>NC_042620.1:124283525-124583525 GCF_901001135.1 Rhinatrema bivittatum
CCATGTCGACATACCACACTTACATCTAGCTGTAAGGCCCTTCTCACCATGCTTTCAGCTATGGGCTTCAAGCAGCCCATCAAGCAGCCCACCTACAAAGCGGGCCACATCCTTGACATTTTGTTCATAAACTCTGGCATTACACACTCATCCCCCCCGTATGCACCCAGGGCCCCTGGTCGGATCACTCATTAATTTCAGCCTCCTTCAATTTGACAGAAACCCGTAACACCCATCCCACTCAATCTTCGTTTCTCTACAGAAGATCCTGCTCCTCCGAAGACCTCAGCAGCCACTTGGCTAAAGAACTGCCGCACATTGACCTTTCAGATCCCAACGCTGCCCTACTGTCCTGGAGCAACATCAAAGAGACAGTAGCAAATAAATTATGTCCACTTTCATCAAAAAAACTTAACCCCAACTCCCCAAAAAGACAACCGTGGTTCACCAACGAACTCCGAAAACTCAAACAATCCCTCAGAAAGAAAGAATGCGAATGGCGCAAAGCACCTTGCCCAAGCACACTATCCGTATACAAATTTGCTCTCCACCACTACAGGAACTCCACCTTAAGATCAAAAAGGGATTTCTATGCCCACAAGATCCACGAAATTATCTTTGACGCTAAAGCATTATTCTCATATGTATCTGAACTTACACAAACCAACACCCCAACGATCCCCTACAATCAGGCACAATCCAAAACCGAAGAACTGACGCTTTTCTTCCAAAACAAAATATCCAACCTTTTAACTCGGCTGCCCCCTAGCCCCTCTTCTACTACCAGCCCCTATCTTCTAACAAACAAAAAAATATCTCTTGAAACGTTTGAACCCACCACTGCTTCAGAGATTCAATCTCTATTAAGGAAACTGAAACCGTCCTCCCATCCATTCGACCAAATCCCTACAAAATTTCTCCTGCTAATACCGGACACCATCTCCAAAACCCTGGCTGATATCATAAACTGTCCTTTAGTTCAGGGAATCTTCCCAGAGGCTCTAAAACTTGCATCTCTTAAACCTCTTCTAAAGAAACCAAATTTGGATCCAAACGACCCCAACAACTTCCGCCCTATTTCCAATCTTCCTTTCATAGCCAAGATAATAGAAAAATTAGTGAACTCGCAACTTTCCAATTACCTTGAAGATCATAAAATGCACCCTACCCAATACGGGTTCCGCAAGGCATTAAATACCGAATCCCTTCTCATTTCGCTGACAGACCATATTTATTTATTTATTTATTTTAAGTTTTTCTATACCGGCATTCGCGATGGGTATCGCATCATGTCGGTTTACAATTAACAAGTGAAGAGGTAACAAGAGGTCATAAATAACAATAAATAACAAAAATTAAAAAAGGTAGTAGTAATAGTAACAATATACAAGTGAAAGTTAAGGGTTGCAGTTACAATAAAACAGGGTAGTAATAACTTGGAACAGAGAAAAGAAGCTGGGGTTTTTAACTAGATACATATGATACATATATGCATATCAATGCATTTGAGGTAATAACGAATTGCCCTAATGCTGTGGAGTTAATTTCTATGTTAAGGTAAAGTCAGAGTGATTAGTCAAAGACTGATTAAGGTTCAGTTTAGGTCAGGAAATGCTTTCATAAAAAGCCATGTTTTGAGTCTTTTCCTGAAAGTGGGGAGGCAGGGTTCCTGTCCAGGCCCATATCATCATGGGCCTGGACAAAGGACAATCCTTCCTTCTAATTCTCCTGGACCTGTCTGCGGCTTTCGACACCGTCAACCATTCCATCCTCCTTAACCGACTGATGGACATCAGAATAACAGGAACGACATTTACTTGGTTCAAAACCTTCCTTAGTAACAGAGGGTACAAGGTTAAAATAAACGATAAAGAATCCCTTCGCTGCAATTCCTCATTAGGAGTCCCGCAAGGTTCCTCTCTTTCCCCCACTCTCTTCAACATCTACCTACTTCCTCTTTGTCAGCTGATAACCAACCTTCAACTAAAACACTTCCATTATGCCGACGATGTGCAAATATTGATCCCCATCAAAGAATCAATTACTAAAACACTCGAGTACCGGGAATCCTGCCGACAAGAGATCAACCTCCTCCTCTCCAGTTTAAACCTGATTTTAAATTCAGCGAAGACTGAACTCCTCATCATTTCACCGGAAAACAGTAATACTACACAAAGTGCACCATCCAACATCTTTGTCACTCAAGCAAAAAACCTAGGAGTCCTAATCAACAACCACTTAAGTTTAAAAACATTAATCAACCGTACTACCAAGGACGGCTTCTACAAACTACAGGTACTGAAAAGAATCAAACCACTCCTTCACTTTCAAGACTTCAGAACTGTCCTACAAGCTATAATATTCTCCAAGATAGACTACTGCAACTCTATCTTGCTAGGTCTCCCTTCTTCCATTAAACCTCTTCAGATGCTACAAAACGCGGCCGCCAGAATTCTAACAAACACCAGAAGAAGAGATCACATCTCCCCCATTCTCAAAAATTTACACTGGCTCCCAATACACTTCAGAATCCTCCACAAGTCCATCACCATCATCCATAAAACCATCTATTCTCAAGCCCCTCTTAGCCTTCAAATACCGCTCAGACTACGCTCCTCATCCAGACCAATCAGAGAAGCATACAGAGGATCCCTACACGTCCCCCAAACAAAAGTTACACACCATCAATCATTCAGAGAACGGGCCTTCTCCACATCGGGACCATCTATTTGGAATGCCATTCCCCCTGACCTCAGACAGGAACCATGCTCACTAACATTCAGAAAAAGACTTAAGACATGGTTATTTAGACAAGCCTTTCCTGATCCCAACTGACTCTCCTAACTTTCTCACTAGACAGACTACAACCACCTATAAGATACCCGTCAGCACTATGTAAATAATTTATTCCTCTCATTGTTATTGGTTAAATTATTCCTTCTTCTCTTCTTCTTCCCCTAGTTCCAATTTCCCGTTTTATTGTAACTTTTTACTTCTTTGCTTCTCATCACTAGTTTACTGTTTAAAGTTATCACTCCCCCTGTTACCTGTAAACCAGCATGATGTGATTGTATCATGAAAGTCGGTATAAAAAAACTCTAAATAAATAAACAAACAAATAAATAAATAAATAAAATAAATGAGGGCTCTGGGGACCTGGAGGAATGCGGTGGCAGCGGTTAGCCCCAGCTGCGAGCAGGCCCGGAGAGGAGAGCAGGGCAGCACATGGTGTGAGTGAATCGGTCGCAGCCATCTGCAACCGACAGACATAATAGCAAGGAAAAAGATTTGTCTCCACAGACATTCCAAGGCTTCTGTCCTATATACCACTGCCATAGCATTCTCTAATAGTATTCTGACTGCTTTTCCCCTGAGGGTAGAAAATAACATGTCCAGCCTTATTGCCCTAGCTTCCAGTCAGTTAATGGACCAGGTCACCTCCTCTGGAGACAAGAGCCCCTGCTCCACCTGGTCCAGACAACGAGCCACCCAACTGGACAGATTTGCTTCCATCGTGACCAGAACTGATGAGTTGTTAGGCTGACCCCTCATAAAAGGTTCTGAGGAAGGGACCACCAAAGAAGACTGTCCTTCACTAGTACAGGCAAGGGAAGACAAACCTTGTAATCCTAGATTGTGACAACCATCGAGATAGAAGAGAGGCTTCATGTGAGCCTGGCCTACTGAGCAGTTGAAGGTAATCCCAAGCTTTTGGGGCTGCCATAGCAGCAAATCTCCATTCCTGGTGGACCAGCTTGTCTATTTTGTCATTAGACATACTTGACCTACCTGTATGTCAAAATGCACCCCCAGGTATTCTAGAGACTGAGAAGGAAACAGCTTGCTCTTTCCATAATTAATCACCCAGCCCAAGTTTTCTAAAACTTACTACTGGATGCCTGAACACCTTCTTGGTAAGATTTTGCTCTGATCAACCAATCATCTAGATAAAGATGAAACATGATAGCCTCTCACCTTAAAAATGGTCCTACTACCACCATGACTTTTGTAAATATTTATGGAGTCACTGCCAAAACAAATGGGAGTGTCCTTGAACAGAAAATGCTCTTACACAACATAAAACAGGAGATACCTCTGATGGCCCTTCTCGATGGAAATATGAAAGTAAAACTCTAACAGGTCCAGAGACAGGCTAGATACTCTCCCCTCTGCACAGCCATGAGCACAGAGCAGAGTCTCCATCCTGAAATGGGAGATTCAGAGAATGCATTCTCCCATCTATTTTGGGGAGTAAAAAGTAGAATGAATAGTGGCTGTGGCTTTGCTCAGAAAAGGGAACAAACAGCACAGCCTGCAACAACTGAAGTCTTGTCCAGGGTTTCGGAGACCACTCTTTACTTGAAGGCTGAAGAACAGGGAGAGATCATAAAGGCATTGGGAATGGGAGTGACAAACTCTAAGGCAGGGGTCGGGAACCCATGGCTCGCGAGCCAGATATGGCTCTTTTGAGGGCTGCATCTGGCTCGCAGACACGTGTCGCCATACTTCGCGGTTCCCCGCTGACCCAGCTGCTCCCCGGTCCTCCGTCGCCCGGGCTTAAAATGCTGTCAGCCCGGGCGGAACGCGGCAGGACAGCTGGAGTCAGCGGCACCGGCGTGCTCTCTTTTCCTCCCCCCCCCCGCGGCCCGGAAGAGGAAGTGGAGAGCATCGGGTGCCTGCGCGGAAGAAGAGACCACACTAGCGTGGTCTCTTCTTCCGCGCAGGCACCCGATGCTCACCACTTCCTCTTCCGGGCCGCGGGGGGGAGGAGAAGAGAGCACGCCGACTGGAGTCATCCTGGTGCCAGCGCTGGAGTCATCGGGTGCCTGCGCGGGTCTTCCCGCGCAGGCACCCGATGCTCTCCACTTCCTCTTCCGGGCCGCGGGAAGAAGAGAGCACCGGCGTGCTCTCTTCTTTCCGCGGCCCGGAAGAGGAAGTGGAGAGCATCGGGTGCCTGCGCGGGAAGAAGACTGCAGCGCGGCTCGGAGGAAAATGAAAATCTTCAACCGCGGCCGATGGGACTCCGCCTTCGCCTCTGCGAGGGCTGAAAATGAAGGAGGTTAGCGTTGGGAGGTGGCTGCTGCTGCCGCGAGTTCCCGGGGGGGGAGAGAGAGAGTGAATGAGCGAGCAAGCATGTGTGTTTGAGATCCTGTGTGTGTGAGTGAGAGATTGCATGTATGTGAATGATTGAGAGCCTGTATATGTGAAAGAGAGTATGTCTGTGATTGAGATCCTGCCTGTGAGAGAGAGAGCATGAATGTAAGTTTACCATTGGGAACCTGTATGTGTAAGTTTGTAATTGAAAACCTGTTTGTTTGAAAGAGTATGTGTGTATGATTGAGATCCTTTGTGTGTGAGAGAGATCATGTGTATGTATGATTAAGAGCCTGTGTGTATAAGTAAGAGAGAGATCGTGTGTGTCCTGTGTCTGATTGACAGCTGGTTTAGGTGAGGGAGCATGTGAGTATGTGATTGAGAGCCTGTGTTTAAATGAGAGAGAGACCATGTGTGTCTGTGTGTGATTGAGAGCTGATTTAGGTGAGGGAGCATGTGAGTATGTGATTGAGAGCCTGTGTGTAAATGAGAGAAAGAGAGGACATGTTTGTAAGCATGTGAATGAGAGTCTGTGTGTGAGAGAAAAAGACAGCATGTATTTATGTGATTGAAAGCCTGTGTGTGTGTAAGCGTGAAAAGATAGACAGCATGTGTGTAAATGTGTAATTAAGAGCCTATATAAGTGAGAGAGAAAAAACATTTGTATATGTGAGTGACTGAGAGCATGTGTGTATAGGTGTGTCATTGAGAGCCAGTGTGAGAGAGAGCGCTGGTATGTGACAGAGAGGAGAAAGTTCCAAGCAAACCACCCCACCTCCTGCTAATTCAGAACAATCTCAGGACACCTGGATATCAAACGTTCCCAGGTATGCAGAGCAAAAAAATTTTTGTATCCTTATTATTTTTCATTACTGGATCTTTGTGTCTGCTATTTTGAAATATTTTGTTGGTATCTGGAAATGTTTTATATGAGTTTTTAATTATTGGATATTCCACTCATCAGCTGTTTCGAAATATGTTCTTTTTGTTAGTACAGTTTTACTGCTGATGATTTTATATTTCTTGATTTGTTTTATAAGGATGTGTGATGTTTCTTTTTTCCTTTGTTACACTGCATACAGAGACTCTGGCTTGTTGCAGTTTCCAATTCAGTTTTTGTCTGCATGCTTCTTGTTATGCGTTTTGGTCTCTTTATTCTATGTTAGGTGAGGGACAGCACGTGATTCAGGTGAGGTTTTCTGCTGGCGTGTAGTTTCTGTGTAGGACTCTATAGCAGCCTGACTTGGTCCGTTTTCCTAATAGGAGATGTATTGGTGTCTTAAGGCCTGGTGTAATATTTTCAGAGACTTATTGTACTTTAAAAGTGTGATCTTACATAAAATGCACACATTTACTTGTATTTAGTTTTAAACATATTGTATGGCTCTCATGGAATTACATTTTAAAATATGTGGCGTTTATGGCTCTCTCAGCCAAAAAGGTTCCTGACCCCTGCTCTAAGGCATAACCTGTGGCGGATTACTTCTAACACCACTGATCTGAAGACTGCCTAGCAGAAGAACCAGGGAATAAACTTGCCACCCTTTATATTGTGAGGACTGAATGGCTCCTGAAAAGGCAGCTGAGTCTGGTCTAGGTATTTTCAATTTTTTTTAAATTAAGTTTTCAATCAATCAGGACATTCAAAGGAAACAGCAAACATCTGTAAAATATACATAAACACAGTAACCTTCCCTCTCCCAACCCCTCCCCCCAAAATAATTATAGTAACTTAGGATGGCTAAAATAAAAGCACACAAATAACCAAAATACCTACGATATTAATCACCAATTAAATTTTTTTTCTTTAGCCATGATAGGGTTCCCAGCTATTTTCAAACTCACCATGGTGTTATGCTTAAGTGCAGTTAGCTTCCTTATATAATAAGCATGAACAAGTCGTTGATATACTACAGGCAAACCTGGCAGAAGTCGGCTTTTCCAAAAGGCTGCCAGAGAACATCTCACCGCAAGGATAACTTGCATAATAAGAAATTACTACTTACCTGCTAATTTCCTTTTCTTTAGTGAAGAAAGGTTAATCCACACCAGTGGGTTATGCTCCTCTCTCAGCAGATGGAGATGGAGCAAAGCTGACGTCACGGTATATATACCCCTGCACTGACATCAGCCTGCCAGCATTCTCTGTATAAGACAACTGCATACAGACTAACAAAATTTGATTATAACTAGCAACAGACAACCACTCAAGCACTCAGATAACAGCACTGAGCTCTGACAAAGAGTGTAACATTACTAATCTAGGGATTGAATCTGTCACTTACCAGTCATCCCGAAAACACAGCCACTCAGGAGGACACTAGAACCACAGACCGGCAGCCAAGGGCAGGAAGGTGGATTAACCTGCCTTCACTAAAAAAAAAAAAAAAAAAGGAAATTATCAGTTAAGTAGTCATTTCTCATTTCTTAGCATTCAGACAGGTTAATCCACGCCAGTGGGATGTACCAAAGCTACTCCCTAATAGGGCGGGAGGCTGCCCTCAGTCTATACCATACTGCACGCTCAAAGATTGCATTCTCCAGGGTCTGCACATGCAGGCAGAAATACCTGGAAAAGTATACAATGGAGAATCACATTGCAGCTCAGCAAAGCTCAATGGGAGACAACAATCGAAGCTCCAGCTATGACACTCCTTGAGCCTTAGTGGAATGAGTCCTAACCCTTCTAGGTAACAGCTGCTCAGTACTCACAAATGCGACTGAGATAACTTCCTTAATCTGGTGGGCTATGGTAGCCCACGACAGCGACTCATCCTGTTTACTATCACCGTGGATAACAAACAGGCGATCAGTGTTCTTCAGAGGTTTAGAAATCTCCAACTACTTCATCAGATGCCTCTGGACATCCAAGGTCCACAACAGAGGATATTCGTTCATCTCTCTCTCCCTGTCTAGCATTGGCAGGGAAATTGAATGAGCCAAGCGAAAGTCAGAGACCACTTTTGGCAAAAAAAAAAAGACTAAATAGACCAAAGCTGGACGCACCCGGGGATACCCAGAGGAACAGTCCCCAGCCGAAGGGCCTGCAGTACAAAACAACACGCAGAACAAATTGCCATGCCAAAGCCTACAACACAAAACTCCACACGCAGAACAAATTGCCATGAGAAACTTGCCCAAAAGTTCTAGAACTAGATTAAGGTTCTATAAGAGCACTGACAGCAGCAAGGGAGAACAATGATGCTTCACCCCCTTCAAAAACTGGATCACATCCAAATGGACTGACAAAGGTCTACCATTCACCTGATCCTAGAACCAGGCAAGATCTGCCACCTGCACCTTCAAGGAGTTACAAGCCAAGCCCTTAAGTAATCCATCCTGTAAAAATCGTAAAATGAAAAGCATCTTGATCGATGTACGCCTCATTCTTCACACCAAGCCTCAAACCCACTCCAAACGCTAATGTAAGCTAAAGAAGTGGAAAACATCTGCGCTTGAAGCAAGGTGGAAAACAGTAGTGGAAAATCCATGCCTCAGCAACAGAGCCTTTTCAAGGGCCATATCATAAGACAAATCAAGCCAGAACTTTGTGAAGAAGTCCCTGTCGTAGCAAATCCCTGTGGATTGTAAACCAGAAGGAGAGTTTGAAGGAACCATCACGATTGTGAATACCACAGCCTCCTGGGCCAACCTGGAGCCACCAGAAGCACCAATCCCATGGGTCCTCTAATCTTTCAAATCACTCTGCCCAATATGGGCCACGAGGGAAAGGCATACGGAAACTTGCCTTCCGGCCATTCCTGCACGAGATCATTGATACCAAGGACTTCTGATCTCTACTGCAACAAAAAAAGCGAGGAACCTTTGCACTGTGCAATGTCACTAGTAAGTCTAGCAACTGTAGACCCCAGAGGGCCACAATGAGCTGGCATGCCTTGTCTGACATCTCCCAGTCTTTCGTTTCAGGCTTTGCCTGCTGAGAAAATCAGCTCTTACATTACCCTTTGCTGCAATGTGGAAGGCGGAGATCTCCTAAAGATATACCTTCACCCAGTCCCTGAGCTGGGCTATGTCCTGCGACACTTTCTGGCCTTTAGTGCCCCCTTGGCAATTGACATTAACCACTGTTGTCGTATAGTCTGACATTATTTGGTCCACTTGACCCTGCTTCAGGCAACCACTGAGTGGGGTTAGCTCCCTTGTGGGTCATGGCCGTGAGTGGTGCAGTCAAGGTAGAATAATGGTGAATGAAGGACCGGTAGTAATTGGCAAAGCCAAGGAATCTCTGTAGTGACTTGCGACCCGTAGGTTGAGGCCAATTTTGAATACTCTTCAATTTCTGGGGATACATTCTGAACCCTTTACTGGAAACCATGTAGCCAAGGAAAGGAACGGTCTCCTGCTCCAAAGCTGATTCCCTTTCCACAGGAATGATCATCACTTGGTGACTGACACATCAGTGCATTCCCATTTTAGAAAACATGACTGCTCTCTCTCTCTCTTGCTGTCAGATCCAGGGGGTCCAGCCCTACCAAGGCTCATCCCCCTCTGAAATCAGCTTCCGGAGCGTCCCATTCAAGACCATCAGGCCTTGAATGGCATCCATAATAGGGAAGTAACTTCTTTGGCTCAGAAACAGAATCAATACCTGGTACTCCCAACATGTTCAGTGTCAGGATGAGAAAATCTGGCAACTTATCTCTATGACAGAATGCTCTGTAAGGATTGTTTTCATAATCCGTGTCACCTGGGTCCCCATCAGAGTAACCCACAGCAGGCCGAGGTGTATACCGATGCTTACCCATGGCACAAGACCTGTGGGATTCCACACTCTGCAATCCTAAATTATTTTTTTTTTAAATTAGATTGGCTGGCTCCGCCGAATGTACCAGTAGAAGGGACTGCTGCCCTTGAAACAATTCCACCCAAGAAGGGAGGAATTGGTGCTCACTGAGCTGTCCTCTCCTGCTAAAATTCAGTTAAGGGGGCCTCAACACCAAGTGAAAACTCTTACAGATCCCCTTCCGAACTCATTCCCACATCCTCCTGGGAAAGGCCAAGCTCAGCAAAAACCAGAGGGAGACTACTCTCCCTGAGCCTCTGAACAGCGCTGACAAGATTAGAGGGAACCCCAGACTGTAATGCAGCAGGGTAAATTGCATATATGCCAGCAGCATATAAGGCAGTATGTGGCATAATCGCATATATGGCAGCAGTGTAAATCACTGGCACCATGGATAGAATGTCCACTAGCAGCATGCTTACAAGCGACTGACAATTGTGTGCCTCTACAAGGCAAACCCGTACAGTACGCCCAAATTTAGGATGTCCAAATTTATAAGAAGCTCAGGCATGTAAAGTTTAATTATGGGATATTTACATGTATAAGCACATACTTCGAACACTCAAAACTTGTGCAGCCAGCCACACGACTCAGATGGATGCCCAGCCTAGACGCGCAAGTGCGAAACAACGTCAGACACTATTTCGTGGAGGACCTGCACAGAAAACAAAGCGCATGAACACCACCTTAGCCTACCATGTAGCAACTTGGAAAGCCTGAGTGGGGCCTAGCCCAGAAGGCTGCTCAACCTGCCAAAACTTCTGTAATTCCTCATCCCTTTGAGGTGAATGTCAGAGCGGCCTGCCGAGGCTCAGAGACCAGAATAGGAGCGAGAAATCCTTAACATTATCTCTCATTTCCTTTCTTCCCTTTTTTTTTTTTTTAACTCCTTACCTGAACTCAGTCTGTCTCAGTTGAGTACAGAGTCGGTGTCCAGCTGCGGGGGTGAGGGCTAATGCCTTCACCGCCGTGCTCTGCTTCTTGAACCTGCTAGCTTTTTAGCTGTTCTCTCCTGGCAGCTAAGTTCACGCCGGAAAACCGGCTACCAGACCAAGGCACTTGACTGAGGAAGGGATCATGAGATATCACTTCAGGAGAACTCAACTAAGGGAGGACCCATAACGTATCACCAGAGGAGAAGTGGTGCATAATTAATCTCCTCCTTTCTCCTTTTTTTTTTTTTTTTAACAAGGAATCCCCTGTAGGGAAATGCATGTCCACCATCTATGGGAGACAGAGAATACTGGTGGGCTGTCAGTGCAGGGGTATATATATACCGTGACATCAGCTTTGCTTCGTCTCCATCTGCTGGCAGAGATGCATAACCCACTGGTGTAGAACAACCTATCTGAATGCTAAGAAATTAAAGAATTTACTGAAGTCTTGACATGGGGCAGGAATACCTAAAAGAAACAATTGGAGTCTTTAGGAATTAAGACTTGAGTGATATCACTGATCAAGCCAATATCATCCCAGAATGTTTGTGCATAAGAACAATCCAACCAGATATAATATAGAGAGCCAATGAATGCCACCATATATATCAGAGAACCAAATCCCTACATTGATGCAGATACCTATCTATGGCATCCAGATATATTTTATGTATTTTATGTACATTTTATATGGGATAAGGTACCACCTAAATCAGAGGTTCTCAACCGGTGTGTCACCACACTTCCCAGGCCCCTGCTGGCCCAGCTGCTCCCCTCGCCTCAGCAAGATGCAAACTCTTCCTCCGCTCTGGCTTGAAATGCTATTAGCCCAGGTGGAATGCGGCAGTAGAGCTGGAGTCAGTGGCATTAGCAGCATGGTCTCTTCTTCACGCCCCTGTGGCCAAGAAGAGGAAGTGGTGTGCAGTGGCCTCATGTGCGGGAAGAAGCGACCATGCATGCAGCATTGGCCCAAAGGAGAAGAGCAGTGCGGCCCAAAGCAACGTCAGCCCTTGCGGCTGATGGGACTCCTTTCTCAAGGCTGCAAGGGTTGTAAGGAAACTGCTACTGCTGCTAGTTGCTCTTCGGTGGGGATAGAGTGAGCGAGCGAGCATGTGTGTTTGAGACCCTTTGTGTGTGTGTGAGAGACAACGCATGCATGTAAGTGTGTGATTGAGAACCTGTTTGTGTGAAAGGGAGCATGTGATTGAAAGCCTTTGTGTGCGAGACAGCAAGTATGCAAGTGTGTGATTGAGAATGTGCTTGTGTGAGAGAAAGCATGTGTGTATTTGATAGAGAGCTTATGTAAGTAAGAGAGAGACCTTGTGTGTGACTGAGAGGAGAAAGTTGTTAGCAAACACCCTCCTCCCCTCCTGGTAATTCACAAACAATCTCAGGGCACCTGCAAATCCAATGTTCCCAGGCAAAGCATTTTTTATCATTATTTTTAATTATTGGGCCTTTGTGTCTGCTGATTTGAAATATTTTATTGATGTCTATACATTTTTTATATATGTTTTTAATTATTGGGTATTCCGTTCATCAGCTGTTTTGAAATAATCTGTTCTTTTTATTTTTATGGTTTTACTGCTATTGATTTTATATTTCTTGATTCGTTTTATGAGGACTGGTGATGCTTCTTTTTCCTTTGTTGCAGTTTCCAGTTCAGTTTTTGTCTGCATGTTTATATTTATGCTTTATGATCTTTTTATTCTTTGTTAGGTGAGGGTCTGCACATGTGATTGAGGTGAGGTATTCTGCTGGCATGTAGTTTCTGTGTAGGACTCTATAGCAGCCTGGCTTGTTCTGTTTTCCTAATAGGAGGAATATTGGAGTTTTAAGGCCTAGTGTAATATTTTCAAGGTTGTCTTTTCTTAGGAAAGGTGGTTACTGTTTTAGTGCTGGAAGTTGGTGGTGTTCTGGTATGGTTATGTAATTTCTGTTCAGAGAGAGTAGTCTTATCTTTCCCTTGTGTCATTCTTAACAACAAAAGTAATATGGGGCCTTTTTTTTTTAAATTTCCACCATGGATTGTAATGAGCAGTGTGTCATATGAGAGCACTGTCTGCCAAGTGAGTCACAATGGGAAAAAGGTTAAGAATCGCTGATCTAAATAATAACTTATACCATTTTCCACCAATATGGATGAAATAGAACATCACACCACAGATAGAAAACATAAATCATAAACATACATTGAAATTGTTGGCTCAGTGTGCTGTGGCGGTACAAGACAAAACAAAACAGAATGCTAGGAATTATTAGGAAGGGAATGGCAAATAAAACAGAGGATGTTATACTGCCTCTGTATCACTCAATGGTTAGACCGCACTTTGAAACTGTGTGTAATTTTAGTCGCCACATCTCAAAAAAGATATAGTTGCACTGGAGAAAGTCCAGAGGACAACCAAAATGATAAAGGGTATGGAACAGCTCCCCTATAAGGAAAGGCTAAAGAGGTTAGGGCTGTTAGCTTGGAGAAAAGAAGGCTGAGGTGGGATATAATAGAGATCTACAAAATCATGAAAAGACTTGTATGGGTAAATCTGAAACGGTTATTCATTCTTTCAGATAATACAAGGACTGGGACTCCATGAAGATAGCAAGTGGCACATTTAAAACAAATCAGAGAAAATTCTTTTTCACTCAATGCACAATTAAGCTCTGGAATTTGTTGCCAGAGGATGTGGTTAAGGCAGCTAGTGTAGCTGGGTTTAAAAAAGGTTTGGATTAGTTCCTGGAGAAGTCCATAAACTACTATTAATAAATAGTGAATAGCCACTGCTTGTTGTTGGCATTAGTAGCATGGGATCTATTTAATGTTTGGGTACATGCCAGGTACTATTGACTTGGAATGGCCACTGTTGGAGACAGGATATGGATTTTATGGATCCTTGGTCTGACCCAATATGGCATACCTTATGTTCTTAAATCCCAAATATTTTCATCCATAGATAAAGCAAGGTCGGTTTCTCAAGCCACCAAATGACTTGGCTTATTGACTATCTCTCCATTCAACAAATAGATTTTAGAGATTATACCATGATACAATATGCCTCATCACAGCACTCTTCAAATAATGTTTTGTTCCTGAGCAGTCATCTCAAACCCATTTTAGATCCAAAAAATGTTTCAATTGCAGAAAGGAAAAGTATTTAACAGTCAGAAGATGAAACTTGTTCTGAAGAGCAGCAAAACTCAACTCAGTTGAGTTTTGCTGCTCAAAGTTGCAGGTACTTGTATCCTGGATTGGTCACTGTTGGAAACAGGATGCTGGGCTTGATGGATCCTCAGTCTGACCCCATATGGCAATTTATGTTCTTATGATGCCCTTTTTCTTCACAGATATGAAGAAAGGGGCAAGGATTGCATGTTCTAAAACTCAGTGGATGTAAGCAGTAGATGTTTTTTTAATTACAAAAAAAATAGGGTTGCAATGAAGAACCTTTGTTTCAGGAGGCCATCATTGATGTCACTTCCTCCTGGCTTAGTCTTTTTCAATCCTCAAAAGATTGCAGCTTTCCTCTTACACCATGCGATCATTGGTAGGAATAAGAGAATGATTGCTTGCCCATTCTAAATCACTAAGATATCTGAAACTGACCTCGACTCTGCCAGGTTTATAAAAGGACTGAATCTTGTCCTCAGAAAGTCTCCATGGCTTTGGATTCCCCAGATTCTTTACTAATCGCTGCAGATCCTCCTTGAACAGAAGCTTTCCTTTAAATGGAAGCTTACCCAGCCAAGACTTGGACCAAGAATCTTCTGCACAGCTGTGAAGCCAGAAGTGTCTTCTGGCCACTATGGGCAACGTCACTGATGTAGATGAAATCCAAAGAAGATCATACAGCACATCCGTTAAAAAGGCTGCAGCTGATTTCATCCTAGCTGCCTCTTTGCCCTCTGGGAACTGTTGAATTCAGTGCAAAAGTCCTTGAACTACAAAGCCACCACAAATAGAAATTTGCACTGCCAAAGCAGTGGAAATAAGATGCTTCAAAGGAAATTCATCTTCTGATCCTGTGGATCTTTAAGTGAGATACTATCCTCAACTGGGATAGTAGCCCACCTAGTAACAGCAGTGACCAAAACATCCATTCAAGGAATCTGAAAAATGCTGAACGACCTCCTTACAAATGGGATCCTAAACGGGCGCCTCCTCTAGTTTGTAATCTGCTATTCTTGGGCAGGCAACCACCTGATCAATCAAAGCAACAATCTCATCTCTATGGAAAAGCTGAATTAGAGTCATCCTAGCTGTCTGAAGGCACCTCATCTTCCTCTAAGAACATAAGAAATTGCCATGCTGGGTCAGACCAAGGGTCCATCAAGCCCAGCATCCTGTTTCCAAGAGAGGCCAAACCAGGCCACAAGAACCTGGCAATTACCCAAACACTAAGAAGATCCCATGCTACTGATGTAATAATAGCAGTGGCTATTAAGGATGCATAGCTGTTCTTTGCATTCCTCCTGGGTCTCCTCCCAGTCTCGAGAGGAGGGCTCTGCTATTCCTCTAGGATGCTTTATGGGAATTTGAACCTCAGAATGGGATGTACTCACACACATAGAAGATTTGCACTTTCCCTCAAGCTTTTGGATTGTGCAGAATGCCTAGTGGATAAAACAAAAAAATTCAGAGGAAAGATCCCCAAAATCTTTGGCCCGACCTAAAAGAGCCTGATTAAGAGAGTCTTTTACAGAAACCAGAGTTGGGGGATCCTCATAAATTAAAGTTGTGCCTGTAAGCTGCTCTGGAGAATCTAAAATGTCAATGGCTGACATTCTCACCAAAACCAGTATGCCTAAATCAGTCTCCAACTTGGGACCTAACCATGGATTAGCTATAGGAGCTTTTCCTACTGGAGGAACCACTGCTAACAGGCTTGCAGCCT
This sequence comes from Rhinatrema bivittatum, assembly GCF_901001135.1. Lineage (NCBI taxonomy): Eukaryota > Metazoa > Chordata > Amphibia > Gymnophiona > Rhinatrematidae > Rhinatrema > Rhinatrema bivittatum. Next base: position 124,299,248 of record NC_042620.1, read on the forward strand.
TTAAGCACTCCCCTGGGATCTTTCCCACATGAACATGAGCAAAAAGGCCCTCCAGCAGTAGTAGAGCATCTACAAGTGGCAGCCATGCTCAGACCTCTCCATCCTGAAACTTTTCCCTCTGGTTCCACCAGATACTGCTGCGATCAACTTTCAGCACCTGGTTTGCCCTTATCCCTTTGGGTCGGTCAAAGACAGAGAGTAGGTCAATTCCGTCTGTTGTTTTCTCTGTGCCTGGATTCAAGGCCTTAAAAAAAAAAAAAAGACAAGAGGAGAATTTAACATCTGAGGCTGCAAGGCCTCTGGGTCAGGTGCAAATATGAAGGGGAGGTGGAACAGGAAGGATTGTCTCCAGAGCTGGAAGCTCACAAAGTACTTGTGCTGCTCCTTAATTTTTTTCCAGGATAAAATCTTACCCCCATCCGCCTGAGTTCAACCAAATCCCCTCTGGGACTGGTAACCTCTAACTGCAGGCTCATTACTGGATCCACAAGTGGCCTGGCCATAAATCCGTGTCAATCCCTTTCCACAAATTCTATTGTACCCACCAGTGAATTTACCACCTGGTGGAAGAAGAAGATACTGGATTTCTCTGTCCTATATCACCCCTAAGTAGTGGCAATATGTAGTATGCTCTATCTCCATCTAATGGCCGGGGGACATAACTTACTCGTATGGTCTGGGACTCGTGCAGTAGGATGAAATGGAAATGAGTTTTCCCTGATGTGGCCAAAATGACTTAGAAGAACTGTCTGTCTCATATTTTTAAAAATGTTGTTGTAAATGCTGTCTAAGATATCATGGAATTAGCTATATTTTATGAACCACCACACTATTTTTTTAGTTGCAAGCAGGTCCCAAAAATAAACCTCTCTGTATTCTGTGAGTTATTAGATCCCTCTTAATCTGCTTGCTGGTAGAGAACAATAAAGATAATATAACAGAGTACCTCCTATTTTTTTTAACATTTCTTTTGTTTTCATTCAGAGCATATTATTTATCCTGTCTTCTTTTCCTCCTATCTTATTTGACTTCGATCTTCTGAATTTGTGGACTATTCATTTTAGACTTTTTGATTCTTTTTTTTTTTTATGTTAATGCTAATGATCTACATTTAGGCCTGCATATTTACAAGATCTATTTTGATGTCTCTACAAGTATAATTGGTATAAATTTAAACAAACATTTTCAATAAATATAAAAACACTACTTTATTCCTGGATGTCAGAATCCAATTTGCTGACTGGAAAGATTCTAGGTCCCATCAATCCACAGGAGAAAACATTTTCCAACAAATCTGATGAAAAAAGCTTTAAACCATGAAACATTCAGCAGGGATTGATGAAAATGATATGAGAACCAGAACAGAACAGAACAGTACAGGTCAAGTCAATCAGATAACTTCCAACTTCTGCATACTTTCTGAAATGGGATCATCCAAGAAAACAGAGAGAACCTTTTTTCTTAATAGTTTCTGGGAGATGTTTAATGTGTTCCCTATGAATCAGAAAGAGGACTTGAGTTGTTTTGGAATGCATTAGGATCACAGCTATCCAAGAAAAACATTCATTTTAATGTCTGGTATAAGACCTCCCCTCTAGATGTTTTCATGTCTAGTTAACAATAGCCAGATTTCAATGTGACTTAGGGCTGACTGACAAAGAAACAATTTCCCATATAACTACATCCCTGTTTTCAGTGTTAATGCATTCTGTGCAGTACATACTTGTTGAATTTTTGTAAATATCACCCCCAATACTCAAAATCATTTCCCTTGAAAATCCATACAAGATTGCCAAGTGTTACTGGAAGTCTCACATGGATTCTCACCTTTACGTAATGTCCAATTTATTAAAAAAATTGGGGGCTACTGACCTTAAAGCCAATGATCCTTGGTTTGACTAATCTGAATCCATGACTAGCATACCATGGAAGACAAAATTTGTAACTCTTGCTGAAAAGACAGATTCTTGACCAAGTGGAAATGTGGAGACATCCTGCAAAAATACTGAAACTAGAAAATGCATAGAGCCTGCTGCTTTTGATACCTGCTAATAAATTTCTCCTTACCCCCACTATTCTGGAAATTAAACCCCTGGCGCATGGATACTAAGACAATGTAAGAGGTGGTAAACACAGGGCCATCCTTTGAAATGAAAATATGCCAGGTTTGAAATAAGGTGTTTATTTTATTTATATTCTGCTTTTTGGCATTTCAAAGCAGATTACATTCAGGTACTGTAGATGCTACCCCCCCCCCCCCCCTTGTGGGTCAAATATGGAGGCTGAAAGGCATTTCTTTCTTTTTTTTTTTTTTTACATTTCACCTAGTTTCCCCAGCCCCTATCCAGATGACTCCATTTCTCTTAATGTAATAGAATTCATCTATCCCCCTGCCATGGAAGAACAGCACATTGTCTCTTGAGATATACCTGCACATTACCTGTCCTGAACACGAAAGCCAAGTCCTCTTGCACCTTATTGCTATAGCGAAGTCATGAGACCAGTTCCTTTCTTTATATATCAATTATTAATAATTTCATGTTGGCAATAATATTAATGCTTCATATTCCATGAAATGTGAATGTCTGTTAAATCTTAGGACTATATATATATAATTATAAGATGTAAAAGAGTAACAAAGTGATTTTTTGCTGATTTACAGATTAGTAATTACAAAAAAATAGAAAGCTTCTGCAAAGTTTCAGACTAGCCCCACAAAAATTATACTGTTCTAAAACTGTTTTGAGCAATTTAAAATAGCCAAGCATAAAGCTTACTTTTATTATTTCTAACACAGGAAAGAAAATATTTTTTAACCAAATTAATTCTACTCTTTAAACCTTCAACTTTTCTGAAACCTTCACAGCCACGGAAACGGTAGGGATGACAAAATTAAGACAATTTAAAAAAAGATGGATTTATTCAGCACAACCAGTTTTAAATATATTATCAATACAAGTAAGAAAACATCTGCTTCACACTTTAGATATATGAAATACTTGATGGGCAGGTTGCATACTGGCATGATAAAATGACTTTAAAGGTATTTGAGACCAAGGCAAAAGTATAGGGAAGACACTACTTTCTACAAGCTGGTAATTAACCAACAGTCTAAAGATACTACTTCACACAGGTACAAACAGGAACGATATTGTATATGGAACTTCTGCACTTTTTATAGCACCATTCAAAGCTTGTCTTAGCTGTTTATCTAAGAAGCAACTGGCAGATCAGGTAAAGCTTTAAAAGAAATTTTTAGTGCAATGTTTACAGTTCCTTCTCATATGATATTTTGAGTGTACAGTTTTATAACACATAATAATTATGGCTTGGTTCATGTGTAGTGTTATGATGAGAAGAGTGATGCATAATTTGAAAAGATGTGGCTTCTACAATGGCAGTGGAATGCATTTTAATGCAGTTTGTCAAATGTAATATGCAGACGACATGCTGGGTTACGAAATACAGTCTTATTACTAGCGGACGGATAAGTGTCTCATGTATTAGCTCTCAGTGGTTGTGGACTCAGGGTCTCTCAGCTGTTGCTTTTTCAGGTTAACCAGCTTCATTCTCTCCCTGATATGTTCTGCTGTTGAAGCCATGTCACTTGGGCTCCCAAAATATTGTTCAGTTCTAGAATGGAATGCAAAGGAAACAATTTTCAGACAGATGCAAAAAGAATAATCTAGCAAAGATGTAAAAGCATATCATCTGTGCTTCAAGGATAATGTTCCCTTTCACAAGCTTTTCAGTTGGAAATAAAATCATGAGCATAACTGCATACAGAAGGAGAGTCTTGCTACTGAGTAGCTAAGCAAAAGATTTTTTTAAACTTTGAAATAATCATTATTTTATATACTACACTGTGATTTAACAAAAAGAAATAAATCTAAACGGTTTACAAATTAACATATAAAGTTCTATAAACAAAAACTTCATCTTAATACTATAAAATTAAAAAAGCAACATCCTAACAGTTTCATAATTTACAAATAAAATGTAAAATAAAACCAAAATAAAATAAAAACTTAACTTGGACAAAGGTTTATGCAGTAGTATGTCTATATGCGGACACTTAGTTTCCGTTTCTTTTTTTTTTTAACCTGTATGACTGCACTTAAGACCAACAGAGTTCTGTTACATGGAATGGGATGTAACATCACTTAAGATAAGCTCTCTACGTTAGAGTAACACTAACTTATAAAAGCTCAAACATGATGCACTGAATTAAATGTTCCATCACTCAATCCATTTGATTACAATTACATTTTATGTTACAATAATCACAACTTCTTTTTTTTTTTTTTTTTTTTAAAGACCTAAGCATTGTTGTGGCTTTTGGTTTAAAAACTACAGATAAAGTCAAAATGTCCACTCACATGACATAAAAATGCAAAACTGATGTTTATTAGATGAAATATTTATTGTTGTTCACTCATGAGATAGCGAGCTTTCCAAAACTATTTTGAGTCTTTCCAATGGGGGTATTAATGCTAGTAATACAAAAGAATGCATTTTTCTCATCATAACAAGCTTCTAGACCAGTGATTCTCAACCAGTGTGTCACCATACACCGGCAGGTGTGTCGCGTGCTACTCGGCAGCTGGCGGGGGCCGAAGAAAGGAATACTGGTGCCGCCGCCAGCAGAGACCAGGCCGGCGGGGCCTGAAGAAAGGAAGACTGATGCCGCTGATCCTGGAGACCAGGCTGGCAGGGCCGAAGAAAAGAAGACCAGTGCTGCTAGTCACCACCGGAGATCAGGACGGCGGGGCCGAAGAAAGGAAGACCGGCGCTGCTAGCCGCCACCAGAGACCAGGACGGTGGGGCTGAAGAAAAGAAGACCGGCGCTGCTAGCCGCCACCGGAGACCAGGCCGGTGGGGCCGAAGAAAGGAAGACCGGTGCCACCGGGGGAGACCAGGCCGGCGGGCTGATGACCAGCTATTCAGCTGGGGGCCTTTATGTGTGTGTATGTGAGAAAGGAATGGTGCTTCAGTGTGCGTGGTGAATATGTGAGAAAGGGAGGGCGCTTGTGTGTGTGTGTGGTATGTGAGAAAGGGAGGGTGCTTCTGTGTGTGTGGTGTGTATGTGGGACAAGAAGGGTGCTTCTGTGTGTGTGTGGCATGTATATGAGACAGGAAGGGTGCTTCTATGTGTGTGTGTGGCATGTATATGAAACAGGAAGGGTGCTTCTGTGTGCGTGTGGTATGTGAGAAAAGGAGGGTGCTTCTGTGTGTATGTGGTATGTGAGAAAAGGAGGGTGCTTCTGTGTGTGTGTGGTATGTGAGAAAGGGAGGGTGCTTCTGTGTGTGTGTGGTATGTGAGAAAGGGAGGGTGCTTCTGTGTGTGTGGTGTGTATGTGGGACAGGAAGGGTGCTTCTGTGTAGTGTGTATATGAGACAGGGAGGGTGCTTCTGTGTGCGTGTGGCATGTATGTGAGGGTGCTTGTGTGTCAGTGTGTGTGTGTGTGTGTGTGTGTGCGCGAGAGAGAGATGGAGCATGTTTTTGGCTGGCTGTAGCTGTGAGAGAGGGGGCATGTGTGTGATTGAGCCTGTTTGTAAGTGAAATAGAGAGAGCATGTGTGTAAGTAAGAGAGAGCGAGAGCATTGTGTGATTGAGAGAGATTGGTCAGAGAGGTGACGTGTGTATGTGTGAGAAAGAGTGGTCTGGGAGATGACCGGTATGTGTGTGCGTGTGTGTGTGTGTGAGAGAGAGAGAGAAGAGACTGGTTGCGGTAGGAGTTGGGTAGGAGTAGGAGTTGGTGGCTTTTTAGGTTAATTTTTCTTGATTGACTGCCATTTTAATTATTGGGTAGTATGTGATGTCTCTGCTGTTTTGAAGTATGTTATTGGTGTTTGAAGAATTTTTAATACTTTTTAAGAGTTTTTAATTGTTAGATGATGTTCTGTTCATCAGCTGTTTTGAAACATTTTTTCATATAGTTTTACAATTATTTCTGTGTGGGAATCTATAACACCTTGGCTTTTTTCTGTTTTCCTAATGGGAGGTGTATTGGTGTTTATTTATTTATTTTTAATTTTTATATACCGGAATTCCTGTATACAATACAAATCAGTCCGGTTTACATTAAACAATAAGATACCCTGGATGGGATGTTCCACCCTGGGCTTATTACAAGAAACATAGAACCATAATAGTTAACAATTGATATTAAACAGAGCGTGTGTTCAACTTTTTACAATGAACTTTAGTAGCAACAACCGGGCTACAAAACATTATACCAGAATATAATATTATACCAGAATATAATGAAAGGATCTGAAGGATCTGAGAGTCAGGAGGAGGAGCTTAGTTACACTCTGGTAATTGGAAAGCCTGCCTAAAGAGCCAGGTTTTTAACCTTTTCTTGAACTCTGGTAGACTGGGTTCGAGGCGTAGGTCTGGTGGGAGATCATTCCATTGATGGGGTCCCGCAGATGAGAGTGCTCTTTTTCTTAGTGTTGATTTAACTGGAGCTGCGACTAGTGTGCCTTTGTAGGCATTTCTGATGGGTCTGGAGGATAAATGTGGACGAAGTGGAGTTAGTAGTTAGTTTAGGGCCTGGTTTAATATTTGTAGTGTTGCCTTTTTTTTTTTTATAGGTAGGGTTGTTCCATTTGAGTGCTTCCCATAATGCAGGTGTAACTTTGTGCAGATTAGTTTGTGTGCATTACTGCAGATCCTGGGACTTTGTTAGGTGCTATATCTCGGCTTCCATTTCTCCAGGTTTGCTCTGCATGCGGAGTGGCTTTTTTTGGGTTTTTATTCCAGTTTGTCTCCATATTTATAATCTGTGGTCTTTCTGTATTTGGAGAAGGTCAATCTTGTGTGTATGACAGAGGTGAGATATTTAACTAGCATGTAGGCACATAAAATACCTCATTTTATTTGTTGTGTTTACTCAATTGGACATGCATTGGTGGTGAACTGCTGTCTTTTTATAAGTAGGCCTATTGCGTCTGGTAGTAGAGGGATTTTGTGTTGCTGTTATTGAGATAACACCAGAATATTTTTTTTGTATGGTGAGTTGTACAGGGAATGTTCTAGTTCTGCTTTTTACCCATTACTGAGGGTCAGGGATGAGAGTGGGGTTAGCCCTGTGACTGTCATGTGTTTAGTGTGTCTCGTATGTGAGGACCATCTAACAGGTGTGTCCCGACAGAAAAAAGGTTGAGAACCACTGCTTTAGATAACACAAATTTGTCTCAGGTGACTATCTGTAATCCTTGAATAGCAGGCGACTATACCAAATCCTGCCTTTATTTTATTTATTTGAATAGATTTTCTCCATAGAAATTGTCACCTTTCAAACCCATTTAAATAAAGCACATTACTTTAAAAGAATGCTATTAATTCTAAGGTGGTTTACTTTAAAACACAACATAAAAATTAACTATAATAAAACAGTGACCAAAATGCATATTAAAATTATATTAGAAATAATGAATAGTATACCCATCAGGATAAAGTACAGGTATGGTTAGTCTATCTAGAAGTGATTTCCCAACTGCTTCAACTTCATCAAATTGTTCCATTTCAGTAATAGTTTCAGGCTGTTCTGGGCAATCTTGCAAAATCTGTAATAAACAGCAGAACAATATAAACCAAGGCAGACTGTGAATAGTACCAAACTTCTTGAATACCATTATCTGGCACATTAAACTCTTTCCCTCAGCATCTCCTTTGTATACAGTGATAAAAGATCAATCCGTACCTGGGAAAGTTGGTTTATGTAATATAGAAATGAAAGTTAATGATTAGCCCCTTGGCACTGATTATATGAAGATGCCAGTGCCAAGTACTAATGCTTTTATTTATGCTTAAGAGCTATAAATCACAAAACCTAATACAATTGGCTTATATAAAAAATCCAAGAGAAACAGAACAAAAGTAAGATATGAAACAAGCAGCAGTGTGACATGCAAAAAAGGACAGTTACTTATTTGTAAATACTTAGTTTCATGACACCGATTGGTCATGTTTCCTGTCAAATGGCATTTGGGAGAGGTTTCCTTAATGTGAGAGTTCTAAAGCTTGGAACACTGCTATGCTCAAGGCAGAGCACCAATGCTCAGCATGCAAGTTTGCTCTGCTGGTTCTTTTTCAACCTATGAGAAACTAGATCTGGCATGGAGGGGGTGTGCAAAACCTGAATGAAAGGCAATTAGTATTTTCATGAAGCCACACAACCTAACACATACAAACTAAACAGAAGCCATATCAGATGGTAAGCTCAAATACTTCAAAATATGCCACCAGCTGATCAAAGAAGATTTCCATAAGTGTTTTTAAATATATGCTTAATGATTGGCCAGCGGTGATCAGCTGGTCTACATAAAATGGCCTCTTACATGAAGCAGTTTTCCTCTCTGGAGTAAGAACACATTGGCAGTTGAGGCACGCTCTGTTACAAAATTTGTCTGGCAAGAATATTTGGAAGATGGTGTGACAAAAGTTTTGTTGTTTGTTTGTTTGTTTATTTATTTATTTATTGATTTATTTAACATCTCTTTTATACCGATATCCGTAGAACTTGATACATCTTGCTTGAACATGGTGATTTGAGGAATATGTACTGATTATGTGAACAACATGTTGCTCTGAAGAAGGATCCGCAAAACACTGCCTATGTCGGGCTGACAATTTCTTTTCAAGTTGGCATTTATAACAAGGATAGTCACTGATTCCTTTTAAATTGATATATTTCAAAGGGATTTTCCAGCAGATTGACCTTCCAGTGGTGTATATAAGTGCTCTGTTTTTTTAACTGCAAACATTTTTTTCTAAGAATTGTAAAGTCATTTTGACATAGAATAATGAATAAGAACGTTCAGACCAATGATTAAAATATAGAGCTATAATTCTTCTCTTAGGAGTAAATTATTAGCCTGTATGGGAAGAATTATTATTGCTCCTTAAAAAGTTTAATTTCTTTGATATGAGAGTCTCTTTATTCTAGTGACAAGTTTTGATTTATTTTGTACTTTTATTTTTAGGTGAGATACTCCACAATGGTAGTATATTCTGACATTCATGAAAATACTACATTCAGAGAATAACCATTACAGTTAAGCAAGTATCCTTTCTCTAACAGTATTTTCTATGGATTCACACTAAGGAGGATTAGCAAACTGAAGAATGTCCTAAAGTGTCTGAAAAGACTCAAACAGTAGCATGTGAACTTAAACTGATGCAGATACTTGACCCAATGGATATACTCTTACAAAGAACGTATGTCCCATTATGCAACATGGAAGCAGCTAGTCCAGTTATTAACTATTTAGAATACAGACAAGATATCTTAATTCTAAACTCTGAACAATTTATATCTTGAAACTATTCACTTACAGCTCTGGACTATGCAAACAAGCACCCATTTAGCATCTTTTTAAATTGGGAGTTTAGCGCCTTTATTATATCATTGTTAATTCTATTAAGAAATGGTTCAACAAAATGCAAACAGATTTGCAAATTGTACTCCTAACTTAAAACAGAGAACTTCTGTTCCATTTGCAGTACATTGTCCGCAAGTGGACAATGTACTGCATCTTATCTAGAACAGTGTTTCAAACCATTCCAAGCCCAAGGCACACTTACTTTAATAAAAATGTTGTGTGGCACACCAGTCTCCATGGAGCAGTTAATGCAGGCAAGGAGAGGACTCATATGGTCAACAGAAGAGCTAGAGAAGCAATAAAAATCCCACTCATATCTCTTCCAAATTTTAAAGGGAGAGAAGGGGCAGAGAGTTGGAGACACACATAAATCCATCAAGATGGACCAGCTCCCTCTATATACAAGTGCAGGATAAGGGTGTAGGTGTGGTGGAGGCAGCCAGCTCAGTTAGTTACCTTGGCTGCTGCTTCTCCTAACACTCAGAGAAAGTCATATCCAGTGCTCAGTGCATGCTCTCCCCATCTATTTATTTAAAAGTATTTACCACCAGCAATCCTTCAGAGTTCACTCAGCCTGGGGATAGGACAGATGCTAGGACTCAAAGGGTGAGGCTCAGATGGAGGGAAGAGGAGGTGGTGCTGTGTGCAGTGTGTGTGTGCTACACAAAGCAGGATCCAGCTATCCATGCCCTGCATGCTATTAATTACTGTACTCCAGGGCTCATGCAAGGAAGAAGAGGCATGCATGATTACACAGGTTCTCAGAATGATGCTCCTACATGTTTAACAGCCACCATTGGCATCTCTTGTTGCTGCAAGATACTGAGAGCAGAGCCCAGGTGCTAGCCTGGATCTAAACATCAGGCAGTAATTACTTTTTTGTGGATCACCTGATCAGGTCTGAAGGCACACCAGTGCGTCATGGCACAATGGTTGGAAAACACACTGACCTAGGCCAAGGTAAAATATCTCTATCTAACTACTTTGTTGGTTTTCCTTAAACATACTTTTAAAGAAAATATCCAGATACAAAAAAAGGGGCCCAGGTGGGTCAAAAATTGTGTAGTCGCTGGAAACTATATAGGGCATGAAACCAACTAAACTCTAGAAAACCAAAGGAAGATTTTAGCTTCAGATTTACTCAAGCAAAGATTAAGGAGATCCATGCAATAAAATTATGTAAAGCTTTGAACACATCACACCAGTATTATATAGTTTACACTGGCTCCCTCTCATCTGGAGAATTCATTTCAAGGTTTTGATGCTGGAATATAAAGAATTAAGTAATGAGGCAGTGTCAGCTCACTTTTAAAAATGTAATGCCCTTCTAGGGCCCTTCATTCGGCAGACAAATTGCTTTTGGATATTCCTATAGTTAACCCATGGCTAACCAGACTTCAGGAGTCCTGTTGTCGAATGTTTTCAACAATGGACCTAGCTTTGTAGAACAAATTATCAGAGGCTCTGAGGAAAGAAACACATGTAAAAACTTTTAGGAAGCACCTTAAGGCGTGCCTTTTTCTGAGGCACTGAGGTTAACGTAGAGGTCATCATCTGATTTTATTCTTTTAACTTTTAATTTTTTTTCTTCTTCTTCTCTTTGCTTTTATTCTTGTTTTTTGTATGTTTATTTTTTTTATGGATGTTTACATTGTAAGCTGCTGATAATGTTGGATCTAGCGGGGTATAAATATTTAAAATAAATTAAAGCTCATATGGCATATTCCCTTTTGAGCTCAAAACCAGCTTCTGTATTGGTATGTAAGCCTAGAAAAGCACCACTCATCTAAGAACAGTTAAAGGGCCATGAACAATCACACCATAGAAACAAGGAAACACTCTAATGGCAATAAAAGCACAGATGATTACATTCTAGAGACAATACACATAGAAAAGATGTGTTGAGAATTTACATCTCAAATAAAAAAAAAAGTACTAAAAGAAAAATGGGAATACATAAATGGAAACTTAAGAGCAAAATACTTTATTCATGAAGCGTGCTGGGCAGAATTTTATATAAGGGAAAATATAGGTCATCAAGGCCCTGAAACCTCGACATTAATGAGACAGAAGTTAATAAACATTATTGGAGTACTGGAGTGCGGAAGAAGCACAGCATCTATTAAAAATGTAAATGTAAAAATCTTTGAAAAAAATAACTTCCAGTATACAAGGTGATCAAAATATGCTACAAAAGAAGTGTCTATGGATCTTGCAAAATATTTGATTGTGAACTTAGGATTGACACTGTCAAACAGCAAGGAGAACCAGGTATACATAAAATATAATAATCGTTAACAAACACAAATGTGAGGGTAACATAGTAGATGGCAGCAGAAAAAGACCAACTGACACATCCAGTATGCTCAGTTATTCCTGTCCACACTGCCACCTGCCTGGGTAGCTCAGCATGTCAGACCTTCTATTTAGTTCATATTCAGGCCTCCTGTACCATATCTCCTCCTATATCCAATCACAAAAATCCAAACAGTCACCAAAATCAGGACAGTTGTTACTTGAATATCTGGCCTTCCAGGTTCTTATGGCTTTATTGTATGATGTCCCGCCACCAACTCACCACACTGACCAGTAAACACAAGGAGCATATAGCCTCCTAGACAGACTCGACTACTTGAGCGGCTGCATTTCTACTAGGATGTCTACATAAGAACATAAGAAATTGCCATGCTGGGTCAGACCAAGGGATCCATCAAGCCCAGCATCCTGTTTCCACAGATTGCCAGACAGACCCAGCTGCTAATTAATTGTATAATTGCAGTCTACAAGGTAGGCTCAGCTATATGAGCATCTGCATTGCCACTAGGACTTCTAGTTCTAGTTATTACTGTACTTTCAGCCTCCCAGATATACTTAGATCTCATTACTTCTTCCACTCTCTTTACTTTTCTGCAGCTAAGGATCCTCTGTGCTTATTCTATGTCTTCTTAGAAAGCAGTTTATGGCTGAAAATTCTCCTAAATCTAGTAGGTCAAAATTCAGCTGGTTAGATTTGGGTCTGCTATTTGTGTGGCTGAGACTAGCTTCCTAACTTAGCGGGGTTAATGCTAAAAATGAGCCTGCACTGGGAAAATCTCTGGAGCAGCCCATTTTTGGGAGTGGCTAAATTTAGCTGTCTTTTGAATTTAGGTAGCTCAGTTTAGATACTGAACAGAGTGCGAGGGATTTTCAAAGGCAGAGTTTTAACCAGCTAACACCTGAAATTAGCCAGTTAAAACTGCTGAAAAGTCCCCTTTTATTCAAGTCCTACCAGGAAAGCATTCATTTAGAAATTCCTTTCATCACTATCTCTCAAACAGGGTCATTTATCAAAATGCGTTATGGTGTTAACATGCGCGTTAACGCCATAACATGTGATAACGCTAGCGCACGGCACAAATGCAAATTTTGGGAAGGAGTGGGATTAGGGAGGAGTTTGGGTGGGATTTATGGAAATATGGGGCAATGTTATGCTATCGCATGGTTTTAACGCCAGAAATAACTACACCTTTTTTCTGGTGTTAAGCTGTGCGATAGGACTCTATAACAGGGTACCATCAAGCTAGACTGTGATAGCATAGTACAAAATTTCATCTTTGTGAGACTTTCCTCACTCCAAATGATGTCAAATCTTCATAGGGGTGTACTGTGCTGTTTGTACATCTCACTCTACATGAAAAACTGGCCCTAAACCACCACCAACACCTCACCTCGAGCTATTAGCTGGCCCTCCTATAGAGATATAAATACTTAATTACTATGAGGGCCTTATAGATAGGCTCTCTCTCTCAGTGCGAGATGCGAAATAGGAATTATTGTGGGTTGCAAAGAGTTACCGCACCACGCGATACTCCTGATGCGGTATGTTATCATGTGGTGTGGTAATTATAAAATTTTCATAAATACGCCCCTTTTTCTTAGTGCGGGCATTATGAGTTATCGCATTTTGATGAATCTAGGGGTACGTCTGGAGTGGGTAATCTTCACATGTATTTATCAAAGTATATTACAAATTTTGACATTCATCAAAATATATTAAAAATTTCAGAATCACTAAAAAAAAAAAAAAATAAAATTAAGGTGTACATCTATCTATATATATCTATAAAATAGCAGAGGGTTTTGCATGGTTTATTAGGTGGCCATCTGGGTTCCTGGCTAAACGGTTTGTGATGTCAGTCTCACCAACAAATCAGCATCAGCAGTGGAAGTACACTAACAGTGATTGGTCTGTGAGGCACCAGAACATAAGAACATGCCATACTGGGTCAGACCAAGGGTCCATCAAGCCCAGCATCCTGTTTCCAACAGTGGCCAATCCAGGCCATAAGAACCTGGCAAGTACCCAAAAACTAAGTCTATTCCATGTTACCGTTGCTAGTAATAGCAGTGGCTATTTTCTAAGTCAACTTAATAGCAGGTAATGGACTTCTCCTCCAAGAACTTATCCAATCCTTTTTTAAAACACAGCTATACTAACTGCACTAACCACATCCTCTGGCAAAAGTTTCCTGAGTTTAATTGTGCGCTGAGTAAAAAAGAACTTTCTCCGATTAGTTTTAAATGTGCCACATGCTAACTTCATGGAGTGCCCCCTAGTCTTTCTATTATCCGAAAGAGTAAATAACCGATTCACATCTACCCGTTCTAGACCTCTCATGATTTTAAACATCTCTATCATATCCCCCCTCAGCCGTCTCTTCTCCAAGCTGAAACGTCCTAACCTATTTAGTCTTTCTTTAGGGTAGCTGTTCCATTCCCCTTATCATTTTGGTAGCCCTTCTCTGTACTTTCTCCATCACAATTATATCTTTTTTGAGATGCGGCAACCAGAATTGTACACAGTATTCAAGGTGCGGTCTCACCATGGAGCGATACAGAGGCATTATAACATTTTCCATTTTATTCACCATTCCCTTTCTAATAATTCCCAACATTCTGTTTGCTTTTTTGACTGCCGCAGCACACTGAACCGACAATTTCAATGTGTTATCCACTATGATGCCTAGATCTCTTTCTTGGGTTATAGCACCTAATATGGAACCTAACATTGTGTAATTATAGCATGGGTTATTTTTCCCTATATGCATCACCTTGCACTTATCCACATTAAATTTCATCTGCCATTTTAATGCCCAATTTTTCAGTCTCACAAGGTCTTCCTGCAATTTATCACAATCTGCTTGTGATTTAACTACTCTGAACAATTTTGTATTATCTGCAAATTTTATTACCTCACTCGTTGTATTTCTTTCCAGATCATTTATAAATATATTGAAAAAGTAAGGATCCAAATACAGATCCCTGAGGCACTCCCTTCCACTGAGAAAATTGCCCATTTAATCCTACTCTCTGTTTCCTATCTTTTAGCCAGTTTGCAATCCACGAAAGGACATCGCCACCTATCCCATGACTTTTTACTTTTCCTAGAAACCTCTCATGAGGAACTTTGTCAAACACCTTCTGAAAATCCAAGTATACTACATCTACTGGTTCATCTTTATCCACATGTTTATTAACTCCTTCAAAAAAGTGAAGCAGATTTGTGAGGCAAGACTTGCCTTGGTTAAAGCCATGCTGACTTTGTTCCATTAAACCATGTCTTTCTACATGTTCTGTGATTTTGATGTTTAGAACACTTTCCACTATTTTACCTGGCACTGAAGTCAGGCTAACCGGTCTGTAGTTTCCCGGATCGCCCCTGGAGCCCTTTTTAAATATTGGGGTTACATTAGCTATCCTCCAGTCTTCAGGTACAATGGATGATTTTAATGATAAGTTACAAATTTTTACTAATAGGTCTGAAATTTCATTTTTTAGTTCCTTCAGAACTCTGGGATGTATACCATCCGGTCCAGGTGGTTTACTACTCTTCAGTTTGTCAATCAGGTCTACCACATCTTCTAGGTTCACCGTGATTTGAATCAGTCCATCTGAATCATTATCCATGAAAACCTTCTCTAGTATGGGTACTTCCCCAACATCCTCTTCAGTAAACACCGAAGAAAAGAAATCATTTAATCTTTCCGCGATGGCCTTATCTTCTCTAAGTGCCCCTTTAACCCCTCGATCATCCAACGGTCCAACTGACTCCCTCACAGGCTTTCTGCTTCGGATATATTTTTAAAAGTTTTTACTGTGAGTTTTTGCCTCTACGGCCAACTTCTTTTCAAATTCTCTCTTAGCCTGTATTATCAATGTCTTACATTTAACTTGCCAACGTTTATGCTAATTTAATTGGCCAAGCCCAGAACATGCTCCCTGCAAACACATTCTCTCTATCCTATAGCAGACGCAAAGATACACGACATACTACAGTTAACAGATACACAAATATACAACACAAAGCCATAGTAATTCTGCTAGTATATGTATAGATAGAACAATTACATATTAACACATGCAGAACAACAAGCACTAATCAAGTCAAATATCTATTTTTAGATATTTTTATTTCACTTGCCGACAAAAAGAATGGGTTGAAGGAAAATATTCTTAATAAAAGAAACTGACCTTTTCAGCAGAGGAATGAAATGCAATAGCCATGTCCAACCTATGAATCCTCTCTTCGGAAGTAATCATAAACTGTTTCCATACTCTGTTCAGTCTTGGAAGTGTGTCCCCTGATGATCTGGAAGTACATCGCAGGGACTGGCACAAAACAACAGTAGCCTGCAGTAACTGTCTCCCATAATCATAAGTGCTCTGGGAAAATAGTTTAAAGTAATGCTGGCATTAGGACATATTAACTTTCTAATACCTGAAATAAAATACTTATATAGAAAGCATGTTCCATGATGACTACTACAATCAGTCGTATAAAATAACTTGCTCAACAATCAAATATAATGTACAAGTTTTATAAGAAAAAAAATAAGGTTGAATTTTAACTAAACTTATTAATGGGGAAAAATTAAGAAGAATTAAACCCTCATGTAATTACTAGAAACATTGCAACCTAATCAATATGTTATTTATGCATGGTTTTCATGCACTATATTTGATAAAGAAAGACTTTTATTCTAAGAAGCCAAAAAATACAGGCTTACAGAAAATACTGCCCATGTCATTGCTGACATAGTTTTATGACTTTAAATTCTAATCATATAGCACTGATTTAAAGAATCCCCCTCGAGTCCCTAAAGTTCTTTCTAACAATTTTTTCTGAACAGTTGGAGGTCAATATTCATCAGCGGGGCTAGTGGGCAACTTATTAGTGCTCTGCTAAAACTGGATGAAGTCCTAGTTAGCTGAAAAAACTTACCTAGATCACTTTAGGATTGCTCTCCAGCATGAACAGACTTTGTACCTGATTCACAAGGGTTTTCCCATAGACACAAAATGGGAAAAAATTCTTAATATATCTGGCCCTTAGTCAGATAAGTTAGCTGGCTAAATTTACTCTGCCCCAGAATGTCTCTGACTTATCCGAATAAACAGTTAACTGGATTCGTTGGAGGCATTCAGAGTGGGAGAAAATTTCAAACCCGTGGGATTGTCTGGCTAAGTCTTGTCTGAAGAGAGCCATATCCCTAGGAAGCCCTGAACTATGGAACTCCCTCCCAACTGAACTGAGAACACAACATAATATAAAAACATTCAAAAAAGAACTAAAAACTTGGATGTTCACCAAAGCCTATCAAAACAACCTATGACTCTATTCTACATCCTCCCTCTCTATCAGTCCTCATAAACATGCAGACCCAATCCAAAACACGTATGATAACCTACACAATTTGCAACCAAGCTATGTTTATAATGAATAAGATAACTATGTTAACAAGCATATGAATTTAACAGGTGTATGAATTTTTGAACACTCTGTTAAACATCGAAACTTTGTAAACTGTTGTGATGGCGAAATCGAAAGACGGTATATAAAACTCGAAAAATAAACAAATAAAAATAAATAAATAAAATAAGTCCCAAACTTAGCTGGACAAACTGAATATTGACTCGTTGGTAAACAAGCAAAAGCAGCCACAGTCTATTGGACTGCATCCTACTCACTCGCCAATAAAAGCTAAAGAAATAGAATCATAGTTAAGAAAATCATATGTTAACCTTTACATTCTAAAATATCTACTAATGCAACCAGTTTTGAAATATCTTCCTCTAAAGGAGCATTTTTTAAAAAAAATCATTTTCTATTCTCTCAAACTTCACTTGATATATATTTGTGACAGAACCAGGGGTTTGCACATTGAAAAGGAACCTAAAGATACATAACAGGTAAGCTGTAAACTACATAAGAAAAATGACAAGAGTAGTATGGCTTTAAAATAGAGGCTTTGGGGAACTTTAGTCTATAAAGTCATGGTTTACCGGGGAAGAGCCAGCATGGATTTAGAAAAGGAAAGTTGTGCCTTACTAATTGGAATTCTTTCAAGGTGTGAATAAGCATGTGGGTAAAAGTGAGCCAGTTGACACTAGATATTTGGCTTTTCAAAAGGTGTTTGATGAAGTCCCTCATGAGACTCCTTAAGAAATTAAAAAGTCATTACTAGGAGGCGATGTCTTATATTAATTACCGTGTTTCCCCAAAAATAAGACCTAACCGGAAAATAAGCCCTAGCATGATTTTTCAGGATGCTTGTAATATAAGCCCAACCCCAAAAATAAGCCCCAGTTAAGATCATGAGCCTGACGGACGCATTAAGTACATCCGTTGCAACACACGACAGACGTATTGAATTATGAAATAAAAATATTTAGAACTAAAACCCCTCCATTTGATTGATAGTTAATAGATTTTCTTTTTTCTTTAATGTGTGTAACATGTTTATTTAATTATTGATATTTCAATTATATAATCTGATGGATGTATAAATAATGAAACTGATAAATAAAGAATAAAAAAAAATATATTAATATATAATTATATATAAATAAATAATATCATTGACATTAATACTTAAATAAATGATAACAAATTATAATTAATTATTTGTAAATACCAAAGGGGCGCCTTTGGATGAGAGGTAAATGCCCACGCTCACAGCTCTCACCCAGGCACCCACACACCCAAGCACTCACCCAGGCACCCATTCATACCAGCTCTCACCATGAAACCTCTTCTTCCTTCGCTGCAGGGATGGGCTCCAGTTCCGCTGCAGCTTTACTCCGGCGGGCCTTGTTTTTGCTGCCACGGGAATGGGCTCCCCTGGCGGCCCTGCTTGGTTGGTGTCAGGGTTTCCTCTTCGCCGCCACGGGGATGAGCTCCCGTGGCGGCCCTGCTTGGTCGAGGTCGGGTCTCCTTTTCGCCGCCACGGGGATGAGCTCCTGTGGCGGCCTTGCTTGGTCGGGGTCGGGTCTCCTTTTCGCTGCCACAGGGATGAGCTCCTGTGGTGGCCTTGCTTCGTCAGGGTTCGACACTGCCATTCCTCCCACCCCACCCCCGGGTTATGCGATGCCTGCCTCACTGGCCAATCAAAGGCTTCCCTCCCTTCTTTCTACTCCCACTGGCAGGTAGAAGGGAGGAGGCTTCCAATTGGCCTGTGCGGGGGCAGGCAGAATGAAGGAGGCTTCCCATTGGGCAGTGGGGGCAGGATGAAAGAAGGCTTCCCATTGGGCAGTGGGGGCAGGAAGAAAGGAGGCTTCCCATTGGCCCACAGGGGCTGGGAGAAGGGAAGATTTTTGTACATGAATAAATGTAGATTGTTGTACATGAAAAAATAAGACATCCCCTGAAAATAAGCCCTAATGCATCTTTTGGAGCAGAAATTAATATAAGACCCAGTCTTATTTTTGGAGAAACACTGTAGTAACTGGTTAAAAGGTAGGAGGAAACAGAATGGTTAGTTTTCCCACTGGAAAGAGGTACTTAGTGGACAGACTAGCTAAAAACTCGATTAAAAACAGCTAACCATTACAGTACTTAAACAAGAAACTCTGAACTCAAGCAATGAATGAATGTACCCCAATCCAGGGACTGGATGAACACTTACCAGTAATCCCCTAGAATATACAGCCCCACAGGAGGACCACTGACACAATCATTTATCAGCTGAAGGCAGGAAGCTGAATCTGTCTGACTACACTAAGGAAAACGAATTTATCATGTAAGTAGCAATTTCTCCTTTCCTAGTGTGTAGACAGATGGACTCAGGACCAGTGGGATGTACCAAAGCCTTACCGCATCTTCTCCTCCGCATTCTTTCCCAGTCTCTTTGACCTGTGGAACTGGTTCGGTTCAGACTCTTGCCCTGGTGGACTCGGGGAAAGGAGGCAACCTTATTCCTCAAACTCTAGTGGAATATCTGAAGAGTCCTCTCGCCAATTCAGAAGATCCACTATTGCAATACAACTTGAAGTGGGCTTTGGACGTTTCTCAACACCGCCACTTCTACTGAAGAATGCTATGATGTCCCCAGCAGCCCTTTCCATTGCTGCTGATATTCATAAGCCTTCCACGTGCACCGTGGCTCGAAGGCGCTCAACATCAATACCGTATTCACGGATCCTATACCTTAGAGTATCTCTGTTACGCTCTTTTCCATTTGGAGGATGTGCCTGATGAGCCACAGCACATATTAAGACCCGAAGAAGATACTCTTGGTAACTACCCAGTCTGTATCTGCTGGCAACATCATCAATTTTCATCCAGCTATATGTACTGGACTGTCATTTTTGAAGTGGTTTTGGACGTTCCCTAACATCGCCACTTCCACTGAAGTTTCAGTGACGTCCCCAGCAGCTAACCACTGCTGATATTTCCATAGACTGTGGCTTCAGACCAAGGTCATGCTCATTAAGTGAGACCGTGCTAAGAAGTACTACTATGAGCTCCTTGCGCTGGCTCCAGTCTTCAAGCCAGGAGACAAGGTCTGGTTGTCAACCAAGCACCTCTAATTCATCTACTCTCCTTTCGGATTGTTCCTCGCTATGTGGGTCCATTCCCAGTTCTTCATCGTTTTGGCATAGTCATCTACTGTCTGAAGCTACCACCTGGTCAATTTCCATAAGGCACCCACTGCCTCTAAGCTGTATAATCAGCTAAGTCCACGTTGGCATAAACCTGCCATCGCACCAAGACACACATCTGAGGGACATTGGAAATCACCTCAGAAATTCTCAACTGGGGGAGGGACCATTTGGTATCATGCAGGAGAATGGGGCTTTAAAATCTGAAGCAATCTCCAGTAGGGAGATGCACGACCACCATCTGCTGGAGATGGAGGATACTGGCAGGCTGGTGTCATTGTAGGAGTATATATACTGTGACGCCAGCTTGCTCTGTCTCCATCTGCTGGCAGGGGAGCATAACCCACTGGTCCTGAGTCCATCTGTCTACACACTAGGAAATGAAAGAAGTTTCTTTTGCAAGTCTGCCTGGTCACTTGAATATTTGGGAGTAGCTGGCATGCTCCAGGACAGGGCATGAATCCTGACTTGTGATCTTACTTCCATGATTTGGACTCTTAAGTAAGTAAAATACATATGTTCATTCTGGATACTTTTCAAGTAAGGTTCAGTGTCATGATACTGCTTTAAACAAATACCCTGTTTTTATTATCTATGGTTGAGCTTTTCGTATGAGATTAAACAAACTGACCTAAGAGTGTGGCCAGAGTTTAAATTTAAGTCTTTAACTGCTGCACCCAATAAAGGGTAAAATATGCATCTAAAAAAGCTATTGTAATAGTCATGTTGGTAGTTACATGACCTCTTCCGTGACCAGACAGAGCTTTTCCCAAGCTTTAGAATACTCCAAAACATCAGGCACATCTAGACAGCATTAGGACATTGAGACCAACCATCGGCAGTTTTTTTCCCATAGGTCAACGAACTCCCAAAAAAGGTAGGTGGTAATATGTTGTGTGAATATTAAACTACTACCATTAGATAAAGACACTTTTAGGTAAGTAAATACTCCTGATACCACTGCTGGTACAAATCCTGTAACACTGCTGGCTTCAGCTAGCATCTGCTAAATTAATCTGTTTTATAATTTTGAAATTGTTTAGCTAGATAAAAACAAAAACCCCCGAGTAGTTAACAGACTGGAATATATTGGGAATATATTGCAAAGTTGGAAGTATGAAGAGGTAAGAACATGCCATACTGGGTCAGACCAAGGGTCCATCAAGCCCAGCATCCTGTTTCCAAAGGTGGCCAATCCAGGCCATAAGAACCTGGCAAGTACCCAAAAACTAAGTACTCTTTTTATGATAAATGGCAAAAAATAAGAATATTTTTTCCCAATAGTTTTAATACCTCTTTATGGAGTGTGAAATTTGGGATATTTTAAAAACTTGAGAGAAGTGTATCTCGACTAGATAAGTGACCACCAGTGTGGCAGCATTAAATATACTTTATCTTACAGAATTAAAATTTTATTTTCGGATATCCCTTCACGTCACAGAAACATAGAACATGGCAGTTTTTATAACCTGTAACTTCCAATTTATGTCCACCCTGGACAGAAGTTGGAATTCAGAGAGGATATAAAAACTGTTAAATTAAGACTGTAAGACCCATCTAAATCTGCCCAATTTCAATCCTGCTGCAATGCCATAGATTCCAGTTGATCACCATCTTTCCCCTCACTTCACACTTAAGGATTCTCTGTGTTTATTCCATTCTTCCTTGTATTCTGTTATTGCTTTTGTTTTCACCACCTCCACTAGGAAGCCCTATTACCCATTCCGTAAAAAAAAAAAAAAAAAAGATGTTTTGTAATGTTGTCCCTAGAGCCTCAAGCTGTGGCCTTGCTCTAGAGCGTTCTTCCCTATAGAAAAATGTTTCTTATTTGTGCATTATTTTATCTTTGAGGTATTTAAACATCTCTGTCATATCTCCCATCTTTCCTCTCCTCTTCTCTAGGGTATACAAATTTAGGTCCTTAAGTCTCAGGTAATTCGCCTTGGGCCAACCTTTAGGAAAAGGCAGAATATCATACACAAAGAAATCTCATGAGGCTTTTGATGTAGATCAGAGGTTCTCAAACCTGTCCTGGGGGAGCTCCAGCCAGCCGGGTTTTCAAGATATTCGGAATGAATTTGCATGAGATAGTTTTGCATGCACTGCCTCCATTGCATTCAAATTTATCTCATGCATATTAATTGTGGATATCCTGAAAATCTGACTGGCTGGAGGTCCACCAGTTGAACCTCTGGTAAAGACCCTGCAACATTTTGGTAGCCTTTTTCTGGACCACCTCTACCTTTTCTATATCCTTTTAGAGATACAGACTCCAGAGATGGACACAATATCCCAGATGAAGTCTCACCATTGACCTGTACTGAGACATGACCACCTCCTTTCTTCTGCTCGTTATGTCTCTTTCTAGGCATCCTAGAATCCCTGTGCCTCTAGCCACTGCCACACAGTCCCTGCAAAAAAGTTTTCACACACTTGTCCATTGTTCACATTCTGCTAAAAAATACAAATCAAAAGGCATTATAGTAGGAGTTTGTTTCACTGAACTGAACAATATACCATATGCTTTAATTGTGAAAACACAATTATAGAAATATTCCAAAAGTAATTAAGAATAAGAAAAAAAACCCACAGAGTCTTGAATGCATTAATTTTCACATCCTTTGACTCAATACTTGGTGGAAGCCCCTTCTGCCACAGCCATGAGCTGTTTAGGATAAGAATGGGAAAAACTGCACCACAATGGTGCAGTTTTTCCCATTCTTCTTGGCAGAAGAGCTCAAACTTTCAGGCCGGCTTGGGATTGTCTGTGGACTGCGGTCTGAGCTTTGACTGGGCTACTCAAGGACATTTACTTTCTTCTCGCTCAGCCACTTCAATGTTTTTGTTTTTTGCTTAAGATCACTGTCCTGCTGAAAGGTGAATCTTCTCCCCAGTCGCAGGACTATGGCAGATTGGAATGGGTTTTCCTCCAGGATATGCCTTTACTTTGCATCATCCACAAGCCTCCCTGTCTCCACTGTTGCAAAGCATCCAATAACATATAGCTTCCTACTCGCATGCTTTACTGGAAGGATGGTATTAGCATGCTGTTTGTTTTATGCCAAATATATTGCTTAGCATTGAAACCAAAAGGTTCCACATTGGTCTCACCAGACCACAAAACTTTCTCCCATATTTGTGCATGGTCCCCCAAGTGCTTCTTTGCAAATTCTATGTGGCATATCATACAATCCAAGGACACAATCCAAGGACTCCTCAAAACATTCAGCCATTAACCATGCCATTTGTACATAGTATTTAATTTAATTTGTATATTGTCTAACCATTTATTCTTTCCTATCTCTTCCTTCCTCTCCAAGTTCTGCGACCCTTGTTAATTGTAACTGTTCCTTCGGTCACCACAGTTCTAGTTTGATGTATTTAATGCACTCCCGTTTCATGTAAACCAGCAAGATATGTTCTCATGATTGCCGGTATATAAAAACCTTAAATAAATAAATAAATAAATAAATATACATACAACTTTATTTCTGCAGTGGCTGTCTTCTTGCCACCATTCCATACAAGTGGAGTAATCTTGAAATTTTTATAGGAGTCAAAAATGTCACCAGTCTCAGCCAGAGAACTCTGTGGTTCTTTTAAAGTAATTTTAGGCCTTACAGTGACTTTCTGCAACAGTTTCCTTAACCCATGATTACTGACTTTGGAAAGATGGCCTGATCACAGAAGAGTCCTGGTGATACCAAATTCTTTCCACATTACAATAGTGGACTTGACAGTGCCCCAAGGGACATTCAAACACATGACATTTTCTCATAGTCTTACTCTAATCTGTACTTTTGACCCAGAGTTCTTTCAGCAGCTCCTTGTTCAGCACATTTTGACCTTTGCTGCAAATTTATTTCATACAACAGGAACAGTTTGACTCTTCTTCCAGGAGTATTTGAATCAGTTCTACTGCTGAGCTCTATTTAACTTATTATGGATCTTATGGCACTCTTTTGAATTGAAGTGAAATTGGGTTTTCTATGACAGAGTGTGAAAATTTATGCAATCAAGACTTTTTAGATTTTTATTCTCAATTACTTTTGGATTATTTCTATAATTACTTTTTCACAATGAAAGCGTAGAGTATGTTGCTTAGATCATTGAAACAAACTTCTACTTTAATGTATTTTGATTTGCTTTATTTAGACAGCAGAAAGTGAAACATGTACAGGGGTGTGAAGACTTTCTATCATTTTTGTAACTTAGATATGATCACCCTAAGGTCTCTCCAGGTTAACGCATATCAGTATCACACTTCGCATGCTATAAATCTCCCTCTAATTTCTTTATCCTAAATATATGATTCTGCTGTTTTTTTGCACTGAATCTTAATTGCCAAGCTCTTGACCAATCCTCAGGTTCTCTTAGATTATGTCTCATTTTTTTCTACCCCCTTAGGAGTATCCAATCTGTGATGGAACATTGCAACACTCTGCTCCATTTCACCTGTGGATAGCGGCAGCGATTAGTACTGGCACCATTGTATAACTATCTCTGGAGCTGATGCAGTAAGATGCATGCTCCTAACAGGCGCTCTTATTGAAAGCCTATTGTCCTAACACACATGCAGCCACATTCCCTGGGCACCAGATGAAGCATTTAGATGAGAGGGAAATTGGGGCAGTGCAAAAAAGGGCACGCAGAGGAGGAATTGTGAGAGTCTGTAGCCTCTGTAGCACTCAGAGGAGTACACTGCATCAGATGCTCAATATGAGCGTCCATTTTGACTTCTTTTTGGTAATTTTGCTGAGGTGCTGAAGTTTATTATAGCAGGCACCCATTGCTACGGGCGTCTAAGTCATGCAAATAAGAAACGTGCACTTCTTTTTCATCGTCACAATATACATATATAGTTATGATGATACTAAGGAGGAGAACACATTTATCACAACACAGGACCACATTTTTAAAGTTTCTCATGAGTTTCTCAGAATTTGGAGTTAAATTCCCCACATTAAAAAGTGTGTGTTGGGTGCCCAACCTTTGGACATGCTTTTCTGAATCAGACGATAATAGCCAATGTCTTCATCTACATGGAATTACATCAGGTAAACATTGGTTAGGGCGCGCATTTTGGGTGTGCTATCTCTTTACTTCATCAGATGCTAGTCTTGTGCGCCCAAAAGTGTATCCTAGTGCAAGTAAATCTGTGCATTAGGCTTGTGTTGACCTGACTGTGGCTTACCCCCACTGCAGAATTTAATAAGTGCCAAGATGTGGCTGAAAAACAGTCTAGAATCAGACAACACTAAGAGGGAGTTGTGCCTTCAAAATATTGAAACAATGTCTTACCTGTGCAACATCAACAAACTTTCTATGTTTTTCTAACAAAATCTTAGTTTCTTGAACATCATCTCCCAATCTTATGTGGGTCTTCAGCAAAGCATCCAGCAATTCATTTAACCATTCTACTGCCTTTAGAAACAGGAAAGCAAAGGCACATTCAGGGTTCTTTCAAACTAAGAGGGTAATTTCATAATAGCCTGTGTAGGGCCTGAAGTGTATAATATTCGCGGACTTCAGTTCTAATTTTCTAAGTGGACTTATTCATGCAAGTCTGCTTTGAAATTTTGTGGTTATGTATGTACCCCGCGTAGCATACACGCATGCATTTATGCCCACTTGGGACAGGCATGTGTACACATACATTTCCATGCAAACTTTCAAAAATCAAAGAATGCACGTAAATGGTTTCCCCATACCAACAGCGCCCTGGGGAACACTTCTTTCAAGTACATGTAAATGTACATGCAAAATCGTTTACGTGCATACTTTGTATGTAAAGCCCCAGATGAAATTTTCAAAAAGCTCATTTATATATATACATAAATGCATTTGAAAATCACCGCCATATGATTATAGCAAAGACAAAGGGCAATAATATCAAAACAAAAATTGTACATTTTCTCTGACAACTTGCTATCTGTCAAAATACCACCTACCTAAATATAACCTTGAAAATTCTAAGTAGCTTAAGATAAAATATGCAATAATCTACTGACATCTCCTTATTTGTATCATTTGAATATATTTTTAAATGTGCTGGCCCTTTAGACAGAAGAAAAGCAAGCAGTGAGGATGGTATCTTTTTCTGTTTATCATCTTCAACAAAGCCTCGGTCATTACTCCTTTGCCATATCTGTGCCTTCATTAATACAGCCATGAAGGGAGTCATCCTGTTTTCCCTCATTTTCTCAGAGCAGTTTCTATTTTCATTTTGCTTGTCAAGTATTCTCCTTTTGTCTAGAAAATAAAATCCATCTACCTCCAGATCTTTTTCCAATGCTGCACTCTGGTCTGAAAGGAAGTATACATGTAACAGCCATAAAGGAAAATTAGTTCTTACCTTCGATCCTGTAGTACCACGGATCAGTCCAGACAGTGGGTTGAACCTCCTTTCCAGCATGTGGAGACAGATTAAAACTTGAAGGATGCCCTACCATCAGGACAGAGCCTATCCTCTACCCCTTCAGTATAACGTATGTCAAAGCATAAAACAACAAACCCAAGAATAGGATCAAGCAAGTAACTGTAAAGCTCAACGGAGCAAATATAGAATAATGTAGAAAACATGGTATACCTATACGCTCTTGCATCAACTTGGTATAAGAAAACGACCAAGGCTTCCGGTGTAATTGCTCAGTAATCTTGCACAAAGAAATATATGGAAATCTGCAGACCTGCAAGAAAACAAGCTTCGAGAGGACAGAAGACAGACAGGGAAGGGCATCTGGACTGATCCGTGGTACTACAGGAACGAAAATTAACAGGTAAGAACTAATTTTCCTTTCCTGTACGTACCCGGATAAGTCCAGACAGTGGGATGTACCAAAGCTTCCCTAAACTGGGTGGGACCGAGACAGTCCCGCTCGAAGCACTTGCCGCCCAAGGGAACCGAACACCGGAGCGTGTACATCCAGACGGTAGTGCCGAGCAAAAGTGTGCAGCGACGTCCAAATGGCGGCCCTGCAAATCTCCTGCGGGGAGACAGATTGACTCTCCGCCCACGAAGTAGCCTGAGAACGCAGAGAATGGGCCTTCAGACCCTCAGGAAGCGGACAACCTTGACAAAGATACGCCGAGGAAATGGCTTCCTTCAACCACCGCGTAATCGTGGTCTTAGAAGCCTGTTTACCGCGGTTGGGACCACTCCAAAGGACGAAGAGATGGTCCGATACCCGGAAGTCATTGGTGACCTGGAGATAGCGAAGCAAGACTCGTTTTACATCTAGCCGACGAAGGTCGCCACCCGCCGTACCCGCAATTTCCTCCGGAGAGAACGCTGGGAGTTCGACTGACTGGTTGACATGAAAAGCGGAGACAACCTTAGGCAAGAAGGAAGGAACCGTCCTGAGAGAAACCCCGGAATCCGAGAAATGCAAGAAGGGCTCCCGACAGGACAGCGCCTGAAGCTCGGAAATACAGTGAGCAGAGGAAATAGAGACCAGAAAGACCGTCTTTAGAGTAAGATCCTTGAGCGTAGCATGGCGAAGAGGCTCGAAGGGAGCCGCACAGAGAGTACGAAGGACTAGGTTGAGACTCCACGACGGACACGTGGCCCGAGAGGGGGGGCGGAGGTGTTTAACGCCCCTCAGGAAACGAATCACTTCAGGGTGAGCTGCTAAGGCATGACCGTCCACCCGACCCAGGAGAGAGCCGAGCGCAGAGACTTGAACGCGTAGAGAACTGAAGGAGAGGCCCTTAGAGAGACCCTTCTGAAGAAAAGAAAGAATCAAAGGAATCGAGGCGGAGCGCGCAGGGACACCCGCCTCCGTACATGCGGACTCAAAAACTTTCCAGATGCGCACATAGGCCAGAGAAGTCGACTGCTTCCGGGCTCGCAGCAGGGTGGAGATGACCTCCTCCCTATAACCTTTGCGCCTCAGGCGACACCGTTCAAAAGCCAGGCCGCAAGACAGAAGCGATCCGCCTGGTCAAAAAATACAGACCCCTGCCGGAGAAGACGAGGGAGATGACCGAGGCGCAGGGGCCCGTCCACCGCTAGATTGATGATATCCGCGAACCACGGCCTTCGCGGCCACTCGGGAGTGACGAGAATCACCGGTCCCCGGTGGAGTTCGATTCTCCTGAGAACTTTCCCCACCAGTGGCCACGGGGGAAACGCGTACAGAAGGATGTCCGCTGGCCAAGGCAGAGCCAGAGCATCCACGCCCTCTGCGCCATGCTCCCTCCAGCGGCTGAAAAACCAATTGGCCTTGGCATTGCGCAGAGTCGCCATGAGGTCGAGGTGAGGAGGACCCCACCTGTCCACTACCAGAGCCATGGCCGCGTCCGAGAGCACCCACTCTCTCCCGGATCGAGCGACTGCTGGCTGAGGAAGTCGGCTTGAACATTGTCTTTCCCGGCGATGTGAGAAGCCGCAAGGCACTGTAGGTGACGCTCCGCCCAAGCGAGGAGACGGCTGGCTTCTAAGGCTACCAGGGGACTGCGAGTGCCCCTTGGCGACTGATGTAGGCCACTGTGGTGGAGTTGTCGGAAAGGACTCGTACTGCCTTGCCGCGGATCAGGGGAAGGAACTCCTGAAGCGCCAGGCGGACCGCCAAAGTTTCCAGTCGATTGATGTGCCAGCGCGACTGATTCTGCGACCATGTTCCCTGGGTGGACTAAGAAAGGCAGACCGCACCTCAGCCCAACAGGCTGGTGTCCGTGGTCACTATCGTCCACTGTGGAGCTTGAAGAGGCATCCCTTGCAGAAGATGAGGAAGAAACAGCCACCACTGTAATTCGTCGGCAGTAGAATCCAAGAACGGAAGGACTACGTGGAACTGCTCCGACACTGGCTGCCAACGGGACAGCAAAGCTTTCTGTAACGGACGCATATGAGCAAAAGCCCAAGGGACAAGGTTGATGGTAGAAGCCATGGATCCCAGGACTTGGAGATAATCCCAGGCTGTCGGGGAGGGTAGGGCAATCAAAGTCTGGACCTGATCGATCAGCTTGAGGGCTCGTGCCCGAGGTAAGAAAACCTTGCCTTCTCGGGTGTCGAAGTGGGCTCCCAGAAATTCCAACTCCTGGGAGGGCTGAAGCTTGCTCTTGGAAAAGTTCACTATCCATCCGAGAGAGGCAAGGCGCTCCAAGACGCGATCCACCGCCCGCCGGCAAGATGTCTGCTGCACCTGCTGGAGACAGACGAATACTGAAGGGGTAGAGGATAGGCTCTGTCCTGATATAGGGCATCCTTCAAGTTTTAGTCTGTCTCCACCTGCTGGAAAGGAGGCTCAACCCACTTTCTGGACTGATTCGGGTACGTACAGGAATAGCAGCATTTGGTTGGGTCTAATAAAATGCTGTGTTTAAATTTGTTAGTGAAATGGCTCTACTCAACATGATTTAAAATATAAAACCAAAAGAAATGCAATACCGGGAAAGCTTTTGTCCCAACTCTAAAACCCCATAAGTAGAGCCAATGATGTGTCAAAGGGAAGTGTAAGCACTCTCAGTGAGTTCATATCAATAGCTTCAAAAGATGCGGTGAATGAAACATTGCTTTTCTCCTCCTAACCCCCAACACAGTTATGAGAACCTACTTTTCACTCAGTTGTGAAATCACTAAAACAAGGAAGGGAAAGAGACATCAACAGCACCAGCTGCTGCCAATATCTAAAGGGACCTAGAATGAGAGAAAAGCCCATTCAATCAATCAAAAATTATTTAAATCTATTGTTTGAAAAACATTCTTTAGTTAAATAAGGATTATCTAGATACTTTTTAAAAATAACCTTTGTTTTATAATATAATCAGAATCCTTTCATGGATGTAAAGTTTTTAAGGCATATTATTTCAGAGTTCTGAGTTAAATCAGCAGCTTATTTAACTGAGCCATGTAGGTACAATGAACGAAGAGACATTTTTTCATAGAAACAGGACAGCAGAAAAAAAAAAGACATATGGCCTATCTAGTCTATCCATCCACCCAACTAATTCAGCTTTACAATCCCTACCACTCCCTCAGAGATCCTGTGTGTTTATACCATGCTTTCTTGGATTCATCTACTCTCCTGGTTTCTACCACCTCTATGATGAGGCTGTTCCATGCATCCACCACCCTCTCTGTAAAGAAATATTTCCTTGGATTGCTCCTGAGTCTACCCTATTTCGCCCACATCCTATGACCCTTCAATTCTATAACATCCTTTCCACTGACAGAGGCTCACCTTCTGTGTATGGAAACCTTGGAGGTATTTAAACACCTCTATCATATTTCCCCAAGTCTGTTGCCATATGCTTGAGAACGAAGACCATTGACCAATTTATAGTAGCCACCCTTTCGTCTACAACATGAGAGGTCACAACAAACTGAATGTAATACTGGGGCAAATCACATATGTCTCTTCACATCATAATGTCAAATCAAGAAGTTTGGGCTATAACACATACCACACATTAACAACCACTCTTACCTGAGAAGCATCTTCTTCACATTTAAATAGCTGTACCATCTGAAGCATTTTTAACCTTCGTACATCTACCATATCTTCACACCTAACAAAATCAAATATATACATACAATATATTAAGATGTATTGACAATTTAATAGTGAGACTGCCTCTACAGCACTAGGCTAATCAAAGTGTATTACACCATTTAGCATCATTAACAAAAACAAACAATTACAGCCTTAAAAATACACATTCTCCGTTGACAAGCAGGACTGAATTTGATACATGGGTTACATCATCTGACAGTGCCAAATGGACCCTTCTCTCTTAGCTGATAAAAATTTTGCTCTACTGAGCATGTGTAGGAGTTCCCTTGAGAGCCTCTCGGTCACTTTTTTGTCCAAATTATGGTTCAGATGTTTCAACCTCTCTTTCTCCTTTTGGATCAATTTGTTATTTTGTGGGGTTCCCCCTCCCTTTTTTTTTCCTCTTACCACTGCCTCAGCAGCCCCATAACAGCACTTTTCAGCGATATAAATAAATAAATAAAATGGAAGAAGGCAGTAAAGGGGGAAAGATGCTAGGACCCAAAAAAGCCACCATCAGTGGCTTCAAGAACTGCATCTGCAGATGCAAAATGTCTATTACCGATGGACATGACTTGTATTATACAATTATAAATATAAAAACAAAATGTTTAAAACCGAACCCCTAAACCAACCCATGCCCAACACCCCAGCTAGTCATAAAATTAAGGTATTTTTCACTAGTTAGATAATTCTCAATGTTTCATTAGATAATTTGGACAAGATTCAAAGATATCTAAGTGAACTTTCAAACAATAGTTTTAACATGCAAAACAATTCTAAGAGCAATATTTATTTATTTATTTATGATATATGCAATTATCATAGAAATGATCAACATCACTCACAAAGAAACAAACTAACAGACCATAAAAGAATGGCAAGGAGTAAGGAGAATGTTCAGAATGGGAATCTGAGCAGGCCTGGCTTGAACAGTATGTGCAGCACATTCTCGATTCAGACTACTGAACACACATCTGTATTATTTCATGAGATAACTCATGGCTGCTTGCAGTTTAAAGAATAAAGACTATGTTACACAAAAAAACCCTTGACAGTTATTAACTAGGAGTTCAATATTCAAACACCATTTAGACTGATAACTAAAAAATTATTCTTCTAAATGGCAAATGTGGCATATTTAGCAACTTATTTATTTAGATTTTTATATTACACTTTTCGCACTTTTTTCAACACTTCAAAGTGGATTACATTCAGGTACTGTAGGTATTTCCCTATCCCCAGAGGGCTTACAATCTAGCCGGGTAAGTAGTTATAATTTAGTTGGATAAAAAAGGGGCATTTTGGGTGCTTCCAGGGAGGGGCAAAGATATCCGGCTAATGTAACTAAATATTGGTTAGATCTGGCTAGGTTATCTGGCCTTGTGTGGCACTGTCCTCACCTAAGAAGTCAGAGAATAAGTGTGGCAACTGCCTCCCTCCCCACCCCAAAATGTAATAGTAAAGCCTTGTTAGGCAGTGCTTTTCAACACCCCACCCCAAAACTTTGAAACAACTTAGGAGGGGGCTGGCATTGTACACTGACCCTGGTCCCAATTCTGACACAGAAATACAATTGGGCTGCCTTACCCCCTTCCTCCCCACCCACCCACCCAAAAGAAACGCTAGTGGCACCAGTCCCGCCATATCTTTTCTTATGCGAGCCGTGAGTGATGGACCTTCTGCCCTACTCCCAGCGCCTCCAGCTCTGCATTGACAGAGGAAGTACTGGAAGCGTAAACTTCAATGTAAGATTACACTTCCAGTGCTGCATCTGTCTGAGCAGCGCTGGGAGTGGGGGCAGAGGGTTCCTTGCTCCCAGCTCAAATAAAAAAGGTATCAGAGGAGATGGGGAGGGTCAAGGGGATAGGCATCTCTAGTGTTTCTTGTGGGCGAGTGGAACAGGGAGAGGCAGCCCAATTGTATTTCTAAGTCAGAATTAGGACCGGGGTTGGCGTACAATGCCAGCCCCTCCCTAAGTTGTTACAAAGGCGTGTGTGTGTGTGTGGGGGGGGGGGGGGGGGGGGGCGGTGTTGAAAAGCATGGTCCAACAGGGCCTTATTATTATGCTTTGGGCTTTGGGGTGGGGAAGGAGGGGATTGCCCTGCTGATACTCTATCTTCTTAGGTGAGGACAGTGCTACTTAGCCAGATATCTTTAAAAGTATCATTAAGTAGCATGTTATCTGGCCACACAAGGCCGGATAACTAAAAATCCTATCGGGCTATATTCAAACATAACTGGGTAGGTTTTTAAGTTATCCGGCTATAGGTAACCGGATAACTTTAGGTTGGTTTATCCCGCTGAATCTATGGGCAAGTTATCTGGCTAACTTTAGCTGGATAACTTATCCACTAACTGGCCTACTGAATATGGACCTCTAGAATAACGCAAATGTCCTCTGAGATATTTACATTTATGCTGAAATGTTATAAAAATTTAAAAAATATTTCAAACAGATGAAGCATTTTTTCTGTTGCTCCCTGCTATGCCTTCCCACAGTATTGAGATAAACAGAAGGCATGTAAATAGCATTTGAAAGAAAGCAGAGTTGCTTACCTGTAACATGTTTTCTGAGGACAACAG
Source organism: Rhinatrema bivittatum (assembly GCF_901001135.1). Taxonomy (NCBI): domain Eukaryota; kingdom Metazoa; phylum Chordata; class Amphibia; order Gymnophiona; family Rhinatrematidae; genus Rhinatrema; species Rhinatrema bivittatum. The sequence goes on from NC_042620.1 coordinate 124,332,643, forward strand.
GATATCAGTTCTCACAAGTGGGTGACATCATCTGATAGTGCTTCGTCTGGAACTTTTATGTCAAAGTTTCTAGAACTTTGTGCCTCACTGGGCATGCCCAGCATTCCATGTCATATGTCCAAGTCTTATTTCTTAACAAGAATATAGAGAAGCCAATTCCAAGGAGAGACAGGAGGGTTTTGTGAGGACTGATATCCTGCTGTACTCTGAGAACACATGTTACAGGTAAGCTAATTTGCTTTCTCCAAGGACAAAGAGGATGGCAGTCCTCACAAATGGGGAATTCCTAGCTACAAGCTGCGTTAACAAAAAAAAGGGAAAAACCAAAAACAGTGCAAACAGGCACAACAACTGCTTTTGATGGAAACAGGCCTTTTTCCTTTTCTTATGAGGGACAGCTTGTAACAAAAACAATGGGCCTATTGATGCAGTGGAGTTGGGTTTTACACCTTAAAGAGAATCCTCAGGACAGATTGGCCAAACCTACTGTCGCATCAGAAGTTCCTGTCCAAACAGTAGTGCGATATGAATGAGTGGAGAGAACGTCACATTTCAGCTTTGCACATCTCTTCCATGGAGACCACTCTTAAGTGAGCGGCTAATGCTGCCATGGATCTAGCAGAATGAATCCTGACATGACTTACCAGATTCAGGTCCGCCTGGGCATAACAGGAGGAGATGTAATCTGCTAGCCAAACTGGATAAATTATGTTTGGCAATGGCAATACCTAGTTTATTAGTGTTAAAAGAAACAAGAAGCAGGGTGGACTTTCTATGGACTTCAGACTGCTCCAGGTAGAAGGCCAAGGCTCTTCCGCAGTCCAAACTGTGCAATGCTTGTTCATCTTGTTGGACATGTGGCCTGGAAAAAGAATGCTGAAAGGATGACTGACTGATTAAGATGGAATTCCGACGCCACCTTAGGCAGAAACTTAGGATGAGTGCGCAGAACCACCCTAGCATGATAAAACTTAGTATAAGCTGGATAAGTCACCAGAACCTGGGTCTCACTGATTCTGCACACTGACGTGACCGTTGCCAAAAATACAACCTTCTAGGTCAGGTACTTCAGGAGCACAGTTGCTCAAAAGGAGCTTTCATTAGCTGACTCAGAACATGTTGAGGTCCCAAATCACAGCAGGAAGCCTGATGGGAAGCCTCAAGTGAAGCATGACCCTCAAAAATCAATCAACCAAAGGCTTTATAGAGATTGGTCTACCTTCTAACTTATTGATGACAGGCACCAATTGCAATGAGATGAACCCTTACTTGGTTGGTCTTAAAACCTGGCTCAGATAAATATAAATGGTAATCAAGCAGTTTGTGTGTGGAGTAGGAGAAATCTTTTTTTGAAGCTAAGAAAACATGAGTCACATCCTTTCATAGATGCAAAGGCTGCAGAATCACCCTTTCAACATTCAGGCAGTGACAGCCAGGGACCCAATGTTGAGATGTCACAACCTGCCTTGATCCTGAGTGATGAGATGGGAATTCCCCAGCCTGATTGGTTCTCTGATTGACATCTCCCTCAGATGTGGGAGCCAAACCTTTCTCAGCCAAAAGGAGGTAATGAAAATCATGGTCCCACAATCTTTTCCTAGCTTCAACAGAGTCTTTGTGACTAGTGGAATCTGAGGATATGTATACAGCAGACCCTTGCCCCAATTGAGGGCATAAGCATCTAAAGCTAGCCCTTCCATTTGCCATTTTCTTAGAATAGAAGAGGGGAAACTTTCTGTTCTGAGGGAATGCAAACAGATCTACCATGGGTATGCCCCACTCACAGAATATCTGGTTTTCTATGGCTTGGACCAGGAATCATTCAAGAAGTTCAAGATCCAACTCAATCTGTCTGCCCAATACATGGTTAAGGACCAACCCCTGAGATATAGCCCAGTTCCACATCTGGACAGTTCCCTGATACATGAGGAACAATCACTGTTTGTTGGATATAAAACATCACAACTTGAATGTCCGTCTGGCCCAGGAAGACTTTGGTTGGCTGACTGATCTCTGAAAGCCTTCACAGTGCACCAAACTGCCCTTAACTCCAGAAAGTTTATTCGAGGAAGCTTCTCCTGAGCAGACCAAACACCTTGAGTACAGAGCCTCTCTACATTGGCTCCCACCTCAGGTTGGACACATCCATGGTCATGACAATTTGGATTTAACGAACCTGGAAAGGTATGCCTCTGGTCAGGTTGGAAATATCTCACTACCAGGACACGGAGCCTTAGAGTGGCTATGTGATGCAGATGCAGTCCCAAAGATTGAGTGGCCTTAAGCCACTGTGATCTGAGGGTTCATTGGGCTCTCCTCATATGGAAAAATGCCAACAGAATAACGAACTGTTGATGCCATACGGCCCAACAACATCAACATGTCCCATGCTGATTCACCTGGATCCTTTCTACTGAAGATATCAATATGATTGCTGTGGAAGAAAGGCTAATCTCTTGAGTCGCGTCTAGCAGAGCTTTGATAAGCTCCAATTGAGATGACGGGCTCAAGTGGGACTTTGGGCAGTTGATGATGAACCTTAGCAATTCCAACACTCAGATGATTTTGCATATCGATTCTGTGGTCCCCACCTGCGATGTGCTCTTGACCAGCCAATCATCCAGGTAGACACTCCGAGTTTGTGAAGGTAAACTGCCACATGGCGTCACGTTTGGTAAAAACATGTGGTGCTAACATTAGGCCAAAATGCAGCATATGAAACTGAAGGTGACGGTCCCTTACTACAAATCTGAGACATTTCCTGTGATGTGAAACTCTCTGTGGGCGTAAGCATCCTTGAGATTGAGAGAGCATAGCCAGTCTCCTTTTGGTAACAAGGAGATTAAGCTGCCCAGAGAAACCATCTTGAACTTTTCTTTCTTCAGAAAATTGTTCAAGGCCCTCAGGTTTAGGATGAGCTGGAGAAAATTTGATGCCCTTTTCCCCATGAAGAAAGGGGAGAGAATATATTGGTCTCTAAAAGGGATTACTCCTTCTGAAGCAATTCCTTATGCAGAAAATTCTCCCAAGAAGGGTCTGGAGGTTGATTTGGAAGGCCATTCAATAGATATAATCCGTACCCTTTTCTTATGATGCCAAGGACCCACATACGAAGTTATATTGGGCCAATGATTTACATAAACGTCAGCCTGCCTCCGACAGGAAGACCCTCTGGCACAGGTATGGGGATACAGGTTATGTTCTCGGCAATCCAGTCAAAACCCTTTCCCAAATTTTGACTGAAGTGCTGGCTGTGATCTAGGGGCCCTGGGGGAGAAGGATAGCACCTCTTTGGTTGGAACTGTCACTTCAGCCCCATGCTCGGATACCTCCTGGCAGAGGTGGGTGGGCCTGGATTGGTTATGTAGAATTGCTAAACACTGCAAGGTGTTCACAGTTCTTTGCCACTGCTTCCTTAAACTCTATCTCCAAAGAGATTCTCTCTAGTGCATGACGTGTCAGCGAGTCTTTCCTAGAGCTCAGGTAGGAGGTTTGAGAACCACAGCCAGGTGAGTCTGCAAGCACCAATTATCACTGCAGAGATTCTTGATGCCATCTCAAAAACATCAAAAGTCAATCAGACCATGTGTTTAACACTTGCCATTCCATTTTTCACTAGTGACTGAAAGTTGTCATAGCGCGTCTGGGAAAGCTACTCAGTCACCTCCCAGTTGCAAACCAGGGAAGCCAGGGTTCAAATCCTGCTGCCGTTCTTTGTGACCTTGGGCAAGTCACTTCATCCTCCATTGCTTCAGGTACAAGCTTAGATTGTAAGCCCTCTGGGGATAAGGAAATACCTATATGCACCTGAATGCAATCCACTTTCAAATGTCATGAAAGGTGGAATATAAATAAATAAAGAGTATCTAAAGGTTCTGGAATACTTCCCTGGGGGCATCAAATAATGGGTCCTAGCTCTCTTGCCCTCCTGAGAGTAGATTTGACAACCACAGATTGGTGTGATAGCTCTCTCTTTTTGAATCTTGGAGCCTTCTAGATGAGATAAATTGTGTCAGTCTTTATTTACAGTAGTCACAGAGAGGGTTTTCCCATATCCTCGTCTGTACCTCTTGAAGGATCTTCTGTACTGACACTGCTGTGATTTCCTTAGGAAGCTGCATAAACCGGAGGATGTCCAGCATTTTATTACTAGTCTCACCCTCCTTCAGCAAAGGAAAAGGAATGGCTTCTACCATTCTCTGAAGAAATCCAGCAAAAGAGGTCCTCTGGAGGGAACTTCTTTCACTCTGGTGAAGGAGAGGGGGGTAGGAGGAGAGACTTGTTAATTTCTCTTCAGAGATATCTCCAGATCAGTAGCCCTACTCCCAGGAATACTCAGTCACAGTCTGACTGGTACCCTTAGAGAGGGGAGCACTTGTCTGTTTGTCCATAGAACCTGAGGAGCTCCTGCATCTTGGGAAGTTTCCTCCCTTGATGGATTAGAGATTACCATTGGGGAAGCCATCATCTATTTTGAACCCCCTCTGGGAACCGGCATTGGCATTGACACCAGCACTAGCGCAAGACTGCTGCATGGATTGAAGTAGCAGCTAAACCTCGGCTCACATTGGTTTCGCATTGCCTTGTCCAAGGCCTGATGGATCTATCTGTCTGGCTCCTCTTCAAAGACAGCCAATGACAAAACCAAGCAGCAATCAGGAATGGCCATATCGTCTTGGGAAGCCACAGGTCGAATGTTGATTCTGATGGGTCGATCTCTCATTGCCCTAATTGCTTTTCAATTAGCTCCAGATGCACAGATGTCCTTTTGGGGATCATGGCTGTGCACAGATGATGCCCTTAGATGTCATGAAAAGCCCACAGGCACAGGATACATCTATCATGTGTATCTCAGATAGACATAACACTGACACACCGGAGGCATTGTTGGAAACTGCTGGCTTGCTTATCCATGACGGATGAAAAAAAAAGAGAAGCGAAATCGAATGACTCGATGACCATGGGCGGTTGATGCTCATCAGTGCACCAGCTGAGTGTGAGGTATGAAAATTAAACTTAGAAAAACAATCAAAAAAACTTAACTAGGACACTAGAAGGGTTAGAAAAAGATCACAGGGCACAGTGACAAATTAATCCTGATGATATGTACTAAAAAAATAAGATGAAGCAGAAGAGTAATGTGGGCTCTGTGGAAAAGAAGAAACTAAGGCTAAACAGGGCCATATTGGATTGAGTCCTCCACATCCCAAGTTGCCTGGGATGGTCAGTTCTGGTCATTGTTGAGGTTGGTACCTGTTGTCCAGATTTAATGCCCATGATACAGAATTCTGGAAAGGAACCCAGGTGCATGGCTCCCAGACTAGAAAAATGGGAGAGTTTATTAAAACAGTGGAAAAATTCCCAGGTATTTGCAAATTAAGATTTATGGTGTCAGGATCTCAGCATTGGCTCTGATAGAGGTAGAAGAAAAACAAAAAATGATAAACTACTGGGCCAAAAAAAGGTTTGAAGGGAGCATTTCTGCTGAGCTAAATTTATAGATATTAATGAGGTAACTCACTAGGAAAGTCAGTGGGATTTATTGGGGTAAGTTTCTTACTGAATATACCTAGGTAAAATTAGCTGGGTAACTTTAGAACAGCATTTGCTATCACCAGCCTTCCCTGGGAAAATTTAGCTGGATAATGCTCTATCTGTGCTACCAAGCTAAATTTTGATCAAGCTTCAAAAACAGCAGCCAACCAACCTCTGTTTTTTATCTGTATTTTACCTGGGTAAAAAGTTACCCAGATAAAATTCAGCCTGTTGATAGGAATGTTCCTTTTGAATGTTGACCTCAGAGACAGGTAGGCTGAAATGCCTCTGTGACAGTTCAATAATAAAAGTACAATGTAACTAATTTATGTTTGACAACACTGGTATAAAGGAAACCAAACAGTGAATAATCAATCAAACAATGCTCAGCACAGCACAACCAGCAAGTTATAAGCTAACTTTCATACTGGCATTGATAAGAACCTAGCCAGTTTCATTTAGTTGATATCTCTGCGAGTGAAATACCTCTGTGAAAGGACAAATAAGACAGTCACACTATTGCTCTAAGAAATCAAAACATTGAAACAGTACTGGCAGTGTCGGGCAGCTCTCCTTTAAGAACAAGAGGAGTTTTAAGTTAAGTTCTCATACTTTCTATTCTTCTCAAAAGATTCCATACAAAAAATTATTTAAAAAAACCAATTGTATGACCAATGATTATTACCTAACATGAGGTCTGAAAAAGACTACTTTTTCTACTTAGCAGACATTACCATCTTTTATATGAGGGTCATATTTGTTTATTTCCTTCAATGATGGGTCTATGAAGTACTGGTGAATTTTGAATTTCGCTATTGATTAATTTATGTCTTTCAAAACTTGTAATATACACATTTAAATGTATTCCAGGTAGTAAGAATCTTTACATTAATCCTATTTTTAAATTATACTGTAAAATTTTCATTTTCCAGACTTAACAGTTTAGTTTTATCCTAGATGGTGGAGTTACAGTCAATACCTCTGCTTTCTAAGCTGCATATCTTCCATTATTCCTTGGATATGATCCACATTCTCTTTATTTTCAATAGACACATCTTTTCCATATGCCCATGAAGCTTGGTTTGTGATCTGATCCAGAAGACCTTGACCTTTTTCACGTAAGCCCTGCAGGCCTGAATCTAAAACCAAGGTACACATATGTGACAGCACGGTATAGTACATTACAGTTAATATTAGCAGAATAAAATTAGACTGTGTGGAAATTCATTTCTCAGCTATCACCACACAGAGTAAACCAATAACATGTTCCTGTCATCTTCTTGTTTTTGTCTAAGTGCATTTTTGCCTTAGGTGTAATTCAAACACACACTTCTTAGTATTTGTTTAGGCTGCAATTTGAATTTCATAAAACAATCCCTTACATAAGATCCATTTTATATTGTTACGATAAGACAATTTTCAACAATGAGAATAATTCAGCAAATACACTCAAGCTGGTAAATCTAAAGTTATGCTTGAATTTTATAAACTGTGCAGGGAGGAGCCACATAGTTTACAGAATACCATGTCTCCACCCCGAAAGTACTTGAATATGTTTCAGAATGTGAGCAAGTTTGTAATGGAGTGGTACATATAGTTTTTGCAAATAGTTTATGAAAGTGTGTGCCTACATTTATATGTTAAATAATTGCCACATGTGCACGTAATAACCCTCAGTTTATGCGTGGAGGCAGATATTTTATAAAGTTGGCTGATGTATGCGCATATCTCGCTTTTAATCTGCATAGATGACAAATAAACTGAGCTTTAGTATGGGCCCCTAAAGTAACTGCATGGGCTAGAAACTGGTTGAGTGAGAGACAAAAGATAAATGGATTTCACTCCTAAGAAAGGGATGTAATTAGCAGGGTGTCACAGGGATCAGTTTCTGGACTGGTTCTTCAACATATTCACGAGCGTCATTGCTGAAGTATTATCGGGAAAAGTTTGACTTCTTGAGAATACCAAAATTTGCAACAGAGTAGATAGCAGGAAGGTGTGGAAAATATGAGAAGGGATCCAGCGAAGCTCAATGAATGGTCTAGATTCTGGCAAATAAGATTTAATTTAACTGCAGAGTCATGCATTTAGGATACAAAAATCCAAGGGACAGGTACAATATATAGTCCTGGGGAAATTCTGCGCAGAAAATGGCAGAGGAGACCCCAGCATGCCGCGAATTGAGTGTGCGAATAAGGCCCTGGCACGCTGTTCACGGCTAAGATGAAGGCCCCTGTGTGCCACGAATGGAGTGTGCACTGTTTGCAGCAAAGATGAAGGCCCTCCTTGTGCCCCCTTGTGCCACAGGACGCGCTCTGCTCGCGGCGAAGATGAAGGCCCCTATGAGCGTGAATGTGTGTGTGTGTGTGTGAAGAGAGGGAAAGGGGTGTGAGAGAGGGGGCTTGAGAGAGGGGAGGAGAGAGGGGGTGTGGGAGAGGGGATGGGAGGGTGAGAGAGAGCAGGGGGTGAAAAAGCAGGGGGGTGAACAGGAGGGTGTGAGAGAGAGCATGGGAGGTGAGAGAGCAGGGGGCAGGGATGCTTGAGTTGGGTGCCAGAGAGAGGGAGCCTATATGAGGAGATTGTGAAGGAATGTGTGTGAGAGAGAGATTGGGAGTTTGTGTGTATGAAAAAGGGATCGTGTGAATGAAAAAGGGATCTTGTGTATGTGAGGGTGCTAGCCTGTGTGAAGGGATTGTGTATGTGTAAGACAGAGCCTTTGTGAAGGGGTGCATGAGAGAGAGAGAGACATAGGTAGCCTTAGTGAGGATGTATGCGTGAGAGAGAAAGGGAGCTTGTGTGGGTGTGTATGCAAGAGAGAGGGACCCTGAATGAGAGGATGTGTGTGTGTGCGTGAGAGAGTGAGGGAGCCTATATGAGGGAGTGTGTATGTGATCTAGAGAGAGGGAGCATGTGTGTGAGAGAGGGAGGGACAGAGGGAGCCTGTGTGAGGGGCAGTAATGAAAACGAGATCAAACTCAGGGACTGGCGATAGAGTGGAAAGGGTTGAGCCTAGAAGTGGAGCGGAGAGACACTGGCAGGTGGAGGAGTTGTGGCCTGAGAAGGCAAAGTAGCCAGGGGAGTAGGGACAGCGAGTGGGACACGCTTACAGTGAATTTCTAGGGAAATTCTGCTCAAAATATTTAAAATTCTGCATCTCTAAGTGATAACTTTTTTCTATCTTAATTTAAAATGTAATTACTTAAAGACTGTCATGTAAATTGTGTTATTTTGACCAATATAAAGTGTGCAGAATTTTAAGATTTGTGTGCAGAATTTAAAATTTGTTTTCACAGAATCCCCCCAGGAGTAAATATAGGGCATGAAATTCTTCTAAGCATGAAAGAAGAACAGGATCTGGGGATGATTGTATCTGATGATCTCAAGGTGGCCAAGCAGATGTATAAGGTGATAGTAAAAACCAGAAAGATGCTTGGGTACCTGTTGAGAGGAATGGTCAGCAGAAATAAGGAGGTAATATTGCCCCTGTTTAAGCCCTGGAGAGACCTCATTTGGTCTACATTTCTGTAGACCACATTTTAAAAAGGATATAAACCGGTTAGAGTTAGTCTAAAGACTGGCTATTAAAACGGTCTTCTTTCTAAAGCATATGGTGACAGTCTTAAAGATCTAAACATCTATATCCTAGAGGAAAGGTGGGATGGGGAGATATGAAAAGAGGCATTTAAATATTTCCAAGGTTTCCATGCAGAGGAAGTGGGCATCTTTCAAAGGAAAGGAGGCTCTAGAGCCAGGGATCATAGGATGAAGGTGAAAGAGGGTAGACTCAAGAGTAATCAAAGGAAATATTTCTTTACAGAGAGAGTAGAGGATGCAAGGAAAAGCCTTACCAAGGAGGTAGTGGAGATTAGGACATTAACTGAATTCAAGAAGGTATGGGATAAGTACAGGGGATTGCTGAGAGGTGGTAGAGATTGTAAAGTTGAATAGTTGGCTTGAATTGGCAGATCAGTTATGGCTTAATAGTCTTTTTCTGCCCTCATGTTTCTATGAAAATCCTTATGCATATACTTCTAAGCGCAACTTCGCTGAGACCTTTACCAGTTGACCTTTCATCAGTTGACTAATATCTTCACAACTTGCTCCAGACCCCCACCCAAAATCTGCAGACAAAAGAGAAGTTGGATTTAATTTCCACGACTTGATTAGTAGAGGTAAAAGCATGTGTGTGTGTTTGATGATGAATAATCATATTCCATTTATAAAATGTATATATATGTGCTTACTTCCAAACCCTGCTCCCGAATGCTCTCTTTATGGGGTTGATGTAAAAAGCATGGAAAACCTCCTCTACTTCAGTCCATAGAACCTTCTAGAAGCCACTAGAACCCTAGACACATCATCAGAGATCAAGTGGTTGCATGATTAACCGCTCAACATCCAGGCTGTGAGCGACAGAGCATGGAGACTGGGATGTCGCAACCTGCCTCGATCTTACGTGTTGAGATCTGGGGAAGTCCCCAGCATAATGGGTTTCCAGATGGACAACTCCCATAAGAGTGGAAACCAGACTTGTCTCAGCCAATAAAGGTCTATGAGGATTATAGTCCCTTGTCCTTGCAAAGCTCCAAGAGAGTTTTCAACACTAAAGGAATCGTAGGATACGTGTACAGAAGTCCCTTGCCCCAATGACAGGAAAGGGTGTCTGAGGCTGATTTGCTATCTGACCTGTACAGGGAGCAGAACCGAAGCACCTTTTTGTTGCAAGGGGATGCAAAATGATTCACGTCCAGGCTCCTCCAGAGGCGGAATATCCAATTTGCAACCCTCTAGTCCAAGGACATTCATGGGTTCTGAAGGCAAGACTCAGTCTGTCCGCTACCACGTTCTCCATCCCTGCCAGGTACCCGACCCTGAGCACCATTCCGTGGGACACGGCCCATGACCAGAAGAGATGAACCTTTACAATGTGATCTAAATTTCTGCTGGGGGAGAATTCGGTTTATGTTCCATGGGGGGTAAAGGAGATACGAGAATAACCTCTTGGAATGTTCCGGGTCAGGGATCTCAAATTAAAACACAAGATATTAAAGTTCTTATTAAAGCACAAGTCTGACATTGTTATGATCCAAGAAACATTTTTCAATGATGTGGAACACAGCAAATTGAGGCGTTGATGGGTTGGAGATGCTTATTGGGCACTCAGAAGGCGGGGGTTGCTATTTTGATTTGGAAGACATCATATAGGGTGGATACTCAAATTAAAAACCCTGTTGCCTGATATCTGATTTTAAATGGCTCAGTTTGTGGGGAACCTCTCACACTTTGTAATATATACACCCTAAATGTATATGACTCCACTTTTTATATTACTCTCCATAGGCGGGAGCATGGTCTAGTCATAGGCTCCCATTGTTTTAAGTGGTGCCTTAAATATGGTGTATGACCCACTTGTAGATAGGTCGCAGTGTGCGGTGGGGAAAATTTGTGAGGCATAGAGGTATACCTTTGTTATGCGAACAACTCTATCTTTTGGATGCATGGAGAGTGTTGCATCTTACTGAGCGAGATTATACCCATGTCTCCCGGGCGCATGCCACTCAATCTCAAATTGACAATTTGTTAGTATCCACACAGCTTTTCTCTCAACTAACCAAGGCTACTATCGGCCCACTGGAAATAAATGACCATACTATAATTTGGTTGGATATAAAATGGATGGAAGGGGGAGGAACTAACAGGGGAGATTCCCAGCCTACTTATACAGGGACATGGTGATCCAAGCATATTTGCAACAGAAGTAGAAGGATTTTCATGAACACAATCAGGGCCATGTGCATGAGGCAGCTCTGTATTGGGAAACCGCAAAAACTGTATTACGTGGGGATATTATAGCATATCTGATCAGAAGGAAGAAAGATCTGGATAAAAGACTAATCTTGAAAAACAGTTTAGACAGGATAGAATACTACTAGCTAAGACTCATACGACTACAGCAAGGGCAAATTATTTCCTCGCAAGTTGCTTTAAATTTCCTAATCCATTGAGAGCACAAAAATCTATGTTCTATTAAAAGCACCAACTTTATAAATTTGGAAATAAGTCCAAACAAGCTTTTAGCTTCACTGGTTAAATGCAGAGAGGGTGTTAAATATATAGCAGCTATATAGGATAATAAGAGTAGGGTAGTTAACTCTTAAGACACAACTCCAAAAAGTCTTCTTGGAGAATTTTAAATGTCTTTACTCCAAAGAACCTAGTTATATGATGGCCAGGGACTAGATTGCAGTACATCAGTTAGAGGTCCTCAATGATCCAATAACTACCCAGGGAGATACAGGTGAAAATACAGCAGGGTGAACTATACAAGGCTCTGGGCCCAGATGTATATGTGGGTGAATTCTACAAACTATGACCTACATTTATCATTTTATTATAAATTTTGCATTAATAGTGCCCACAATAAAAAAGGGGCATGGTTTCGAGATACCGCAACGCGTGCTATTTCAGCATTTTGCATAGGTATTTTACTGCAATGCATGCTAAATTTATCACACCCACGATTTTTTCACATTGAAAGCAGAGAATTGCCCAGACAGGCATTTCCACGTTTTGGGCTGCTCCTGGCGAGAGAGAGAGAGAGAGAAATTCGAGGTGAGGTTTTGGTGTACTATCAACCTAGTTTGATGCACTCTCTACCTAGCTGCTATCAAGCTAGGGCGAGAGTACACTGTGCAAACTTCATCTGTGTGTACCTTTCCTCACTCCAAATCACATCAAATCTTCACTGACGTGTTCTGTGCTGTTCGTACCTGACTGTACATGTAAATCTGCCCCCAAATCCTAGACCACCACCAAAACCTCACCGAGTTACTAGATGACGATCCTACAGTGGTATAAATAGCTGCTAATATGTGTGCCATCCCAGAGGCTCTCTCTCTCTTACTCCTCTTCTCCTCCCTCTCTCTCTTCCTCTCCTGCCTGAAACGGGATTTGCGATATTTATCGCAAATCCTGTTTTGGGCATACCGCACAACATTAACATCAGCAAAAAAGGGGTAATTTTCTGGGTTAAAATGTGCGTTATCCTATCGCACGCAATGTTAAACACCCCTCATTTTCATAAACTCTGCCCCAACTCCTCCTTTTTGACTAAAATTTTAAAATTTGCATACACATCTCGCGATGCGTTACCATCACAATGGATATCGCGGGCATTAGGGCCCTAATGCCTGCAATAAGGCCCTATCACGATTTGATAAATGACCCTGTATAACAGGCCCATATTTTATTACCATGACAAAAGATTCCTTTTCAATGCAAATGCCACTCTTATTACTATTCTTCTAAAGAAGGGGAAAGATCCCTTATAACCGGAGTCCTACCGACCTAGATCTTTGCAGAATTTTAACAATAAACTTTTAGCAAAGGTATTTGCAGATAGACTAGCAAGATTTTTACATGGTCTTATAGCCAATCATCAGGAAGCTTTGTGAGAGGTCGGCATTCTGTAGTTAATGTGCATAGAATTTTGATCTCCCTCTTTCACAGTAGTCTGTTTTATATTCCCTTGCTTTTGATGGATTTCGATGCTGAAAAAGCAAATGTTGCTTACCTGTAACAGGTGTTCTCACAGGACAGCAGGATGTTAGTACTCACATATGGGTGACATCACAGGATGGAGCCCAATCACGGAACACTTTTGTCAAAGTTTCCAGCATGGCACTAACCCTGCAGCCAGCAGGATTCCCCCTTCAGTCTTATTTAAAAGCTACAGGCAGTACCGAAAAATAAAATAATAAAATGTTACGAACCCAACACTGCGGGGCGGCGGGCGGGTTTCGTGAGGACTAACATCCTGCTGTCCTGTGAGAACACTTGTTACAGGTAAGCAACATTTGCTTTCTCACAGGACAAGCAGGATAGTAGTCCTCACATATGGGTGAGTACCGAGCTGAGGATTTCTGAGCATGCACCAAATGTACCCAGGTGTGCAAAGCACTAGGAATGGGATAAAATTTGGCCGAGGGCATCCTGAACCCTAACGGGCAGGCGGAAGGGTGTTGATACGTCATGTTGTAAACAGGTTACGAAGGACATACTGGCCGAAGATGGAATCCTGTCTTCCGGCTTTGTCCAAGCAATAGTGGGCTGCAAAGGTGTGGAGAGAACTCCAGGGGGCAGCCCTGCAAATGTCAGGAAGTGGCACCGATCGTAGGTGTGCTACTGAAGTCGCCATGGCCCTCACAGAGTGTGCTTTAACACGGTCTTGAAATGGAATGCCCACTTGCTGATAGCAAAAGGATATGCAGTCCGCCAACCAGGAGGAGAGAGTCTGCTTACCAAAAGGCTGCCCTAATTTGTTAGGATGGAAAGAGACAAACAGTTGAGTGCTTTCTCTGTGGGCAGCTGTTCAGTCTAGGTAGAATGCTAGAGCCCGTTTACAGTCAAGGGTAAGCAGAGCCTGTTCTCCTGGATTGGAATGGGGCCTGGGAAAAAAGGTAGGTAGTATAATGGATTGATTTAAATGAAAATCCAAAACTACTTTGGGTAAGAATTTAGGGTGAGTGTGGAGTACTGCCCGGTCCTGCAGAAGTTTAGTGTAAGGCGGGTAGGTAACCATAGCCTGTAATTCACTAACTCTGCGAGCCGAAGTGATTGCCAGAAGGAAAATCACTTTCCATATGAGATATCGAAGGTCACAGGATTGAAGAGGCTCGAATGGTGGTTTCATGAGCCGACCCAAAACCAGATTGAGGTCCCAAGAAGGGGCCGGAGGACACAGTGGAGGTTTGAGGTGAAGCAAGCCCTTCAGAAAACATGTTACAAAGGGTTGTACTGATATGGGAACACCCCCGACACCTTTATGGAAGGCGGCTACCACACTGACATGCATTCTGATGGAAGAAGTTTTTAGACCTAACTCTGATAAGTGCCAGAGATAGTCCAAAAACTTTGTGGCTGGACAGGTAAAGGGGTCAAGGGACTGAGAAGAGCACCATGACGTAAACCTGTTCCATTTGTAAGAGTAATATTTTCTCGTGGAAGGCTTCCGTGAAAAATCAGGACACAGGAAACTGGTTCAGAAAGGTTAAGTGGCTGAAGGATTAACCTTTCAACATCTATGCCATCAAGGACAAGGCTTGAAGACTGGGGTGGCTGAGGCACCCGTCGTTTTGAGTGATCAGAAGCGGGTCCTTTCCTAAAGGAAGGTGCCTGTGAATGGAGAGATCCTGAAGTATTGGAAACCACACTTGGCGTGGCCAGTGAGGTGCTATCAGGATCATGGTTCCCTTGTCCTGATGTAACTTCACGCGAGCCTTCGAGAGAAGAGGAAGTGGAGGGAATGTATAAAGTAGACTGGTTGCCCACGAGAGGGAGAATGCATCTCTGGGCTGAGAGTGTTTGCTACGAATGAGAGAGCAGAAGTTCTCTACTTTGTGCTTTTGAGGAGACGCAAAGAGGTCTATGTGAGGATATCCCCAGTGTTGGAAGATGGAGGTCGCTACTGAGGGGTTGAGAGACCACTCATACGGTTGAAAGATGCGACTCAGCTTGTCTGCCAACACATTGTCCATTCCTGGCAATCAGGTGGCCCTGAGGTACATCGAATGGGAGAGGGCTTCCCTCCATATCTGTGCAGCTTCCTGACACAGAAGGAAGGAGCCCATGCCTCTCTGTTTGTTGATGTACCACCTGGCCACCTGGTTGTCCGTCTGGATCAGGATAACTTGATTTGAGAGGTGATCCTGAAATGCCCTGAGAGCATATCTGATTGCTTGAAGCTCCAGGAAATTTATTTAGTGTTTGGCTTCCTCTGGAGACCAAGATCCTTGTGTCTGCAGATTGGCCACATGGGCTCCCCAGCCGAAATTGGAAGCATCGGTGGTGAGAGTTAATTGAGGATCTGGAGCCTGAAAGGGCAAGCCTTGGAGGAGATTGTTCCGATTTTTCCACCAGGCGAGAGACTGATGGAGTGAGTTGGTTACGTGGACAATGGTTGACAGTGGCTGAATGCTTTGAGTCCATTGTGACCGTAGAGTCCACTGCATGACTCTCATGGTCAAACGGGCCATTGGTGTGACTTGAACTGAGGACGCCATGTGTCCCAGGAGGATAAGAAAGTGGCGTGCAGT
Organism: Rhinatrema bivittatum; assembly: GCF_901001135.1. NCBI lineage: Eukaryota > Metazoa > Chordata > Amphibia > Gymnophiona > Rhinatrematidae > Rhinatrema > Rhinatrema bivittatum. The sequence continues at coordinate 124,348,272 of NC_042620.1, forward strand.
CGCGGAGTGCTGAAACTGCAGCTGGTGTGCAAGACACATGAGAGTGAGAGCTCGCTGTCGAGGCAGAAAAGCCTTTGCCTGCAAGGTGTCCAAGTCTGCCCCAATGAATGACAAGGTTTGAGATGGGACTAAATAGGATTTGTCGTAATTGATGAGAAATCCTAATGAAATTAGAGTGTGTAAGGTTAGATTGAGGGACAACAGAGCAGCTTGCTGAGTGGGAGCCTTGATTAACCAATCGTCTAGATAGGGGTAGGCGTGAACACCTTGAGTCCTGAGGAAGGCTGCAGCTACTACGAGACATTTTGTGAAGACTCGTGGCGCAGATGCTAGGCCAAATGGAAGCACTCAGTACTGACAGTGCTTGGGGCCTACTAGAAACCTCAGGTATTTGCGATGAGATGGAGTTATTGCAATATGAGTGTTTGCATCCTGGAGGTCCAGAGAGCAGAGCCAGTCTCCTCTTTATAAAAGAGGAAGAAGCGAGCCTAAGTTTACCATCTTGAACTTCTCTCGCTGGAGGTACTTGTTGAGGGCCCATAGGTCCAGAATAGGATGAACGCCTCCCGATATTTTGGGGATTAGAAAGTACTGGGAATAGAATCCTAGGCCGTGCTGAGAGTAGGGTACGGGTTCTATTGCCTTGGACTGGAGAAGGAGGGAGACTTCCTGATCCAGAAGGATGGAGTGATCGGATGTTCTCCATGTCGATAGAGGTGGGGAGGCCAGTGGCACTGTAAGTTCAGATGGTAACCCTGAGTAATTATCGCCAGTACCCACTGGTCTGAGGTGATTGAGTGCCATATGTTGTTGAAGTGGCACAATCGACCTCCCACTGGTATGTGAGGCAATGGAAGTTGGCTGCTGCTCTCTAGGAAGAAGTCAAAAACCTGAAGCGGGACCTGGTTGAGGAGCTGTTTGCGGTTTTTGTTTCCGTGTCTGATGAGATTGGGCTTTTTGAAAAGGCCTCGTTGAACGGGATCTGGCTGGTGGCAGGTAGGACCTCTTTGGGCGGAAGAATGACTTCTTAGAGTCCTTTCGGAAGGGCTGTTTTGAAGAGTAGTGCGAAGGCATCAGAGAGAGCGGTTTTAGGGTCTCATGATGGTCCTTAAGTTCCACCACCGTCCGCTGAATCTGTTCTCCAAACAAACAGATTATCTCCTACACAGGGTAGGTCGGATAACCTGTCTTGTACCTCAGGGCGAAGGTCGGAAGATTTGAGCCAGGCCCATCTCCTTGCCGAAATAGCTGCTGCAGATAATCTAGTAGCAATATCAAAGTTATCATTGGATGATCTGATCTCGTGCTTGCCTGCCTCAAACCCCTTGTTTACTAGGGTTTGGAATTGCTCTGGCAGGGATTCTGTTAAATCTTGCAGCTGCTTAAAAATGACCCTATTATATTGGGTCATATAGAGCTGATAAGCGGCAATTCGGGAGATGAGCATTGATCCTTGGAAGACACGGCGACCAATGGCATCTAGAAACTTGTTCCTTGCCAGGGGGGGAAATTGTGCGAGGCTTTGATCTTTTTGCTCTTTTCTGTGCACATTCTACTACTACAGATTGGTGATCCAATTGAGGTTTTTGAAAACCCGGAGCTGACTGCACCAAATAGATAGTGTCAGCTTTTCTGTGGACTGGAGCAATGGAGCCAGGATGTTTCCAGTTCTTCTTGAGGAGATCTAGAAGAACCTGGTGGATAGGGATGGAGGTTATTTCCTTGGGAGCATTCAGGAATTGAAGCAACTCCATCATCTGATGTCTATCATCTTGTTCAGTCTGTAATTGGAAGAGAACCAATTCAGACATTTCCTTCACAAAATTTATAAAGGAAAGGTCCTCTGGAGGAGAACGCTTTCTACTTTCAGTGGGTGAAGGTGGTGAAGGCAAATCATTGGCGTCTGGGGAGGAATCATCAGTCCAGGTATCATAGGGATCAGCACCTGCCCCTCTAGGAGCTAGAGGGGGACGGGGTGCTGAGATACCTGAGGATCCTGGTCTAGGCTCCAAAGGAATCGAAGGAATAATTGGAGGCACCGACGAAGGCATCGAAGGCACCGGCGCAGGCATCGATGGATGGCTCGGTGGCGCCAACGGGCGTATCGGCACCGATGGTTGGATCGGTGGCAAGGGAAGAATCGGCATCGATGGCTGAGGCAGAACTCCCGATGGAGGGATGCGGAACGGTGTTTCTCCTCCCGATGACAAAGTAAGCAGGGAGGGCACCGGAGCCATCGGTGACCTGGGGTCCATCGGTGGAAAAGCAGCAATGAGCGCTTCCATCCTGGAGAGCAGCGGTGCCAACGCTGCCTGAATTGGGTCGGTGGTCGGTTCCACAATCGGTACCGGTGTCGGAGGAACCTGGAGTCGTTGCATCGCCTTGTCGATGGCCTCCTGAACCTTCCAGTCCAATTCTTCTCGGAGACCTGGAGCAAGCAGCCCCGGCTCCAGAACAGAAGAAGGCAGAGGCATAGCTGGAGGGACCACCGTTAAAGGCAGAGTTGTGGCTCCCAATACCCTGTCAGGTGAGGGTTGCCTCGGTTACCCGGTCGCCGAAAAGGTCGGTGCCTTTTCTGGACGGGGTTTCTTCGACGGCTGCTTGGACGATGGCGAGATCGATGATTTCACTCCCTCATTGGTCCAAGACTTTCAATGTCGATGTTTGTCTCTACGATCCCCTCAGTCCTGAAGGGGAGTAGAGGGTGTCGATGGCCGAGATGTCGTCGACGCCGGATGGTCACCGGCTGGTGGTCGACGTTGGCTTGAAGTTGACGGAGTCGGTTCTGACGACGTCGATGCAATCAACGGAGTTGGGGTTTGAGCACGGAAGAGAAGTTCCATCTTCTCCATTCTGGCCATGCGACCTTTCGGTGTCATTAGGACACATTTGGTGCAGGTCAAGACATCGTGCTCTCATCCTAGATACATTACACAGACTTTATGGGGGTCTGTTATGAACATGGTGCGATTACAGTCTGGGCACTGACGGAACCCAGACGCCATGGCCATGGAAAAAATTGAGCCGCGGTACAGTCGACGGCCAGTAGGCCGCGAGGGCCAAACTCGAAGGTAATAGACGGAAAAATGGGTAAAAACTTACCGGAGTACTGCAGCTTGGAAAAGTTAAAGGAGGGACCACTGTGGGGCAAATTAACTTTTAGTAATTCCGTGAGTAAAATTCCTGTCAGGAATCTCTGCAGAGCTTTTTAACCACGAGGCTACTGCTGCGCAGAAAAAAGAAGACTGAAGGGGGACCCCTGCTGGCTGCAGTGTTAGTGCCATGCTGGGCATGCCCAGTAGGGGCCAGTCAAAGTTCTGGAAACTTTGACAAAAGTATTCCTTGATTTGGGCTCCATCCTGTGATGTCACCCATATGTGAGGACTACCATCCTGCTTGTCCTGTGAGAAAGCATTCGATCAAGTTGATTTGGAATATTTGTTATTTGTTCTGGAAGGCTTTGGGATTGTTGGTCTATTTTTGGCAGTGGTGAAATCCTTTATTCTAGGCCTAAAACAGCAATCCTTGTAAATGGGGGAGCGACAGAGGCCATGTTTTCCATGTATCGGGGCATATGTCAGGGGTGCCCCCTTTCTCTGCTGTTGTTCCCCCTATCTATAGAAACTCTGTTTCAAGCTATATGGACAAATGAGGCGATTAAAGGGATTTCTACTGGGGAATGAGACTTTAAAATAGCAGTTTTCGTAAACTATCTCCTTGTTCATCTCTCCCAACCATGGGATTCCTTAATGGAGCTCCTGAAGGAGTTTACTAGATTTGGTTCCTTTCTCAGGATTTAAGCTCATTATGGGGAAATCTGAAGCATTTGCTTCTTCCCCCCATTTGGATGCTATGTCGGGTTTGGACTTTCTTCTCAGGTGGGAGAAGGATTCATTTAAATATCTGGGAATTATCCTTTCTATTGATCTCTGATAGCTATATGATTTGAATGTCCTTCCCCTATTGAAGGGGGATGAAGCAAACATTTTTACTGTGCAATTCTCTTCCAATTTCGATATCTGGGAGATTTAATCCATTTAAAATGATTCTGTGACCATGGTGGCTATTTGTCATGCAGAACATGCCACTGACCTTGCAAAAACAGGATGTGAAATTGAGTTATCCTGATTCGTATGGCAGGGTCAACGGGCTAGAATTCCAATTCAGCAGCTAGTAGTAGGGTGGACAGAGGGGGGGGGGGGGGGGTGGCTTGGAAAGCTATATGGCATGTCTCTTTAGACATTTAAAAGATTGTCTTTCTGACTTGGTCTTTGAAGAACGCTTAATTGCTCCTCCCCATGTCTTACATGCATACCTTGCTGCCTTTCCAATATATTTAAGATGCAACATGTAGTGGCTTCTATGCGTCAGGCTTGGAAGTTCCTATGTGCTAAATTAGAGCATAATCATATGAATCATTATTTATACCCCTACAGGGTAACCAAAATTTCATCCCAGGGATGCAATCCTGAGCTTTTATTCAATGGGCACAAAAAAGGGATTAAACATGTAGCCCAGGCGCTGCATCAGGATGGTAAGATCTTGCCTTCTTCGGAGCTGCAATACGGCCTGAATCCCAAATACATTTTTGCATATATGCAATTGAAGCATTACATACAGACATTAACTAATGCCCAAATCACTTAAGAGTTTAATGAACGTATAGAGGGCTTCTTCCAAATTGAGGAGAGGGGGAAAAAATGGGCATCTCTTGCTTGCATTGTGCTTTGTTGTACCTCCCCTTCACTGCCAACCATAAGTCTTTATTGCAAAAAATGGCAAATCTGAAATACCCCCAAATATGACAGGGTCACAGCTTTTGGGATGTTTCAAGAGGCTCCTGAGTCTAGAAAAGTACTAATTTGCATGAGTTACAATACAAATTTATGCGGACAGCATATCTCCCCCCAACACATCTCTATAAGGCAGGTCTTGTGCAGTAGGAGATTTGTGCTAAATGTAACACATCCAGAGGTACTCTGGGACACTATTTTTGAATATGCTCCAGAATCCAAAGCTTTTGGAGCAAAGTGAAGAATTTTCTGGTTAAAATATTAGAATATGATATGTCATTTCCTCTGGAAGCTGAATTATTTGATCAGGGAGTAGCTTTTAATTTAGAGAGATGTGGTGATACACATTGTCTGGAAGGCTTGTTTGTTGGGAAAGAAGGCCAGTTTGGTGCGATCAGTCTCCTCCAGCATATTGGGCTTGGCAGAATCTGTTGCATGACCTCATGCAGATGGAAAATTTGGATACCTTGCATTCTTTTAAGTGTAAACTCCAATTTGTGGAAATATGGGACAAATACTCACAATCACTCTCCCCGAAGGTGAAGAGTATGGTACTTAATTATCCTTGATTGGATTACAAATATGTTTAACTGCTACAATATTTGTATTTATTGACAATGTTTTGATATGTTTAATGGGACATTCCTGGCTGCCCCTTGCTCATTGGCTCCTTTTAAGGCACTGGAGCTATTAATGGAGTATAGGGATGGATGGGGAGCGGGGGAAGTGGGAAGGCAATGGACACAATTTGCTTGATCATTACCTTCATCTTACTATGAATATGGGGGTGGAATAGGCTAGAGGTAGGTGAGAGAAAATAATAAAAACCTAAAGTGACTGCTGTTTATTGCTCTGTTGCTTGATAAGCAAAATAAACCAATGTGTGTCAAGCTGTTCTATCTATGTTATGTTTTTCAATGAACAGAATTAATCTAAAAAGACCACATTGTAAACTGAAGCTTTTTAGTAATATGCTGCAACTTATTTTTGATAATGAGATCTCTATGTGTATGTCTGTTTCTTAAGTATTTTAACTCCTTTTACAAAATAACCAGAATACAAATCGATAATACTACTTTTCAAAACAATTTGCATGACACAGTGATTAAACAGATCAGATCTCCCATTTACAAAAAAAAAACTTCAACAAAGTACAATCCCAATTTTTTGTCACTTGACTATTCTTCCCTCCAATCAAACTCCTTACATAGCCGGAACCAATAAAACCTTTCTAAGTTGACCACACTCCTCCCCACCAAGCCTCTAATCTTCTAACAGTTATACTAACGGTTCCCAATATTTTATTACATTTCATCACTGATGTTCTAGCCATCTATACTGCTTTTTCTGATGGGGTCAAAAAGGAGGTCACAAGAACAGGGCCATTCCCTTACCCCTTTCATGTTCATCTGCTGCCCCATTCCTTTGTGACCTCTGCTCCAACTTGCAACTGGCAGCAATAATCAGCATGGGACCTATGAACCTGCTAACCCCCCTCCTGCTAACCCCCCTTTCTGTAAGAACAGAAAGCTATGCAGAGGGCTGAGTCCTGAGAGTATGCGCCAGTTTTCATTGGCATTGCTACTTCTTTAATTGTTCTGATCATTGCAGTCTCTTATAGCCACTGATGCTTTCCTATTTGAGTAAGTTGGATTGGGAAGATCCACAGACAGGGAGTGGAGATTAGCTGAGGAAGACCAAAAGACTGCTGTTTTGGTCATTGTTTGGGGTGATGTGAATTTTCAAATATTGACATGGATAAAAGTTTGGGTAGTGCTGGCCTACAGCTAACTTTGGACAGCCCACTGATTGTGTGGCTAGATGTTCAAATTCTGTCAAATTTCTGGCTTTATTTTGAATGTAACAGTCTTTTGCAAGATAATATAGTACATGTCTATACACAAATCATGAGCTCTGAGGGATTTTATACCCCTTGACAAATGCCTGAAAATATAGCAAGGGGCTTCAGAAACTAAGGAGACATTTTTACCTGTTAATTTTCTTTCCATGAGTCCTGCCTCATCAGTCCAGATGAGCCACCCATACAGATTGCTTACCAGCAGATGGAGTAGAGCACATGGTTTTCCTCTGTGACCTCACTGCCACTATATAAACGTGGTATCGCACTCCGCATTCCTTTGACAAAATACTGAAAAGATTCTAAACTATTCAGAATAAAGAACAACCAACTTCAAACACTGGAGAGAAAATCCTCTGAAAATCCTGTACAAAAAACGAACAGAACAAGAAACAAAAAAGAAAGGGAGGCAATAGGAAGGACTGAAAGAATGCCTACTCTCTAGAAATATATACATATATCTATATACATCGCTGCATTCTGCACAAATGGCCCAACTTACCAGGAAGGTTCTGGACTAGTGTAGCAGGGCTCATGGAAATAAAATTAACAGGTAAACATCTCTTCTTCCATGTTGTCCGGCTAAACCAACTCAGTTCAGGCCATACAAGTGGGAAGTACCAATGCCTCACTAATCAGGGAGGGAGGGCCACCTTGAGCCCTATAAGCTGAGCCCTCCTTGGCAACCACATCTAATCTGTAATGCTTTGCAAAGAAGCGTAAGTTCCAGAATGAGATGGAAGGCGTCATCCTTCTTGGGTATCATGAAGTAAATGGAATAATGTCCCAGGTCCCAATGATCCCTTGGAATCAGGATCTCTGCCTTCAAGGAGAGAAGCCAATCTAATGTTGTCCTTACTGCCACTTGTTTCAGTGAGGAGTAACAAGGGGAAACCATAAAAGCGTCTGAAACTGGCCAGAGGAGTTATAGGGCATAGCCCTCCTGAATGGCTTCCAGCACCTGCTGGTTGAAAATAATTTGGGTCCAACTCTGCTAGAACCTTGACAAATGCCTCCCTATCTCCAGAATTGGAGGCTGGGTCCTCAAAATCTTATTGTGCGGGTCGGGGGGGGGGGGGGGAGGGCCTTGAGAGGTACCTGATCCTAAAGAGCTTTCTTCCTTCATCTTTTGGCTGAGCAAAAGGACTGATAACTCCAAAATACAATCAGCAGCATTGAGAACTCAATGAACGCCCTTGCCTAAAACATTTAGAGTCCTGAAATTTATTCCAGGCTGGCAAAGACTGGGAAGAACCTTTGGGTCTATTTTCTAGAGATATGGACATCTTGGACTCTCTCCAAGCCTTGACCATCTTATCAAGCTCTTCTCCAAAGAACAGCTGTTCCTTAAAAAATAGCTTGGTCAGATTAGTTTTGGAAATAGAGTCAGCAGACGAATTTTGAAGTCAGAAGAGCCACTGCCACTACTGATGCCATTCCTCTGGCTGCTACTCATAACATCTCAAAGGAAGAGCCAGTGAGATACACTGACTCTTTTTTGACCTGGAGAGATTCTTCCACCAACTCTTCTTGAGCACACTGTGCCAAATGCAAACCGGACCTTGCCACAACACATGAGTAAGCCACTTTCTGCAATGCCATACTGGCAGCCTCAAACGTCTGTTTTAAAACTGATTCTATCTTCCTATCCTGGGCATCTTTCATGATGGCTCCCATCTTTTACTGCAATCAAGCTCTATTTTGTAATCGAACATATCAGTACACCCGCCTCCGGAAAACAGTTGGTCTCTTTCCTGCAGAGCCAGAAGATATAACCGGGTCAAGGAGCGATCTCCTTTGAAGTTAACTTCCAGAGAAACCTCCAGATCCACAAGATCTTTAACAGCCTGATGTAAAGGAAAAAATCCTGAGGGTTTCTTTATACTACACATAATAGGATCCTCTTTTTTGTCCTTGGCTCTATTCAGCATACTCAAGGAATGCACAATCAAGGATGCCAGTTCTTCTCTATGAAAGTGTTGGATCATGGTAAAGATATCCTTACCCTTCATGAGGGTACTCCCCCCCACCCCTCCTCTATCTCTTACACAGAGGCCGCATCCAACAGTCTTTTAAACCTGTCTAGAGAATCTCCTGAATTAGTAAACCTGGTCTCCTCCAAGCCTCTGAAATCTTCCCTCTTATACCTCTTATTGCTAACAGTCCCAGGACCCAAAGCAGATCCCAGGATTGAACTCTGTACTGCTGAAAACACTTGTTGAAAAGCACTTCAGAAATTCCTGAGAAAAAGAAGACCAGGCAGAAGCATTTATTATGGGACAAGCAGCTACATCAACCAAAGCTACAGCCAAAGGAGCCACTACAAACACTTCCCTGAGGGAAGGAGGGTCCAAATCTTCCTCACTTCCGTGGAGTCCCAAGATGGCCGCCATGTTGATCTCCAAATCCCCGGGCCTAAAACAGCCACTTGCTGAACCTGCTCTGCCTTCGAGGCACTCCCTGAGGTCATTTTGCTGCCCTGTAGCTCTTCTTCCCTGTTGAGACACATGTTGCATGGTTTAGCCGCTCTCCACACCCCATAGGCAGTCATATGATTCCATATCCAATGCAGAGCATGATCATCTTCCTGTGATCTGCTGCTGCTGTTATTCTGCCTGTCCGCCCTCCTATGGCACCGCTGTGGCCAAAAATTTAAAAAACCCTCCAACTTACTGAATTGTTCAGTGTTGCTGAATGCAGACTGCTATGGTCCTGCAGCCTCAGAGATTCCTGCCACTCTGAAATTGTACTGCCTTAATGACTTTTTTTTTTTTATTTTGTTTTTTTATACTCTTACATAGAGTCAGGCAGAAGGAGAGCAGCAGCAATGAAGATAATGGGAGGCAGGAGCTTGAAAAGGAGGAGCAGAAAAACCCCAACCAAATCCAGAATCCTCCTGGCTCTGGCCTGCTGAACTGAGGTAGGGAGCCTTCACCTTTACCTCAGAAGCTACCTTCTTCCTCTTTCTAATATCTATGATAGGGCAATGCTCAACTGAGGGAGGGAGAACAAGTCTTTCACCTTCAAAGTTGCCCAAACTGTGTTTCAAATCAACCTACCAGACTTCAGTCCATAGCACAGGATGCACCTACACCATCTGCTGGAGTCAGAGAATACTGGCAAGTTGAGGTCAGCACAGATGCTTATAAGGATGACATTTACAAGCTTGTTTTTCTCTTTCTCCATCTGCTGGTTGGTATAACCCAATTGTTTGGAATGGTCTGACTGGATGAGGAGGTTTCTTTCAGTGCAGCATCACCTCTATCTAATAACAATGAGACCACAGAGGAAAATAGTGTACTCTACCTCCATCTGCTGGTAGGGGTACATAACTCACCTGTATAACCTCATCTGGAATGGTGTGGCAAGATGACATGGAAGATATTTATATTGTACTACACTTGCTTCAATCCATTTTACCCTACCCTCTGACAAAATGGTGGATCAGTAAATATGTAGATCAATGGAGAAAATGCCTCTATCTGTGGAACTTCTGAGATAAAACCAGTTTACAGTTTTAATGTAAAATTTCAAAAAACATGCTTTAATATTAAATCTACTTCTTACCAACACTTTTCAACTTCTCTTCAAGCAGCTTTAAGGTTTGCTGAATAGCTGCTCCATCAGTGGGTGCTACATCTACACAGAGCATCCCTAACAAGCCATCTAACTGCTGGGATAACTGGAGGAGAGACACATCAAAGACAGGTCAAATATATTGACAACATGGTGTGCATCAAAGTTATGTTTCTCTTACAATACTGTGCTACCTGATTAATAGTAAATTAAGATATATGTAAAGCAAAGTTGCTTACCTGTAACAGGTTTTTCTCAGAGGATAGCAGGATGTTAATCTTCACACATGGGTGATATCATCAGATGGAGCCTGGCACGAAACTTTGATTCCAAAGAATCTAGAACTTTCAACATGCCCTACTGAGCATATGCAGCTGTAGTCATCACCCTGCCTCCTAGGCAGAGTCCCTCAGTCCATGATATAGCTAATACATGGAGAAACCAACTCCAAGGGGAGTGGGCAGGTTTTGTGAGGACTAACATCCTGCTACCCTTGGAGAACACCTGTTACAGGTAAGCAACTCTGCTTTCTCTAAGGACAAGCAGGATGGTAGTCCTCACATATGGGTGCATCCCTAGCTATAGGCTGTCCGATCAGGAAAAAGCGGGAAACCGCACAGTGCAGAAGCACTACCCGTCTCCCTGTTGCCTGTGAGGCTGCCGACCCATAAGGGGTCCAGGCTGGAGAAGAGTTGTGTTCTACAAAGGAAAACCATAGAAATGACTAAGACAAAACTCTCCTGTGTAGCAGGGGTGCCTAAGGCAGAGGAGTGATATGTATGAGCAGAAGCATACTCCGCATCACAGAAAACATTACAAGCAGGGTTTTGGATCAATAACCCTAACAATGAAGTAGGCCTGGAACCTCCTGGGAGCCTAGAGATGTAAACAAGAGGATTCTTGGACGAAGACCGCACAGAAGACAGCTGAAAACCCAACTGGGGCTCGAGAACTTCCCAGAAAGAAACTGCGGTCCATTGATATCTGAAGGACAAAATGTCTCTGCAGAAGTGTGCCCATGTGTAACTGATAGGCACAATGGGCAGAAAAGCTCAAGGAACGCTTGGAGAATAATCAGCAACAATGGCAGGGCCTGAGACAGACCCTACATGCCGAAGCATCAGACCTAGGTGACCATGCAGGACAGTGTCAAGAGTTTCAGGGGATGAATGGCAAACCCTGAATAGATCTCTAGCCCAACTCCCGAGTAGGGATAGAAGTTAGGCCTGAAGCTCACCCATACAGCACCCTGTCAAGGGCAGAGCTATCCATCCTGTCTACAGGATTGGTCAGGTGAACAGGAAGGCACTTTGGGCAACCTAGTGAAGAGAGAACAGCTAAAGGTAGTATTGGCCAAAGCCTATCGAAAATATAAGGAAAATGTGGCGTTTCTTTTCCTGCAGGTATACACTAAAATATACCATGAATGCCTTAGCTTTTCCTCCCTTACCTCCGATATCTCAACTGGAAGTCGAAGGGAGCGAGAACACAAGGAGGCAGACCGCTGGACTGCTGGGGTAAGCACAAATCGCTAGCTAGAATATTCCAACCCCAAGTGAACAACCCACTGCTGATTCCAGTAGGAAGTTACCCACCGAGATAGAGCCTTCAGCCTGCTTGGAACAGCTGAGACAGAGTGAATTCCCTAGGGAAGAAATCCAGAAACACTTCACTAAGAGACAGGATGTTGGGTTGCTGCAAGTGCAACACCTGTCGAACAGGATTTCTTCACCGGCCCAGAAACCCTAATGGTACTAGGGAAGGGCCAAAGAGATCTTGGAACAGATTGCCAAGCACCTGGCTTAAGTATTAATACTTCAGCCATGATTGCAAATACTTCCCCCAAGGAAGCACATGGTCCAATAATGGAACAATCGCTGTATGAACCAGGACTGCCCTGTCTGCAGACAGGATTATCTCTAAAATGGGGAAGTAAACTTGCAAGCCACAGCAACCAAGATCAGTACCCTCTGTGGCAGGGCTCCTCATCCCCAAACTCCCTCAGCCATGGATATGGTGATGGATTGAAAGGCATACTTGCCAATTAGATGGACTAGACCCTCCTCATTGAGGTAGGGTCCCCGCAGGCGAAAATGACTGGCCTGAATGGCCCATTGAGTTCAGCAGGTATCAAGGTGACTCCCGGACAGGAGAAACCCTTAAGGTTCACCTGGGAACTACTCTGGAAAGACTCCCTCGCGAAATAGACCTGCTGTGCCTTAGAATGACCTAAGAAAAGCACTACTGCTCAACCAGCTCTTGGAGCTTCCAAGGAACCAAGAGCAACTGCCAGTCAGAAGCAGTGACATCCCTTCCCCAGGAACAAAGAACGAAGGACACCCCTTGTGGGGGGGGGGGGGGGGGGATGGGCATCCAGAGGGAAACCCATAAGGGTTGCCCTGGAACCCAAGTGAATCTCCCCTCCTTGAAGGGAGAGAATTAATGGGAATTATGGCCTCCTGATTCCAAAAACCTTTCAACTCTCCCGTTGAGAGTTGAGTTACAATCACTGATATTCAGAAGCAACCAATCCACCACAGGCAGCCATCCTTAGAATGGGTAGGTCACAGTAATCAACAGAGGAGCCCCAGCAAAAACAGTCCAATGACTGTCACTGCTGTTTCCCGGCTCTGGCCTCCCAGGAGATGTACCAAAAGAACATGCTCAGTAGGGCATGTTGAAAGTTCTAGATTCTAGGAGATCACAGTTCCGTGCCGGGCTGAATCTGATGATGTTACCCATGTGTGAGGACTACCATCCTGCTTGCCTCGGAGAATGCTTTTATTGCTCTTGAACTTAAAGGCAATTTACACCCTTACAGCTCCAACATGAGCTGCTAAGCTGGGTGGACTAATTTTAAAAAGTGTAAAGGAGGTTCTACTCTTCTTGGTGCCAGCTGGAATCAGCTTCACCAGTTTCACTTGAGGATAAATTCAAAGACACTTTTAAAACTACAATGAATCATTATGGGACATATTTGGGAATATTATTAAATAAACAGTTTGGCAAATATACTTTTATGCTTTTAATATACTTACACATTAATGAACTTTGTGCAAAAATATAACAATCATAATATAAAATTACAGAATTGAAGTAAATGCGTGAAGAGATTTCTCAGACTTGCAGTGTATTTGATTTCTCAGAAAATTTCAAACTTAATATGGTCTAAAAATATATGAAGAAAGCCCAGAATTTTACTGCTATTTCTAGATTAGTGATTATGAAACTGCAATATAAAGACAAAATCACAATGTGAGAAACCCCATAATGTGGAAACTCTACAGGGCTTGGCAAGAATTTTATGTTTGATTTTCCTCTTATCCACTCCCTATTGTAATCCAAATTCAAAGACTCTGTCTCTAAGTGCAAGCGAATACTCCCTTTGAAGTTTTCCAGCTATCACTGACATTTTAAAGTCTAATTCCTTGATTTATCAAGGAAATACTCCTATTCTTTGTCCTATGGAAGAGAATTTGATGACATTGGCCCTAGGTGCTACCCATGTTTATTTTATTTGATAACCCACTTTTAAACAGTTTTATTGTGTTGCAATACTTTCATTTGAGTGCACAGTGCTAAAATAGGGAAGGTAATTTCATAACTGTGCATTATGGCTAAAGTCTTTGCCCAACAAAGACTTAATTTGCATACAGTTACATATCCTCTTCAGATGGCACAATTTATGCAAGTTAACTTATGCGCATACTTTTGTAAATTAAAATTTATATGCACAGGTTTCAACTCCACCCCAACGTCACTTTGCAGTTCATGTAAACTGGGTTATGTGCACTAAACCCTGGACTATTTTATAATAGCCATTTATAAATGACTTTGAAAATTACATCCATATTGTCTACATGAGAAAGCAACTAGAAAGAAATAACTTTGAAGCATAAATACGAACCAAAGAGCTGGGAAAAAGCACGAGTTTCATTTCTTGACAACAGTAATCTTAGAGAAATCCATAAGAACATAAGAAATTGCCATGCTGGGTCTGACCAAGGGTCCATCAAGCCCAGCATCCTGTTTCCAACAGAGGCCAAACCAGGCCACAAGAACCTGGCAAGTACCCAAACACTAAGAAGATCCCATGCTACTGATGCAATTAATAGCAGTGGCTATTCCCTAAGTAAACTTGATTAATAGCCATTAATGGACTTCTTCTCCAAGAACTTATCCAAACCTCTTTTGAACCCAGCTACACTAACTGCACTAACCACATCCTCTGGCAACAAATTCCAGAGCTTTATTGTGCGCTGAGTGAAAAAGAATTTTCTCCGATTAGTCTTAAATGTGCTACTCGCTAACTTCATGGAGTGCCCCCTAGTCCTTCTATTATCTGAAAGTATAAATAACTAATTCACATCTATTTGTTCAAGACCTCTCATGATCTTAAAGACCTCTATCCTATCCCCCCTCAGCCGTCTCTTCCCCAAGCTGAACAGCCCTAACCTCTTCAGCCTTTCTTCATAGGGGAGCTGTTCCATCCCCTTTATCATTTTGGTTGCCCTTCTTTGTACCTTCTCCATCGCAACTATATCTTTTTTGAAATGCAGCGAGAGACTAAGATAATATGCAAATAGGAAATGCAAATAGGAAGTGATAGTTCAGTTATTCATTTATTACACTCTTCACCAGCATATATAAAAAAAAAATCAATAAATTAAAAAATAAATAGTTCAGCTCTTCAAAAGTCTCTTTCAGTAATGGAAATCAAAAAATTGCTAGCACAGTTATTTGATTCTATGAAGCAGGAACTGATGCCTCTGAGACACACTCTAGAGCTCGTATTTGCAAAGTTTGGACAATCAATCTATTTAAGAACTTGTTTTCTAATTAACTGTTTTCAGAGTATGTGCTGTCTTTGGATTTAAAAAAAAAAAAAAGAAAAAGCAATTTAGGTCCTCTGAAGAATCAATTCCCCTGATGAAGATTCACTGCAGAATTGGAACACATCCTTGGGACATGACACATGATTATTACAACTTATGCTATTTTTAAAAATTGCATTAACTTTCGATATGTACTAATAAAGTTTGTATTAACTGAATAGATGAGCTATTACTTCATATCAGCATATTTGATAAATCACCTTCTTTAAAAGGTTTTGTTTCTTTGGCAGTTTCATGCAAGCTTCATTTTTATCTCAAGACTAAGTTATATTTAATACAGTTCACATGCTCAATAGACAAAGCAGTTGAATTACAGTTATAAATAAAAAGGCTGCAGAGTACACCAGAAACAGACTTACATCTTGAGCGACACCATGAAACTCAAGCGCTGCCTGCAACAAATTTTGTCTGAACTCTAGCTGACTGGCCTGCCGATAGCAGACATCACTGAGCTGTTGTTGCAATGCCTTTAATTCTACAAGGTCCTCCTCATCCCCAGCATTCAAGAGTGCAGCAATCTGCTGATTGAGCTCCACATAGACCGCAAACCATTCCTGCAAAAGAAAAAGTATAGAACACATGTTAGAGAGTAAAGATCAAAAGAAAAAGATACCTATGATCTGCTCATTCATCTATTTTTCTTGGCATATTATCAGAAAAATAGAATTTAAAAAAATGTCAATGTGATTCAGAGATACTTTAATATATATCATAACCCATTCATAAATTAAATATGCAGCTGGTATTATGGGCAAAACATAGTACAAATATATACTTCACTATTAAAAGTATCTGTTTCTCTGTAAGAACTTTAAATATAACAAAAAATACACTATCTTTTGGCTGAACTACAAACATATCATTTGGTAATAACTGAATTTTACCTATACAAAGACCATGAATGGAATGCAAAACATTGTATTCATTCTGCTTTTATACAGATAACAACAAAATGCAGAAGAATTCCAGTAGTTGTATTGGTCCTGATGAAAACAAGCCTTAGTAGGCTGTAATACATCTTAAAGGACAAAGCCATCTTGAGCTTCCAAAATCATGCAGGCTTCTTCTGCAGATGTCAAAAGTTAGAATATTTATAATTTCAATTTATAGGCCACCTATTCAGTTACAGTCTCCAGGCAGATACAATACAAAAAAACAGTTAATATTTTCAAAGACATATTACTACTAAACATTTAGCAGACTAAAAACAATTCCCTTTTTTTGTTGCCCAGTGCTTCTTTCCGGTACGCAAGTGTACTAACTCACTTTTCCTGTTTGCTAAGAACTGGAGAAATTACTTACCTGATAATTTCGTTTTCATTAGTGTAGACAGATGGACTCAGGACCAATGGGATTATGAGTTCCCCTGCTAGCAGATGGAGACAGAGTCAGGTTTCAAAGCTGACATCACCCTAGATATACCTTGCAGTGATCTCAGTTATTCAGTATTCTCTTCAAAAAGCAGGCCCCTTTGTGCGCCCCTTCATGCAGCCTCCAAGTGCCTCAGCCTATTCAACCAGCATTTCTCGCTTCCTGAACCCTCTCCCTTCCATCCTCAACTCGCTCCTAGCCGTAATATCCTTAATCGCTTCAAACATGCTCTCTTACCCTATCCCTACCATCAAAAATCTCTATAATAATCGCTTAAAACTTACCAACCCCACCTGTCTCCAGCATAAGCGATTGATTACCATAATGACCTCCCCTGTCACTCAATTCCTTGGACTTTCCATCTTTTCATTAACCCTCTTCAACGCCCAATCCCTCACAAAAAAAACGCATTTACTCAATGACTATTTCCTGGACTCACAACCAGACATCTGTGCCACAGAAACTTGGCTAAAACCCACAGACATAGTATTAATCAATCAACTACCCCTTCAAGTATGATATTTGCTCAATTCCTAGATTCAAAAAAAGAGGTGGGGGAATTATCTTAGCAACCAAAAAAGAGCTAAGATTAACCCTACAGAACACTAAACATTCTTCCAGATTTGAATTCGCTCTATTCAACTCTAAACAGCTCCAAATCTGCTTACTTTATGCTCCCCCTGGCCTCCTAGACTCGGACCCTTCTCCTCTCATTGAGCTCATAGCCAAACATATCAAAAACGACACCCCAGCCATCATCATGGGAAACTTTAACCTCCACGTCGACGTGATCCCCCACTCCACTAACTGTGAAGTCCTGCTATCCTCTTTCAAGGCTATGGGCTTCACACAAATCGTTAATAGTCCCACGCACAATGCTGGTCATACCTTGGACTTCATATCTTCTTCACAAACCCCCATTTTCCATACCACTACCTACTTCGGTATCTAATCTCTTGCTGCAGGACACTTGAGACTTTCTCACTTATACGTTATAATTTTTATGCTCAATAAGACCTGTCAACTTAATTGTTTAAGTCTTTTTTTTTTTTTTTTTTTCTCCTTTATCTTTTGGTCATCAATGTTACAACGTTATTGTTAAATTTTGAACTTATGTACACTGTTCCAAGTTTCATAACCTTGTTCTATGTAATGCCTTTTGGCAATTTTCATGTTCTGTTTCAATGTAAACCGATGTGATCTTTATTTCATATAGGAACACCGGTATATAAAAATCTAAAAATAAATAAATAAATAAATATTCATAAATTCAGGCCTCACACAAACCTCCCCACCTCATTGCACCTCTATCCCATGGTCAGACCACCGAATGATCACGACTGACCTCTGTATCAAGGAAAACCCAGCTCCCCCATTCTCCAAAACTACAATCCACTACAGGAATTCCTGCTCCATGGACGACCTCAGCTCCCATCTATCGACAGAACTTGTTAACCTTGATCTCTCTGATGCAGATGCAACCCTCGCCTCATGGCACAATATCACAAACAAGGTAGCAGATAAAATATGCCCCTTAAAAACAAAAGAGCTAGACCCTTCCAATAAGAAAAAAAAACCTTGGTATATACAGGAATTAAAAAAACTCAAACTAGAACTAAGACACAAAGAACACCTATGGCGAAAGAGACCCTCCAATTCTACACTAACTGAGTACAAAACCTACATGCACAGCTACAGAAACATCATCAATCGTACAAAAAGAGACTTTCTATGCCCGCAAAATTCATAATTTCTCCTTTGACGCCAAAGCGTTCTCTTATGTCTCAGAGCTCACGAAACCCTCTCCGTCAGTCATCCCCGACGATCAAGCACAATCTAGGTGCACAGAACTAGCACAATTTTTCGAAGATAAAATCCTCAAGCCCCTCTGGCATCCTCAAATACAGAACCATCCTCACACTACACTTCCTCCTTAGGCCAGAAAGTAAACCTAGAATCTTTCGAACCCACCACTTCGCTCGAAATTGAATCTATTCTTAAAAAGATGAAACCCTCCACTCATCCGATGGACTCCATTCCGTCCAAACTACTGCTCACCATCCCAAACACAATCTCTAAGCCACTAGCAGAGATTATCAACTGCTCGCTAGCGCAAGTTTTAGTACCGGACGCTCTGAAATTAGCCATCCTTAAACCACTACTCAAGAAACCCAACTTGAACCCAATTGACCCGGCCAATTTTCACCCCATCGCTAACCTACCTTTCGTCGCCAAACTCATGGAGAAAATAGTTAACAAACAACTCTCGGATTACCTAGAGGAAAACAAGATTCTAACACCAGCCCAATTCGGATTCCGCAAATCTCTCAATATGGAATCCCTTCTAATTTCGCTTACAGACAGCGTCCTCTCAAGCCTTGAAAAAAAGACCCCCTACATTTTGGAACTGCTTGATATATCTGCAGCATTCGACACAGTGAAGCACTCCATCCTCATCACCCGGCTCTCAGACATAGGAATATCAGGAACAGCCCTTGACTGGTTCAAGTCCTTCCTCGACAACAGGAACTTTAAGGTTAGAGTAAGCAATAAAGATTCTCACACTGTCAAGTCCACACTCGGAGTCCCTCAAGGATCCTCGCTCTCCCCCACCTTATTTAATATTTATCTTCTCCCCCTCTGTCAACTTCTCACAAATCTAAAGGTTACCCACTTCATCTATGCTGATGACGTCCAGATTCTGTTACCAGTCTTAGAATCAATCTCTAATACCCTCAATTTCTGGAACAGCTGTCTACAGTCCATAATCACCCTCCTCACCAGCCTTAACTTAGTACTCAACACCTCAAAAACTGAACTCATGCTTATCACTCATGATAACAACTCTCAGGCAGTCATCAACCTCAACTCACCCCAAGCGACCTCCACCACACACATAAGAGACCTCGGCGTAATTATAGACAACTGGCTGAACCTAAGAAAATTCGTCAATAATGCAACAAAAGAATGTTTTCACAAATTACATATTTTAAAAAAGCTGAAACCTCTCCTCCAGTTTCAAGATTTTCGAACAGTTCTCCAAGCAATCTTATTCTCAAAAACAGATTACTGCAACTCCCTGCTAATAGGCCTTCCAGCTATCACCACCAGACCACTACAAATGTTGCAGAATTCCGCCACCAGGATCTTAACCAATTCCAGCAGAGGAGAACACATCACACCTATACTTAAGAACCTACATTGGCTCCCCATTAAATCTAGAACGCTGTACAAAGTTCTAACCATGATCCACAAGTCCATTCACTCCCAAACCATGCTAGAATCAAACTGCCCTCTTCGTCATCACTCATCATCCAGACCGATCAGAACAAGGTACTTAGGCACCCTTTATACACCCCCCCGCAAAGTCATTGCTCAAGAAACGTGCATTCTCGACAGCCGGTCCCACTCACTGGAACGCTCTCCCCATGGACCTTCGCCTAGAACCTTGTCTGCTGACATTTAAAAAAAAGCTTAAGACCTGGCTCTTCACAAAAGCATTCACCTAAAGGTGTTACAACCCCATCACCTCAGCTTTGTCCGCTACCTTCACTTATGCTTTCATTACTTTATCTGGTGTAATCATATTTTCTTATGTTGATACAATGCTTATTATGACGTTATGATGTTACGATATTCGTTGCAACGCTAACTCTGGTTCTCTACATTCCTATTATGTAAGCTTTGTTCTTTGTATCCCTTGTGTTCACTGTAATCCTAACTTTAGTTCTCTGTAAACCGACGCGATACATACTATTACATGAACATCGGTATAGAAAAGCCTTTAAATAAATTGTGGACATATTGTTGAAGAACTTGATTAGAATTTGGATACAACTTGGTTAACAACTTGATTAAAAACTTGATCAAAAACTGGAGACCGCAACTGTACTCAACCAACATAAGCACTGAATCCCAGTACTATAGATGCCCTGAACTATGTATGGGTAGGGCAATGGCTTACCCGTAATCACATGGAATCGAGGTCCGACTCATGGGCGATTCCTTGGTGCCTCTCCTGGGCAGCCATGGGCAGGATGCTGAGTCCATCTGTCTACACTAAGGAAAACTAAATTATCAGGTAAGTAATTTCTCCATTTCCTAGCGTGTAGCCAGATGGACTCAGGACCAATGGGATGTAACAAAAGCTGCTCCTGAATGGGGTGGGAGGCTGCCCGCGGTCCTGTTAGCACCAGCCTCACAAAGGCTGTGTCTTCCTGGCCCTGGACATCCAGGCGGTAGGATCTGGAGAAGGTGTGTGTAAGGAGGACCACATCGCTGCTCGACAGATGTCAGTGGGCGACAGTAGTTTAGCTTCTGCCCAGGATACTGCCTGGGCCCTGATAGAATGAGCTTTGACCTGTAGAGGTAAAGGCTTCCCTGCCTCTATATAAGCTGCCCTGATTACTTCCTTGATCCAGCAGTTATGACAGCATGTGAAGCCGCTTCGCCCTGTTTCTTCCTCTCGTGAAGAATAAACAAGTGATCTGTCTTGCGCACCGGTTCCGAATGTTCCAGGTACCGTACTAAAAGTCTACCGAAGTTAAGATGTGAAGATGGTGGTAGTTTTCCATGTCCTTAAGTCTATCCGGGGACGGTAAGGAGATGGATGGGTTCAGGTGAAACTCCGAGAGTACCTTTGGTAAGAAGGAGGGAACGGTGCAAAGCTGTACTGTTCTTGGAGTAAATCAAAGGAATGGTTCCTGACAAGACAGCGCCTATAGTTCAGAGATGCGACAAGCCGAGCATATCGCCATCAAGAACACAGTCTTTAGAGTTAATGCGTGTAGGGACAGACTGCGCAATGGTCTGAAGGAAGGCCCTGCCAGAAAGTCCAATACCAAGCTGAGGTTCCATAGGGGGACTGGCAACTTTAAGGCTGGTCGTAGATGTTTAACACCTTTTAGGGGATGGGCCAAGTCCGAATGTTCCACCCACCTTGGCCCTGAAGCAGGAGAGGGCTGCCACCTGGACCTTCAGGGAGTTGAGAGACAGTCCTTTGTTCAGACCATCTTGTAAAAATTCTAGGATCATGAAAATCTTGGCTGTTCGCAGGGGCACCCCGTGCTCCCTGCACCAGGCCTCAAATATTCTCCAGATCCGTATATTCATCAGGGATGTTGAAAACGTCTGCGCACGGAGCAATGTGGCAATTACTTCCGCCGAATATTCGCGCTTTGTCAGGTGAGCCCTCTCAAGGGCCAAACCGTAAGAGAATCGAGCTGGATCTTCATGAAGAATTGGGTGTTGCTGGAGAAGATCCCTGTGCGGGGGAAGCAAAGGGGATTCTCCACGAGAAGCCTCTGCATGTCTGCATATCCTGGGCACCTGGGCCAGTCTGGGGCCACCAGAAGGACTAACCCTCTGTGATGTTCAATCTTGCGGATGATCTTGCCTAGTAGAGGCCACGGAGGTGGGGAAGGCGTACAGTAAGTCCTCCTCTGGCCAGATCTGGACAAGGGCGTCGATCCCTTGGGAGCGCTGATCTTGCCTACGACTGAAGAACTGGGGAACCTTCACATTGTGAGTTGTAGCCAATAGGTCGAAGGATGGAAGGCCCCAGCGATCTACTAGGAGCTGGAAGGCTCTGGTTGACAGCGTCCATTCCCTCGGGTCCAGGCTTTCCCTGCTGAGAAAGTGCTCTGTCGTCTTTTTCCGCGATGTGGGAGGCCGAGATCCCTTGTAGGTTTAACTCTGCTCATTCCATATGGGGGTGGACACGTGGTGGCTCTTGGTTCCTCCCTGGTGGTTGATATAGGCCACCGTTGTTGCATTGTCCGACATCACATAGATTGCTTGCCCCTGGAGCCTGTGGCTGAACTGCAGGCATGCTAATCTGTCCGCCACACTTCCAGGTGGTTTATGTTCCAAATTCACCTCTTCCTCGGTCCATTGCCCCTGGGTTGTCAGTTCCTGACAGTGAGCTCCTGCTCCCCCCCCCCCCCCCCGAGGCTCTTGTCCGTCGTGAGGTCAATCAGCTTGGTGGGGAGAGACTTACACCCTTGCTTAGGGTGCCAGTCCCCCTATGGAACCTCAGTGTAAGTCCTGTAGCCACCACTGAAGCTGAAAGCATACTTCTATAGGTAGGTGGAGGTGAATCCAGTAGTCTTGAGACAGTGGGTTCCAGCGAGACAGAAGGGCGTGTTGGAGAGGCTGCATGTGTGCCCTCGCCCACAGAACTACTTGCAGGGTTAATGCCATAAGGCTGAGGACTTGCGAGATAGCCCCACACCTTGGGGCAAATTGGGTTCATCAACCGACGTATTTATTCCATCAGTTTCCTCCTCCTCGAGAGAGAGAGGGAGGAAGACCTTTGTCTTGCTTGGTGTCGAATCAGGCCCCCAGGTACTCTAAGAACTGGGAGGGCTTGAGGCTGCTCTTGTCCATGTTCATGACCCAACCAAGCTCCTGCAGGAGGGTCCTGACCCTGCTGGTCACCTGGAGGCTCTCTTCCAACGATTTCGCCCAGATCAACCAGTCATCCAAGTAAGGGTGCACCAGGATAACCTTCTTTCCTCAGTGCCGCCACCACGACTACCATCATTTTGGAGAATGTTCTGGGGGCAGTTGCCAGGCCAAAAGGTAATGCCTGGAACTGGTAATGTTCATCCAGTACTGCAAAGCGTAGAAAACGCTGGTGATCTTGATGGACTAGAATATGGAGGTAGGCCTCTAAGAGGTCCAGGGAGGTTAGAAACTCTCCCAGTTGCACTGCTATTATGACGGAGCGAAGAGTTTCCATGCGGAAGTGAATTATCCGCAGATGACGGTTGATGCTCTTGAGATCCAGGACCGGTCGGTATGAGCCCTCTTTCTTAGGCACAATGAAATAGAAAGCGCCCCATATTTACTTGGAGGGTAGGTACCGGAGTTATAGTCCTCAGACTGAGGAGCCTTATCAGTGTGGATTTCACTGCCAGTTTTTTGTGCAGATAGTGCAAGGTGACACTATGAACCTGTCCCGAGGGATGCTGTGGAATTCGAAAGCATACCCTTCTCGTATGATGTCCAGTACCCATTTATCCGATGTGATCTCGACCCACAACTGACAGAAGGCGGCGAGTTGGCCCCCTATCTCCTCTTCCCAAGGATGGGTCAAACCCAACTTCATTGGGGAGTTCGGGTCGAACCTGAGCCCGAACCTGTTCCTCTTTTTGGTTGTCAGTTCTGAAAGGACTGAGACCTTCCTGAGGGCCGAGTTGACTGAAATGATGAGTTTCTGTAGGGCAGGAAGCACTGGGAGCCCCTGGCTCGACCCTCATGGGTGAGGGTACTGTGACCTTTTTTTTTTTTTTTTATCTTCTGGTAGCCTGGGAACTGGAGATTCGCTCCACTTACTGGCTAGCTTCTCCAATTCACTTCAGAATAGGAGGGATCCCTTAAAGGTCATCTTTGTGAGGTTCGCCTTAGAAATTGCATTTGCTGACCAGATTCACAACCATAGCTGTCTTCTGGCTGCCACCACTGAGGTGGCTACTCTGGCTGAGGTATGCACTAGGTCTGAGCTTGCGTCCATCAGGAAGGCTGTGACGGGTTCAATCACCTCTCCGGCATGCGCCCCAGAGCTATCCGCCTCTCTTGAAAGGAGCAGACAGGAGCGAGCCACCAAGGCACAGCAGGAAGCGATCTGCAGTGTCATTGCTGTCGCGTCAATGGCTTGCTTAAGGATGGATTCTAAACGCCTATCATGAGCATCCTTCAAGGCTGCCCCTCCCTCAACAGGGATAGTTGTTCACTTCAAGACAGCGCAGACCATGGCATCCACTTTCGGGAAAAGCAGGTCCAGAGGATACAAGGCCTCCAAGGACTAACCTCCTTTAAAAATTGCCTCCGGGGCATCCATTCCAAGTCAATCAAATCCTGGATGGCTTCCAGCATTGGGAAATAGCAAGAGGCTTTCCATAGAGACACCAGGATGGGGTTCTTCTTTGGTTCTGACATAGGGTCCGTGCCCAGAACTCCCAGAATCTTGAGGGTCTGGGAAACTAGGAACGGTAATTCATCTCTATGGAAAAATTGAAGCATGGTCCGGTATGGCTCCAGGCCTGGGGGATTTCCCCATCCTCTAAGGAAACCCCATCGTCGTCGGTGGTGTCTGGGTCCCTATCACTTGGTGAGGCGAGGCATGCAGCCCTAATATGGCAGGCAGCGCAAAGGGAGTGTCGTCTAAGCTTCTTTGCTGCTGGGGCCATAACCTCTTCAGCTTGTGAGTTTAGCTGGTTAATGCTTCTCGAGCGCGCACAAGACTCGCCTCGGCATGCGCGGAACTAAGCGGCCGGTTGTGCTTACGCTCACACGTACCGTTATGCGTGCAGCTATGAACACATGTATGCGCATGTTAGGCGCACAAGAGGAAAGTCTGCACCGTTTGTATCGACGGTGGAAAATGGCGCCATAGCAAATCACGCGCAAGATGGCGGTGCCCTGGATTGCCATGTGGAGAGTCCATAGAGCCTGAAGCGGGGCCTAGCCCATAGGGGAGCCGCTCAACCCACTCTGAAACCCCCATCCCTCGCCTGTATGGGATCAGGAACAATATCAGTATGGTGCACCGAGCAAGGAGACCAGAGGAAAGTGTACTGAAGCCCTTCCACATCACTGGTTTGGAGGAGTTCTTCTCTATTTACCTGGTCTCAGCGCTTACTGGCTGAGTACAGAGACGGTCTCCGGCTGTGGGGGGGGAGAGAGCTTAGACCTTCACTGTCGCACTTGCTGCCTTTCAATTGCTTCAGTAGCAAAATCCGCACCAGGAGCCGGCTATCAGACCAAGGCACACCTCTGAGGGATCTTGAAAATCACCTCAGGAATTCTCAACTGGAGGAGGGGCCCTTAGGTATCACCGCAGGGAGTGGGGCTCAATCTTCTTCTCAATTTGAAGGTAAAATTTCTTCTCCTTTGGATTAGTGCTGCAATCCCACTAGACACCATTGCTAGTGTGGTGATAGCGTCCACATCTGCTAGGAGATGGAGAGAAACTGAATGGTTGAGGTTACTGCAGGGGAATATCTAGGTCGATGTCAGCTTTGAAACCTGACTCAGTCTCCATCTGCTAGCAGGGGAACACATAATCCCCATTGGTCCTGAGTCCATCTGGCTTCACACTAGGAAAATAGGAATTGCCATGCTGGGTCAGATCAAGGTCCATAAAGCTCAGTAATCTGTCTCCGACAGTGGCCAGTCCAGGCCGCAAGTACCTGGCAGATCACAAAGTAAATTAATTCCTGTTACTCCCTTTTAAGGATAGCAATAGCTTTCTTTTGTCTACCTCGCTAATAATGTGTTACAGACTTTTTCTCCAGGAACTTGTCCAAACCTCTTGTAAACCCTGCTATGCTAGTCACCTTGATCACATCCTCTGGCAACAGCTTGATAGTGTGCTGAGTGAAAAAGTACGTTCAATAATTTGTTTGAATCTGCTGGTACTAAGTGTCCATTGTTTTTAGTATTATTTGAATGAGTAAACAACTGTCCTTTATATAATTGAATGGGGTGGAACGGAGTAAATAAACTTCTATCATGCCCCCTTCTCAGCTCTCTCTTTTCCTAGCCTGTGTAATCTCTCATCATAGGAGAGACGTCCCATCTCCTTTATCATTTTGCTCTTCTCTACACCATTTCTAGTTTTGCTATGTCTTTCTTGAGATGGGATAACCAGATGCACCGTGGCTTGATGCAGAGGCAATATATTTTCCGTTTTAGTCTCCATTCCTAACATTCTATTTGATTTTTTGACTGCCGCCATGCACTGAGACAAGGATTTCAAAGCATTGTTCACAAGGAACAAGGAACCAGGAGACCAGGGTTCAAGTTCCACTGTCGCTTCTTGTGACCTTGGGCAAGTCACTTTACCCTCCATTGCCTCAGGTACAAACTTAAATTGTAAGCCCTCTGGGGATAGGGAGATACTACAGAATGTAATCCGCTTTGAAGTGCTGAAAAAGTGCGAAAAGCGGAATATAAAATAATAAAAATGAAAGTGAAAAATGAAATGAAGGAATGCAAGGTCCTTTTCCTGGGTAGTGATCCCCAATACAGAACCCAGCATAGTTTACCCGTAGTTGGGATTATTTTTCTCTATGTGCAATATTTATACTTTTCTACATTCAATTTTATCTATCATTCAGTTGCCCAGTCTCCTAGTCTAGCAAGATCCTTGTGCAGTTCCTCATAATCTGCTGCTTAAAATAAATCTGAATAATTTTGTGTCTTCTACAAATCTGATAACCTCACTCACTGTTCCCTTTTCCAGATCATTTATGAATATGTTAAACAGTACAGGTCCCTGCGGTACTCCACTAATGACTTTCTCTATTTGGAAAACTGACCATTTAGTCCTACCCTCTGATTCTGGCCTTTTAACCAGTTACCAGTTCACAATGGAACACTGCCTCCTATCCCTTGACTTTGTAATTTCCTGAGAAGTCTCTCATGAAGGATTTTGTCAAATGCCTTTTGAAAATCCAAATACACTATATCAGCTGGCTCAGCTATATCTACATATTTATTTACACCTTCAAAAAATTCTTAAAGATTGGTAAGTCAAGACTTTTCCTTGCTAAAACAATAATGACTCTTCCCCATTAAGCCATGTCTATTTGGCCAGCGATTTTATTTTTAAGAAAGGTTCCTACTACAGTGCACCCTTGAGTTACTAACTGGCTTGACCTACGAACAACTTCGGTTACGACCAAGTTGTTCGGTTTTGAGTTATGAACAGATTTTGAGTTATGACCTGAATGCTGCTCATGCCGTGCACGTGTGCGCCTTTTTTTTTTTTTTTTCACAGATTGCTTGTAACTGGTTGTTTTTTTTTTTTTTTTTTTTTACTGGCAATCGCATTATTTTGGTCTTGGTGGGCAGGACTTCTACAGTGATTGGCTGGCTGGTGCTGCTGCTGCCAATGAGGTCTGTCCATCTCAGGCGCACGTGGGTAGACCCGGCACGGCACTGCAGCAAGCAACAGCATCGCGGGACAGCACTCAGCTGGTAAGGTACAGTATCAGGAGGGGAGGAATGAGTATGCTGGGAGGGAGAAATGAGCGTGTGGGGTTGGTGCTTTTTTTTTTGTTGACACCATTTTTGATTTCTTATTTCTTCTCCCTGCAGAACATCACCTTTGTCATAGAAGCGTTCATAAGCGTCAGAGCAGTGATTAATTTTGCTATCAAAATGGCCCCAAAAAGGCTAGAAAAGAAGCAAAGGAAACAAGACAAGATGAAGAAAGCAATCACAATCGAAAAGAAGAAGGAAATTGTGCATAAATATGAGTGGCGTTCAGGTGACCGATCTCGCTACCATATACAGCATGTCGAAATCCATCTTCTACACAATGTTACAAAGAAAAGATTTGTACAAGGAAGTTAGTATGGCTAATGGTGTTATTCAAATTAGTAAGTCACGATCAACAGTGTTAAACGAGGTAGAAAGGCTATTGTTAGTGTGATAAACGAAAGGCAGAAAAAGCTAGGGCTATAAATGCAGATATCGTAAAGAATAAGTCATCAACAAGTGAACATGGTGAAATATTTCGTGCCAGTAAGGGGTGGTTTCACAATTTTAAAGCAAGAACTGGGATTCATAGCATAGCTAGGCATGATGAAGCTGCCAGTGCTGATAAAAAGGCTGCTAAAAGTTACATACCCCACTTCGAAACGATGACCCAGAGAAATGGCTTTTGCTGTCATCAAGTTTTCAACTGTGATGAAACTGGGCTTTTCTGGAAGAAAATGCCCAGGAGAACATACATTACCCAGGAAGAGAAGAATATGCCAGGCCACAAGCCTATGAAGGATAGGCTACCCTTATTGCTATGTGCCAATGCGAGTGGTGACCTCAAGATAAAGCCTCTCTTGGTTTATCACTCAGACCCCTAGAGGGTTCAGAAAACAGAACATCATGAAGAATAGGCTAAGGGTCATATGGAGATCTAACAGAAAAGCCTGGGTAACGAGTACTTTTTCTTGAGTGGATCAGGGAGGTTTTCTGTCCTACTGTTAAGAAATATCTAGAGGGCAAAGGCTTACCACGCAAGGCTCTCCTCATCATGGACAATGCTCCTGCTCATCCACGAGACTTGGAAGATTAGTTGGCTGAAGAATTCCCATGGCTCACAGTAAAGTTCCTCCCACCTAATACAACTCCTCTACTGCAGCCTATGGACCAGCAGGTTATAGCTAACTTTAAGAAGCTATACACCAAGAAACTGTTCCAGAAGTGCTTCCAGATGGTATCAGATGCGGATTTAACCCTTAAAGAATTCTGGAAGGAACATACAATATCCTTTCCTGTGTGGGGTTAATAGAGACATCCTGGGCCAATGTTTCTCTAAGGACACTGGAAGAAAGTGTGGCCTAAAATTATAGAGCAGAGAGACTTTGAAGGCTTTGTAGAGAAGCCTGAGCCTGCAATTGACACTGTGGTTGATGACATTGTCACTATAGCCGAGTCCATAGGCTTGCAGGTAGACAGTGGTGATGTTAAGGAACTCGTGGAGGAACACTCAGAGGAATTGTCTACTGAGGAACTTCAGCAACTTCTGGCTGAGCAACAGAGAATAGCAGCCGAGGAGCTTTCTGAAGAGAAGGGGGAAGATCAACAATCAATGCAGCAAATTTCCTCTTCTGAAATTAAGGAAATCCAGAAAAAATGGACAGAGCTACAAACATTTGTAGAGAAGACCCACCCAGACAGAGGAAAAGCCAATCATTGCATTCACTTGCTTAATGATAATGTCATGTTATACTACAGAACAGTGTTGAAGAAAAGACAGAACAGACAACTTTAGACCAGTTTTCAGTTGTGAAGTCATTGAGACTAGTGAGCCAGAAGCAGGTCCTAGTGGGCTACAAACTCTCCCAAGGAGAGAAAGGACACCAGAGAACCAGATTCCTGATGTTTTTATGGAATGGGTCTCTCCTTCTGAACAATAACCACCTTCCATTTCATCCTCCCCCCTCCTCCCTTCCTGCAAGCCAAAGATGTCAACTTGAATGGTGATTACAGTATGAAATTGTTGTTTCTGGTAGGCTAGGCACATTTTATAACTTTTTGGTGAGTAAACTAGGAAAATTATACATTATACAACCCTTTTTTATTATGAAAATGTTAGGTAAGGGGTGCTTTGGGAGGTTTGGAACGCATTATGGGTATTTCCATTATTTCTTATGGAAAAAACAGTCTTGACTTACAACCAACTTGAGTTACAACCAGCCCTCTGGAACGAATTGAGTTCATAAGTCAAGCGTCCACTGTATTTGCCTGACACTGACTTCAGTCTCACAGGTCTATATTTTCCCAGATCACCCCTGAAGTCCTTTTTAAAAAAATCAGCATCGCATTGACCACCTTCCAAGACTTCAGGAATCATGGCTGTTTTCTTTCAATATTTCCGAGGGTTATATTTCTGATCTTCTCCATCAACTGAATGCACTGCTTCTTGGACATGCTCATATCTTTCTTGGACTTTTCTTATTACCTCAGTATTTATGATGAATAAGGTTGATGTAACATGCGTTTCACCCATGGAAATGGGCTTTTTGAAAATTGTCCTATAGTTTTTTTGTTCTCTTCTGTATGGATTGTGCACTCTATTAAAACCTTTGATTAATTCACAGTGCATACTTGGCTTTCAACTGCCCTGGCTTTAGTTATTCTCCCAGCCCAGCCTCATCATATTCAATCTCCTGTTCCTCTAGAGTCCTTTGCACCATCCAATATATTTATTGAGCCAAGTTCCTTGTTGGCTCTGTTATACTAAATTATGCAGTTTTATTGTCTTGTTTTGTTGGTTTTTATGTTAATTTTGTGTGTGTTTTTTGTAACCTTCCTAAAATGGTAGATGGATGGATAACATTTTAAATTAAATAAATTTAGCGTTCTTCTGTACTCTTAATCATGGTCTTCCTCAGTCGAATCTTTCATTTCATCTGGTGGAAGTAGATGTTCTCTTCAAGTTCGCCCCTCACATTTTTGCCTCTTTGCCTATTTATTCCATTTTATCAAGGCTTTCATTAACAAGATATTAAATGTAGTATTTAATTAATTACTGAATGCCAATGGTCTGATTTTCTAAATGTATTTGTAGCCCTGTCCCATTTTGGTCCTGGGCCCATGAACACACAGGAAGGGCCATTGACCACATAATGCCCCATGGCATCCTGGGATTCCTGCACGGGGGTGGGGGTGGGCGGACAGGGGGAGTACAGTCTTTTCAAGGCCTTTAGGTTTTATCTGCTCACACAGTGCTCTTCCTGCTCACCAGTGCAGTCACTCTCCAAAGAAACACTCTTCCACACTTGTGCTATTGTTCAAAACAAACATCTTTTACTATGAAACTGGTGACAGTGAAAAACAAAGTCCAGAACAGTACACTGATTAATAGTGCATCTCAGTAACGAAATCCAAAATTCACAAAAGCCAAATTCAGTTGCTCTTACACCTCTTCCCCACAGATAAGCTCTTGTGGGCAGTTACACCTTCTAACCTGGGCCCTCTCAGTACATGGTTGGTAGATGAATTCATTTCCTTAAGGATTCCTGGTCTCATTCTCTGGTGTCTCTGGCTGATTGTGGCTCAGTCAGTCTTTGGTGAACTTTCCCAGGCAGAATGACTCTCTTCCGGCACCTCCAGTATATTCATCTTCAGATTCCAGGGAAAATTCTTTCCTTTGCAAGATCCCTCTGAATATGATGCTCTTAAGACCCTGTTTCTTTCACTTTTGTGGACTTCCAGGATTTCTTATCCTAGAATCCTCCTCCTATGTACTCCTTTAGAGCTTCATTGTGGAGAGACAGGCCCTATGGTATTACATTATGAAAAGATTGCTCCAACTCCACTAGGACTCCACCAGGAAGCTTGCACTGCCTCCATTGTATGCAGATGTAACTCGTGCATATTCATTGTGCATGTTCTGAAAACCTGGCCTGTTTGTGGCACTCTAAGACTGGGGTTAGCCATCACTGACTTAAAGGATCCTTCCAAAGTTTTCTTGGATTAAGGAAGAAAAAGGAAGCAAAAAGTAAACTTCTGTTTGCCTCCTAACCTTCATCCTACCAACTGGGGTCCAATTGGACCCCACGTACTAATGTGCTTCTGCTATATAAACACCAGAAATTATTTTCAGCCGCCATTTTAGGAATTTGTGTCACTTAGCGTACGGTAAGTCTGATTCAAATGTTATTCTAAACTTTTCTACTTTATTCTTCCTACAGCAGCTATTTATTATTTGGGGTCCAAAAAGACCCCAAAATTTGCAACTTTCAATTAAGCAAGTTTAAAAATGTATAACTATTGATTCGTTGCATTTTCAGTCAGTAAAAATGTCTACAAGAGGGTCTTCTAGGCAGAAATATACTCTGTATTCTACTACAGATGTTCTGAAAGCAAGTTTTGAGATAACGATGACTCTGGTTTTGAAGATACAGGCAATTCTAATGATGAGGTTGATCACATATCAGAGCAATCAGAACATAGTGACACCGAATCCGGTCAGCCATCTGTTGATAGTCAACAAAATGATATTCCTGCAAGAGGAAGATGTCCATGAAGGGCACATAGAACTTGTCTTGGCACAAAGGGCCGTGGACGTGGCAGGGATTGTGGTCAGCTCAACTTTAGTTCTTCCAGTGGACAAGTACAGGAATCAACACCACACACTCTAATTGGAAGAAATGGCACAATTTGGCATAAAGATGCACCAAACACAGGTAGATGCAGGGTTCAAGACATCATCAGAAAACAACCTAGAATTACAAACTATCTGCTTTCACATGTTTTATAACACCAGAACTGTTCGATCTCATAGTCCTGGAAACCAATCGAGAAGCTCGATGTCAGATCACTGAATGGAATAACAGTAATCCTGACCAAATGAAGTACTGGAATAATATTGACAGCAACGAGATAAAGGCTTTTGTGGGTCTATGTCTCCTAGCAGGACTACATATATTGCATCATGAACCTGTTGCATCACTGAGGTCAGAAAAGGAAGAGAGACCTATCTTTACTGCAACTATGTCCCGAAACAGATTCACCGATATCCTGAAATATATATGATTTGACAAGAGAGCATCTCGTGCTGATAAGAAGAGCCACTGACAAATTGGCCCCATTCCGTGATTTCTGATTGCTGTTTCTAGCACAACTGCCGAAATTCTGTATCCCAGGCACAGATGTGTGTGGACGAACAGTTGGTGGCCATCCAAGGGAGGTGTGATTTCTGCCAATACATACCTTCCAAACCGGCTAAATACGGTATCAAAATATGGTGGTGCTGTGATTAGAAACTAGTTTTCCTTTGAAAGGTGAGGTTTATCTGGGATGTCAACCAGGTGAACAACGTGATGTGGGACAGGGCGCTCATGTTGTCAAGGAGCTAGTTGTTCCATGGCGTGGAAGTGGTAGGAATGTAACGGCTGACAATTTCTTTACATCTGTTCAGCTGGCTGAAGGTCTCCTGATGGATGGCTTGACGTATGTAGGCATGATTCGATCCAATAAACCTGAAATTCCAAATGAAATGAAAGCAGCCTATAACAGGGAAGAACACAGTTTCGTCTTTGGTTTCAAGGATCAACTGAACTTGGTGTCATACGTACCCAAGCAGAATATATCTGTTCTTGTACTGTAAAGTATGCACCATTATGAAACTGTAGAGGGTGACAAAAGAAAGCCACAAATCATCCTTCATTATAATGCCACAAAGAGTGGTGTAGATAACCTGGACCATTTGTGTACATTGTTCACATCAAGAAGAAAAGTGAATCGTTGGCCTGTTGTACTGTTTGGCAATTGTGTTGATGCTGGTGCTGTTGCTGCTTTCATCATATGGATGGCAAAGTTTCTAGGATAGAAACTGGCTGAAGGAAAGCGAAGGCAAAGAATATTTCTTATAGAACTTGGGCATCAACTAGTTATGCCCCAAATCGGGCATAGATCCAGTACGCCGACACTTCAGGAACCAATCCAGTTAGCCATGAAGATGGTAGGAGTTGAACTTACAGTTCCACAAATTGACCACAAGGACATTGCAAAAGGAAAAAGAAAGATGTGCATTGTGTCCAAGAGAGGCTGATAAGAAAGTTCATCAGATATACAGTTCTTGCAGAAAACCTATCTGTCGTTACCACAGTACACAAAAAAACCTGTTGTGACGAATGCATCTAAATCTACAGTAGATTCATAGCAAGAGTTTAGAAACATTCACAAACACTGAACAACACTAGTTTATTTTATTGTATTTCGTCTTCAAATTGCAATGCAAAATTTCATGTCTAAGTCAATTTTATTCGTTTCGTTTATAATATGTGAAGAAGAAATGAACAGATTTCTCTTAAGGAAGTAAAAAAAGAAATAGATGCCTGACGTCCGTCAATTCAAATTTATTTCAAAGGAGACAATAAAACACTTTAAAAAGCCCGACTCAGGCCGCGTTTCGCTCCTGTCTTGGAGCTGCTTCAGGGGCTTAATGTGCTTTATATGTGTTATACTGTACTGCTTGAGGGAATAGGATGACACTTTTTCCTCAATCAGATTTGCAGAGACATTGGATGCAATGTCTAGGAACAGCTGATATTAGAAAAAACAATAATCAGCCTGGATTGTAATGTGCAGCTTAATGAAGTAGGATGACACTGTTATGGTTTTGAGGTGTTTGAGTGGATTCTTGGGTACTGTGGAAGATGACCATGCTCACGGGGAGGAGCCCCATGGGGAGCCACAGTACTGGGCTAGACTCAGGACGCACAAACACAGAGTTTTGTCTTTTATTGTACAGCTGATGTATACCACCAGAGGTGGCAGTAGTGAGGTGATCCAGAGAAAGCAGTCCAGGGACCCTCGACAGAGGGAACCCGTCTCACCAAGATGGTATAGGCATCTCCAGGTGTAGATTTCCCAGCATGGCAGATCTGTAGATGAGACAGACTGAGAATTAGATTACTCACTAGATGGTAGCTGTAAGGTTGATGATTCCACCAGGCAGAAATAGATGGTAACAGGCACGAGGCAGGGAGAGCAGGCCCTCGAGGAGTGAGTACCTGATCCCAGTAAGGCACCTGAAAGAAAGCAAAGGGCCCCCGAGGAGCGGGTACCCAGGTTAGAGAATACCCCGAAGGGCAGAGAGAGCTTCCAGCGGCAGCACAGAAGCGGCAGAGTAGCTTAGACTGGACGAGTCCAATCCTTGCTCACTCAATGAGCTAGCAAACAAGCGTAGGCTAAATACCCGGATGGCGTGACGTCACTCAAAGGGAATGCCCCCGAGGCTCCCGCCATGACATGGATAAAGACGTGGGTGGTGTGCACGCGCACCCTAGGAGGCCCTTAGGAGAAACATGGCGTGAGGCTTTGCCATAGCATTTCTGGGGACACCGGAGAATGCGGCTTGCAGACGCGGCGGTAGCCATCTTCCCAAGGCTAGCGGGGAGAGCAGAGAAAAAGGTGAGGCACAAGAGTCGAAGCCGTCTGAGACCGACGGACGCAACAGACACTTTTTGCTCTTACTGTCAATTTTACAGTATTGGATGAGCTATTCAATATGAAGTGATATTTTTCAATAAAACTGGTTATATGCTAATGATGAATTGTCTGTAGCTATTTCTTTGATAAAACCAATGAGGTATCAGCTACTGTAAGTTCCCTCTGGACTTATGCTGCTTCCAGATATCCTTGTCTGTGCAGCGTGCTGTGTTTAGTCTCCGCAGAAAAAGTTCGAACAAGGATATCTGGAAGCAGCATAAGTCCAGAGGGAACTTATAGCAGCTGATACCTCATTGGTTTTATCAAAGAAATAACTATAGAATATTTTCTAAGACGACAGACCTAAGATTAGCAATCAGCATTGTCATTACCCTGACTGCATGAACCATATGATGTCCTTTCAGGGTCAAGACTATGAGGGCATAATAATGAAAGATGCAACACAAATGGTGTTCTTCATTATCAAGAGTCCCAGTTTATTGGTATCAAAAGAAACCAAAGCTGGGAGGATTTTCTATGGCTTTAGTTCACTCCAGATAGAAAGCAATAGCTCCTTTCTTAATTTAACATTCCTTATGTGCATTTGGGCATGGAAAGAATACTGGAAGGATTACTGATTAAGGTAGAAATTTGACACCACTTTAGGAAAGAACTAATGATGCCTGTGGAGCACTATACTGTTCTAATAAAATTATGTGCAAGGTGGGATAAATTGGACTGATAATACAGAGAACACAATAATAACTGGGTAAACGCTTCATCAGGACATGCTAGGCAGGTAAAGTTCCTAATTGCCAATAATGACTGCTTCAGCTTGATGCATGATCGCAACTTCAGCTCTGCTGAACCTAGTTCAGCATTTACGTATGTGGTTATATTTTTCTCTAATGGATAGCCAAATAAGCCTAAAATGGTGGAACATTCTCTTTCTCTGATAGATCAAAAAAGACTCAGACTGGCCACCATTGGAGACAGGATACTGGGCTTGATGGATCTTAGTCTGACCCAGCATGGCATTTCTTATGTACTTATGTTTGTAGAGGTCATTGAGGAGGTTTCCTTGTATATTCTGAGGATAGTTTGCTGTTGCTGTGAGAGCCATTGGTTGCTACAGGAGACACCAGTTGTACCTGTCTCTGATTTACAATTGCTCTGTTGAACAAAGGCAGTTTGATGCTGCAGAAATGGCCCAATCAAAAAGAGATTGCCAATACACACTTCATAACCAAACAGTAGCATTTGTCCAAATGGGACATCCCACCATCACCCTAGCATCCATATTCTAGACTATATGAAATCTATATGTGAGCCTCACTAATCTCACAGTTTTTACCATGTTTATCAAAATGTTTTAGTGACTAACTACTTTACTGAAATTCTGTCACTCTAATTGCACTGTACCATAAGCAATGGGTTTGGGTACATAAGCCTCCATTCCTGATTAAGCCAATTATGAAATATATATCATGCAATGTAGCATGCTGCTACCTGTTGGCATATGCATCTACAAACTAAAAGCTTTCTTGGATTTAATATCAGTGTTTTCAATACATTTATACTGGATATTATGTAACATAGTAATAACTCATGGCAGAAAGACCAGATTGACCCATTCAATCCGCCTACCTGCAATTTTTCCACTTTGGCTAGAGAGGCACACAAATTCCATTACTCAACCCATCACTAGCTTCCCCTCCCCTACATATCCCCATGAAGTTTACCCAATTTTTCAACCCTTTTCCTACCACTACCTTCCCTGTCAGTCCCAAATATATCCAGAATCTACAATAGTACTAGCCTCCACCAGTAGGCCATTTTAGGGATAATCATCTTCTTGCAAAACCAATGCTACATCAGATACGTAGATCTACCATGTTTTATTGCCAAGATATCTAATAATCAACACAGTTACTAAAATTAGCAAACCCATTATCCAAAGCATCTAGCTCCCCAAGCTCATTGAAGGCTAAGTTATAATGATGGTTACACCCTGCAGGTTACCACACTGCTTTCTTGGAAGCCTGACGCAGCCATACCACTGATGTTAGAGCGGCATCTGCAATAACTGCTTGTATGCTTACAATATTACTACTTGCCAGGACTGCCCCAATGTGGTATTGATTCATAACGAGGCCTATATGCAGACAGTCTGGATAGCAAAGTTAGCCAGATAAACTTATCTGGCTAACTCTGGAAGCATATTCAGTAGTGTAGCCACACAATTGAATATAGCCAGCTTTCTTAAGTGATTAGTCGACTAACTTTGGGACAACTCTTTGACCTGAATATCAGAGTTAGTTGGTAAACTTACCCAGCTAACTCAAGTCCTCCCAGTTACACCCTGGAATACCTCCTACTTATCCAGCTAAATTCTAGCTGAATATAGCCGGGTAAGCCATTTAGACGAATAACTTTTCAATTATCCATCTAAATAGCTTTTGAATATCAACCGCAAACAATTCTAACCCTGCTAGTCTGAAAATCTTGCTCTCAGTGGGGCAAAAGAAAACAATGGTAGCCACTGATATCTGTACAAATATTCTGGGAATTTAGGAATAAGATGCTCACAATTCTAGCACACATTTAAATCATGTTGCAACTTGTGGAAACAAATGCTCTCACACTGTGTTGACTCTCAATTTCTTCATGTTTCTGTTGCAATGCCTGAGATGCTCTGATTGAATCACCGATACCCCACTGTGTTCTTAGCTGTTCAGATCCAGGTCCTTCAAGCCAGTTAACAACCTGCAGAAAATATAACAAAAAGTGTAACATATACATGAAAAATTAATTATCTCATTATCTAAACTACTATAACATGTTTTACAAATAAATACATTTTAAATTACTTTAACATTTCTATTGCATATTCAAATAAAGCAGCTTATTTTAGGCACCAATGAAACCATTAATCAACACATTTTTTCAATGCATTGAATACACAATGATTTTCATTAACCTGAGGTCAGTGCATCTTGAGAGATGACAGCCTACAAAAGATTTAACTATAACTCATATTTGTCTTTTCATCTGTATGTCAATAAAAGAGGATTAAAAGCATTTCTCCCTTGATAAGACATTTCTTTAATCTTTCCTTCCACAAATATAATTAAACTGAATTGAACACATCAGCATTAGTCTGCTCTCTGGATAGAAATATCTCAGGTTTAAGACAGATTCATATTTTCCCTTTCTAAGCAAATGTTTGGTATTCACTGGCAAACTAACAGCTTGGAAACCACAATGTTAAAAGAATACCCTAAAAAACAGGTAAACCAAAACTATAATTACAATTGGAAGATATAAGAAATGGTTCATATATTGAAATCATTATGAATGTGTTTTTGGCTACATTGAATTGTTCTACTTATGGAGTATATGCATAGAGAAGTCGAAATTACAATGCTATCAAATATAGAACATTAATAACAGGATGTGAGTGAAATTCAAGCAATCCACAAGAGATTTCTTTGAAAAGATATTTTTAGAACTTTTTTTAAAATCCATTTCTTTCTTATAAAAGGCTTCAGTGGTGAAACAGTAAATTACAAAGGCAGGATCTTCAAGAGCCTCAAATTGGCTAAGTTTTCAGGATATCCATAATGAATAAGCCTGAGATAGATAGATAGAAACATAGAAACGACGGCAGAAGAAGACCAAACAGCCCATCCAGTCTGCCCAGCAAGCTTTCACACTTATTTTTTTTCTCATACTTATCTGTTACTCTTGGCCCTTATTAGTAACTTTTTGGTTCTAGTTACCTTCCACCCCCGCCATTGATGTAGAGAGCAGTGCTGGAGCTGCATCTAAGTTAAGTATCAGGCTTAATTGGTTAGGGGTAGTAACTGCCGCAATAAGCAAGCTACTCCAACGCTTATTTGTTTACCTAGCCTGTGCAATTCTGTCCTTGTTGATTGTTGTCTGAATATAAATCCTCTGAACTTTTTGTGGCTCTTGAGGACTGGAGTTGGCCACCCCAGAAGCAAGGGGTTTATTTACAAAGTGGTGCTAACATGCGTTAAATGCCCTTAAAGTGTGAAGAAAACACTGTATTAACGAGTGTTAAGAGAACTTCACACAACTTATTTTTTAGAAGCAGTTTGGAGAAAAAATTACAATGAGTTGATTAAAAAGATAAATGTATTTTAGTCTGCACATTTTAATTTATGCAGCTCATTGTAATGCAAATATATCATTTACTACCAAAACTAACTATGGGGCCAATGCAAAAATAATGTGCTGAAAGCGGGCGCTGAGTATTTAGCGCCCGCTTTCCTAATGTGCCCCCAGGCACTTATTGAACACTTTATATTAATTATTTACTCCCTCACTTATTTCCGACAATGACCAAAGGACAATAAGTGAAGGAGTGAATAAATTAATATTAAGGGACTGACACTTTTTTTCCCCTGAGATTTTTTTTTCCTAACTCTTTAGTTCCTCCGACTTAATATTGCCAGTATTTTCTGCTTTTCTGAACAATTTTTTGGGGCACTCAGATATTAACACCTGCTCCAGGCAGGCGTTAATATCTGAGCACAAAAATGTACATATTGGACACATTTGTTTTTTGCATCGGGAGTGAATAACTAATAGCCTCATTCATATGCATTTGCATGTGATGAGCGCTATTAATTTCCTGGTGCGTTGGATGCGCATTGTGGAGGTGCTATTCCCCTTATTGCATAAGGGGCTTTGGTTGCACCTACACAACCCGCGTCCCACTGTGGATTAAACAGTGTGCTCGGTTTTTTGCAATAAAAAAACATTAATGTGTTTTTAATGTGTGTAACTTTAGTGTTTAAGATGCTATTCACTAGCATGTTTAGCTTTAGTGAATCACACATTCAGCAATTTCCAAGTATGCACAGTAACGTATGCTTTTAGCACACTTTAGTAGAACAGGCTATTGCTAGTATTGCCTTCAATATCTTGGCAGACAACTTCTACCGATGTGGTAATTAGTGTGATAGTTAAATTGGACAATAAATTAACTACTGCCTAGACTACTGGTATTGGCTTATTTGCTGGCCTGCCAGGGAGACTGCTGCATAGGCTCCAGGTGGCTCAAAATATGGTAGTCATTTAGGAATGTCTCCGTTGGTTTTCAGCCTTGCCATTGTTATGACAGATGCATCGGCTTCCAGTGGACTGCAGAGGCAGAAGCTCATTCTGAAGAAACCTAACCATGACCCACACAATCTCAGCAATTACCATCTAGTTTTTTGGGTTTTTTTTATTGGTTTTTCAGAAATAAACAAGAAAAAACATGTAACATCAGAACATCAATACATAGTTCTGATAATGCATACAGAACCCCAGGAAGCCATTCCTTGTATGTTGTATTCACATAAAGTACAAATGACAATCCTTCCCTCCTTCTTTCCTTCCCTCCTCCCCCCCCCCCCCCAATGTGCTGGTCCTGAGGATCTATGGCATTGAGGTTATCCTTCATAGCAACAAGTCTTAGGTGGTACCTTTCCCAGCAGGAAGGCAGATTTTCTGGCCTACAGGCCATAAGGTGCAGAAAGTCCTGAGGTTATGTTGAGAGGTCTAAAATTTTGCTTGTAGCCCGCTCATTGAGAGAGAGTAAATATGGGTTCCAAATTTCCATTTCTTTGCAGAAGATGACGTCTTAGCCAACAATTGCTCATAAATAACCAGTTTATGAACTTTTAATCGCCATTGTATAAATGATGGGGTGTCTTTGACGAGCCATTACGTTAGGATTACTTGATTAGCCAATAGAAAAGCTTTGCTCAAGAAAAGGCACTGTGCCTGTAGCTGAATTCTTGGTACCGTATCTCTGAGAAGGCGCAGTAAACACAACTTCGGATCCATGGGTAGTTCCCTGTGCGAGAAGGTGGCCGAGATATCCCAAGATCTTAGTCCAAAACCGCTGGATAACTTCACAGTCCCAGAAGTTATGATGCATTGTGGCAGTGGCCGCGCCACATTTGAGACAGGACGCAGAGATGGATAACCGCCATTTATAGGCCATGGATGGGGAAATATAAATTTGATGCAGAAGTTTATATTGAGTTTCTCTCAGTTGTACATTCTCTGTATTACTTGCTATGGCTCGGAAACATTTTGCTAACTGTGCTGGGGAGATCTGACAACCTAGATCCAGAGTCCAATTGTCTGCCAGCTGCTTTATCCGGTCCAAAGGAGTTAACATTAACAATTTTTTCGCCATAGAAAAACAGGTCGCACGTTTCGGTGGTGGAGCAAAGAACAGGTTCAATTTATCCAGGTTTTGGGTGGATGGAATGTTTCTCACCCAAGTTTGAAGAAAATGACGTATTTGAAGTTATGCAAAAAAGCTTCTATGTGATAGTCCATATTGGGTTTGCAACTCTGTGAAAGAGGATAGTTGATCCCCAGTGGAGTCAAGCAACTGATGTATGTGAGTGAGGTTAGCCGTATCCATTGCGCAAATACCGAATTTTCCCAGCTAGGAGAAAACGTTGGGAGCCCTGCTATGGTTGCAAAAGTCAACGTCCTCCACGAAATGTGCAGCTGCAAACATAGTGTCTTCCATGCTGCACGGAAAGCCATAATGTACTTGCATGAACTTGCAGGGGTAACGCTGATCTCGGTGCTACCAATAGGTTACCAAGCTCTAGTGGCTTACTCCATTCTCGTAACAGGTCAGCTGGTATTAATTCATTAGTAAGTCCTATCCAATCTCGAATACGGCACAGTAGATTGGCGACATTATATAAATGGATGTTGGGGCATGCCATGCCCCCCCCCAGTGGTCTCATCAACATTTCTAGGCCCATTCTCGCTTTTTTATTGCGCCAGAGAAATCCACACAGTGCCTTATGCTGTTCTGTGATCTGTGGTCTACAAATCCAGATGGGTAACATGTACATAACATAAAGCCATTTTGGCAGTTCGATCATTTTGAATAACTGTATCCTCCCGGATAGAGATAGAGGTACGTTTGCCCAGTCCTTTCATTTCTGTTTCGTCTTGTAAAGTAAGGGGTTAATATTAACATCATAGAGATTGCCAATATCGAGTGGTATGCGGATGCCCAAGTATTTCATTTCAGAGGTAACCCATCGTAATGGAATCTCCCCCGGCCAACTCGTGTGGACCTGGCCATTAATATCTATAACCTCCGATTTATCTCTGTTTATTTTTAAACCAGAGAACTGGCCAAATTGTGCTTGTAAATCTAGGATCCTGCTCAGTGAAACAATTGGGTTCACCACAAAAACCAATACATCATCAGCAAATGCCGCAGCTTTAAAATGAGTGTGACCCACCCGGAAAACTTCTATGGCAGAGTCTTCTGTAATTGCCCTTAACAGTGGGTCTAATGAAAGGATATATAGTAACGGGGATAGGGGTCACCCCAGCTGGACTCCTCTATGGAGCTCAAATGGATCAGACATCAGTCCATTAGCTACCATTATGGACTGTGGTCGTTGATAGAGTTGTGATATATTCTGTAATACACTCCCTTGAAATCCATATTTCTGTAAACTGAAAAGAGATAATCCCAGGCTACCCAATCGGAGGCTTTTTCAGCATCAAATACAACGGCCAATGCCAGGAGGTTATGTGTTTTGCAATATGTCATTGCTACCCACAAGCTAAGTAGATGGTGGCTAGCTTTCCTCCCTTTTACAAACCCTACCTGGTTATCTGAGATTAAATGTGGCAATACCCCACTAATCCTCGGGCCCAATATCGTAATTTAACAAGGAGAATGGTCTATAGGAGGCAGGATTTAGCGGATCTTTACCACTTTTTGGGAGAACCGTGATATATGCCGTGGTAGCTTCCTTAGTGAACCCTCTTTGAGTGACTTCCAAAAAATAGTTCCTTAAATGGTCTCCAACTTCTGATTTCAAAAGTTTATAAAAAGTCAGCATTTAGTCCATCGAGTGCCAAATAGCAATTTTTTTTTTCCAAAGGAAGATTAAAAAGCATCAGTTCCAGTACAGATCCCTGAGGCACTGTATTATTGACCGTCCTTCATTGAGAGAACTGACCAGTTAGTCTTACTCTGTTTCCTGTCTTTTAACCAGGACAAATCACAACAGTGGCATAGCCATGCACACCTACTTAGGGCTCAGGCTCACACGATTAGAGCTGCTCAACACCAGTGGAAAAGGCCTGCAGGATGGCTGCTGCAGATCTCATCCTGCAGTATTTGAAGAAGGATCTGGTGGTGCCTGAAGAAGATGCTCTCTCTCTCTGAGTATGCATGTGTGGAAGCCTGCGTGCGTGTGTTTAAGCCTGTGCGTGTGCCTGAGAGACAGAGCTTTGCACACAGCGCATATAGTCTTTGCATAGTGCACATTCCATTGTTCAGGACTCTACCTGATGGCCAGATAGACATGACAGTGTGACCGACAGAGACAAGCCTTTTATATAAATAAATGTAACCTCTGTTCCAGTTTGTAAATCTAGAGGGCAGGAGCCCACGAGGGTCCCAGAGCCACTTTGTGTTATGGTTTAGAGGTGTTTGAGTGGATTCTCGGGGTACTGTGGAGATGACCGTGCCCACAGGGAGAAGCCCTGTGAGAAAGCACAGTACCAGGCTAGACTCAGGACGCACAAACACAGAGAACTGTCTTTTATTAAACAGCTGATGAGTTCCACCAGAGGTGGCAGTAGTGAGGCAATCCAGAGATAGCAGTCCAGGGATCCTCGGCAGAGGAGACCTGACTCATAGAGGTGGTTAAGGAAGTCCGGCTGCAGGTTAGCAATGCAGAAGAGCTGTAGAGAGAGAGACTGACAAGTTAGATTACTCACTAAGATGGTAGCGATTCCAGTAGGCAGAAGTAGATGGTTACAGGCTCTGAGACAGGGAGAGCAGGCCCTCGAGGAGTGAGTACCTGATCCCAGTAAGGCACCTGAAAGAAAGCAGAGGGCCCCTGAGGAGTGGGTACCCAGATTAGAGAATACCCCGAAGGGCAGAAAGAGCTTCCAGCGGCAGAGTAGCACAGACTGGAGGCTTTCCATCCAACACGATCCTTGCTAGCTCAGGGGTACATTTTAAAAAACAGCGCACGTGCACGCGCGAACAAAAGTACGCTGGATTTTATAAGATACGCGCGTGTCTTATAAAATCCGGGGTCGGCGGGCGCAAGAGGGTGCACATTTGTGCAACCTGCGCGCGCTGAGCCCGGCACGCGCTGCCTGTTCCCTCCGAGGCCGCTCCGAAATCAGAGCGGCCTCGGAGGGAACTTTCCTTCCGCCTCCCCTCACCTTCCCCTCCCTAACCCAACCCCCCGGCCCTATCTAAACCCCCCCTACCTTTGTTGGCAAATTTATGCCTGCCGGAGGCAGGTGTAAATCTGCGCGCGCCAGCAGGCTGCTGGCGTGCCATCACCCGACCACGCCCCCGGACTGGTGTCACATCCGACACGCCTCCCGCCCCGCCCCGAAATTCACGCCGCTCACCCGACACGCCCCCTTTGCAAAGCCCCAGGACTTATGTGCGTCCCGGGGCTCGGCGCGCACAGGGGCCTTTTATGTGTGTAACCCTTTTAAAATCCGGCCCTCAATGAGCTGGCAAACAAGGACAGGCTAAATACCTCCAGGAAGGGGCGGAGATCAGTGGCGGTAGGCCAGTCTTCCTGTGCTGATCTTCTTTAAAAGAAGGACTGGCTTCGCCGCGCACGTCTAGAGGACGTCGGGGGGCTGGGCTTCCGCTGCGACAGCGTCCTGAGCACAGGGTTAGGCCTTTCGACATCGTGGTAGCTCCGGGGGTCTGGAGCGCGTTGGCCCGAAGTCGGAAAGGGTAAGCTTGGTCGGCCTCCTCGGCTGACCGGCA
Source organism: Rhinatrema bivittatum (assembly GCF_901001135.1). NCBI lineage: Eukaryota > Metazoa > Chordata > Amphibia > Gymnophiona > Rhinatrematidae > Rhinatrema > Rhinatrema bivittatum. Next base: position 124,393,041 of record NC_042620.1, read on the forward strand.
TAACACTTTGCCACTTCTCTTTCTCTTTTGCTCACAGTCCAAGGCCATGGGGAACAGGTTTTTACTGACAGGGGGAGAAGAGCAAGTTTGCTTACCATAAATGGTATTTTCTGAAGATAGCAGATGAATTAGCCATGCTGTCTAGGTACGTCCTCCGTGCCACTAGGTGGCGGAGCTGTCTAAGATCACCAAAGTCTTTTAATGAGGCGTTCCTTCTTGTATCTTCCCGCGTTTCCTTGAGGCTCCTCAGTCCATGTCAAAGCAAGATGATATGCAATGTCGGTACTGTCCGGGGAGGCGGGCGGGTCAGCATGGCTAAATCATCTGCTAACTACGGGAAACATCATTTACGGTAAGCAAACTTGCTCTTTTCACATAGATAAGCAGCATGAATTAGCTATGCTGTCTGGGAGTCCCCAGCTGAAGTATTGAGCGCATTGCTTAAAACGTGACTATGATTAGTGAGGTAAGCGCTCAATACAGTAGAATAGAGGCGGACAGTTCTTATGAGCCTGTTTGATGTGCTATAGAAGTGCTCTTTTCAAGAATGATATGTCCCATGTTTGCATCATCTGCAGTTTGTGTATCTAAACAGTAGTGAGATGTGAACATATGCAGTGATGACCATGTGGTTGCATTACAAACGTCAAGGAGAGGCACATCGTGGAGGTGAGCAATTGAAGTAGCCATTGGACATACATGATGTGCCTTGAATGTGGAGGATAGGGTCTCTCAAAGCTTTTGGTAGCAGAACTGTATGCAGTTTGAGATCCAGGACGATAGTGTTCTCTTGGATACAGGGAGTCCTGGTGCATTTGGATTGAAGGAAAGAAAGAACCGAGAGGCTTTGTTAGCAGAATGAGTGTGTTTTTATAATAGGCTAGCACCCGTTTACAGTCTAATGAATGTAGTCTTCGTTCATTGTCGTTTGCATGAGGTTTGGGTGGAAAGTCGGGAGGGTGATGGTCTGGTTTATGTGGATTTAAATGGAAACAATTCTTGGCAAGGTATCAATAAAGTTCCTTAGACTCATTCATATGCGAACCAAAAGAGCCGTTTAAATACTTGCTGACCCTTTCTTCTAATGGTCTTAGCACCTCATCAGTGAGAGAACATCTCTGTGCCACAGCAGCCCACAGTATTCAAATTAAGAGTAGGCTAATCTCTACTTATCCATTAGTGTTCAAGTTCATGAAAGGCTTATGGCATACTAAACCTCCAGTTGTAAAACTACTTGCACCACTGGACCTGAATATGGTTCTCGCACAACTAATAAAGCCTCTCTTTGAACCACTGGCATCTGCTTCTCTCCAATTTCTCTCATGGAAAGTACTATTTCTTGTGGCAATCAGATCAGCCAGAAGAGTCTGTGAACTCCAGACTCTGGTTCATATTCTCCTTATATGCAATTGTTTCACAATAGATCGGTGCTCTGCACTCACTCAGAATTTTTACCGAAGGTGGTCTCAGATTTCTATATTAATCAAGCCATCATGTTATCTCTCTACTCGTGCTCCTTGTGGGACCAGACTGCCCCTTGTTTTCCCACAGTGCCGCAGTTGTGTTGTGCTCGTTGGCACCTTGTTCAGCCACTGTTGGTCTCTGTGGTGGAATGGTACAGTCTGGAGCTCTGTACTCACCCACCTGTGAGTACCATCCTGCTTGTCCTAAGCGAAAGCGCAGTTGCTTACCTGTAACAGGTGTTATCCTAGGACAGCAGGATATCCTAGGACAGCAGGATGGCCGTCGACCATACCGTGGCTCAATTTTTTCCATGGCGTCAGGGTTCCGCCGGTGCCCGGACTGTAATCGCACCATGTCCATCACAGACCCTCACAAAGTTTGTGTAATGTGTCTCGGATGTGAGCACGATGTCCTAACCTGCACCAAATGTGCCCCAATGACACCAAATGGTCGCAAGGCTAGAATGGAGAAGATGGAACTTCTCTTCCGTGCTCAAACCCCGACGCCGTCTATTGCATCGACGTCGTCAGAACCGGCACAGTCATCTTCGCGCCAGCATCGACCTCCGGCATATGTTGATTGCCTAACTGCCAAAGCTCTAGGCACTTTACATAGTAAACGTACATAATCTTGTTGTAACAAAGGCAAAAAAACAAAAACCAATGCATAGCCATATACTAATTATTTATCCACAATAAAATAAAATTCTAAGTAAAAACTTAGCAGAATAATAAGTAAATATAAAAAATACAGAAGCATATTGAACATGAGCACCGTGGCCTAACTTAACCTCTCTTACTCAAGATTTTTGGTCATTAGGTGGAGACGAGTATTCCAGAGGTTCAAATAGGGAGTTGGAGAGAACTCCCGTCAAACCTTTCTCAGAACCTAGAGGGGAGGGAACACTAATTCAGGCCTCCAGTAATGAAAGTGTTGACTGAGAAAGGGTCCTTGTTTGCCTCAGAGGAGTGTACTCCTGGTATACATCCTCTGGCTGGTTGGTCTCTGCTGTAAGCGAGTGAGACTAGAACTAACTTGCGGGGGTTCTAAAGGGGTACCTGTTCGATCTGGGGATACTGGGATTCCTTTCTCTGGGGGTATATCTGTTATCTTGGAAAGAAGAGGTAAAGAAATTCTTTGCAGTTTTCACCAGCTCTGCCACTTGGTCCAAGGGCTGTCGTGACCTCTCTCCAGGCATGGGAGATGGAACATCATCAGATACCACTATAGATTCTTCTTGTGCATCCTCTAGGCTCTGGAGAATTTGAACTGGGGGTCGATTAGATGTGAGAGATACCAGGGAACAAATGGGATCTGGTATATCTAAGCAGAGGCTTCATTCGAGTATCTTAGATCGTGGGCTTCCAGGAGCTAGACATTTTGTGAAGAAAATAAAATTTTGAAAAGTACTATTTGGGAGACAGCTGAAGCAGTGAGAAAAGATATTAATGAAGGAAAAAATACAGAGAAAGAGGGTACACATCCGTGTTAAAGTTTGAATGAAAAAAGACTGGGGTTTCAAAAGGCAATGCTCGCACATGCTCAGTAAAGCAAAATCTCTTTGAGCTTAGAGAGAAGTGTTTGGCGCTGTCAAATGACATCACCTATATGTCGTGGCTAATTCAGCCCTGCTTATTGATGGGGACCATATGCAACAACACATTAACAACCAATATTAAAAACAAAAATATAAAACACAAAATTAATAAAACAATTAAAAATGAATATAATAAGCAGAAAGCAATAATTATCTTAACCTTTTAGGTACCAACGTTCCACAAGTGGAACATTTTTTCATATACTTTTAATTACTTGCAAATTTTTTTATACCATATTTATACCATATTTGGGTCTAGTTAACTAAGATATTTATTTAAGAACTTTTATATACCGGCATTCGAGTGGACATCATGCCGGTTTACATTTAAAACATAAAGGTTGAAAGTACATTATAACAGGGCATGAAGTAATGGGAGGGGGAGTGCAAAACAGAGCTAGAGAAGAAGGATAAACTATAACGTAAAACAAGATAAATTGGAGCAACATTATGGAGTACAGGGTAACATCAGTGCAAAAAGCAAATTAAAATATCAATAACATAGTCAAATATGTACAAAAACTCAAGTGGCCAGGAGGGGTTGAGACTGATGGTGGGGGACTGGGGACTAAGGGGGGGGGGGGGAGTTAGATATGTAAAAAGGGGCATCAGGAAATAATTCCTTCAATGAACATGATCTAATTCCTTCAATGAACATGATCTAAAAGGTTAATCAGCCAAATGCAGTGGTAAATTACCAAGCTTGAAACTCGAGTGATCATCTATGAGACGTAACTCCCTAGGTACTGAGTTCCAGAGGAAAAGACCTAAGCACAAAAAAGCTTTATGTCTAGTATCTGTCAATCAAGCTACCTTAATAATAGGAAATTCCATTAGAATCTCCTGGGAAGAGTGTAAACTTCTTTTTAAGTAATACTGAGGCATACAATCTTTCAAATACTAGGAACATAATTAGAAAATAAACAGATGAAACAGAATTAGATCCTAAAAGAGGTAGGCGGCCAATGAAAAAAACTCAAGTTCGAGAGACATGATCATGTAGTCAAACTGCACAGAATTCTGGTGGCTGTATTCTGAACAATCTATAATCTAGGCAATTATTTATTTATTTATAGATTTTTCTATACCGGGGTACGTAAATAACATCACCTCGGTTTACATACAAACAGTAATTCAGCATTGCGCTTTACAATATAACATGGTAACTTGAATACAATACAGTATATAACTTTGTATTAATAGCATATAAACAATATATGATAGATTGTGGAAGTTAGGAAGAGTAGTTGAGGATTCAGATTATTGATAGTAGGCTTTTTTAAATAGCCAGGTTTTAAGGTTTAGTTTAAATTTTTTGTGACAGAGTTCCTGGCGTAATTCAGAGGGCATGGTGTTCCATATTGTTGATCCAGCAATGATGAAAGATCGTTCTTTTGTACTAGAGAGTTTAGTCAGATTGGGTGCAGGGATGTTTAATTTAGCTAAATTCTGGAATCTCGTTGGGCGGGAAGACGTTTTGAATTGTAGTTGATCTGTGAACCAATGCATTTCTCTGTTTTGAATGGCTTTGTGTATCAGCGACATAGATTTATAAATTATCCTGTAAGCCACGGGTAGCCAGTGCAAAGACTGAAGAGCTGGAGTGATGTGATCATGGCGGCTTGTGTCGGTGATAATACGGGCAGCTGCATTTTGCAGCATTTGTAAAGGTTGAATGGTGGCTTTAGGAAGACCCAGTAACAGAGCATTGCAGTAATCAATCTTTGATAAAATAGTTGCTTGTAATACTGTGCGGAAATCATATTGGTGTAATAGAGATTTAATACGTTTAAGCGTGAGTAGCTTAAAGAAACCGTTTTTTACCGTATCCGCGATGAATTTTTTAAACGTGAGATTGCTGTCAATGATGATACCAAGGCTGCGTACTTGTTGTGAAATAGGGTAGTTGTTTTGAGAAATATCAGAGTTGATCAGTATTGTGTTTTTTGGAGGTGAAATTATGATAAGTTCAGTTTTATTGGTATTTATAGCCAATTGGTTGTCTGTGAGGATTGTTTTAATTTCTAATAAGGCTATCTTCCAGGTACTCAGTGCATTTGTGATTGTGCTGGTTATGGGTATGAGTATTTGAACATCATCTGCATAGATGAAGTGTTGAAGACCCAATTTAGAGAGAAACCGGCATAGCGGTGTAAGGTAAACATTGAACAATGTGGAGGAGAGAGAAGATCCTTGGGGGACTCCTTGAGCGAGATTTCTTGGCTTGGATTCACTTCGTCCACATCTAACGCTGTATGTTCTATTGCTTAGGAATGACTGAAACCATAGTAAAGCCGAAGAAGAAGATTTAAGTCCTGCATACAATGAATTACAATAATCCAGGCGATTCGTATCCAGAATCACAGTTAACTGCAAAAAGAAAACTTTTCAAAAAACTTTTTCTGGACATTGGGTGTGGATGCCAGATGATTAATCAAAAGGCAATGATGGTGTAATACCGGTAGAACCTATTATGATGGCAGATTAATTTATTGTATAAAATATATGCGCTGTAGGGGGATTATATGGTGTTACAACAAATTTTTTTTTCCTCCGATTTGATTTATACCCCAGTTTGTGTTTTTGTTTACATTTATATATACCATGTGTGGAAAATTTTCCAGAAACATTTTCAAATAATATATGGAAAAAAAAATTCTTAATGTTAAATATTAGAAAAACTTCATTGTTATGAACAGGAAACATGATCCGCTGGTTCTATCTACACCATTGGAGTATGCTGGTATTCAATTAAGAACTACATCTGAAGTCCAGAACCTAGGAATCTTAATAGGCTCGACATTAATTTTCAAACCCCAAATTAAGACCTTTAACATAAGGTTTTTTTTTTTAACTTAAGCTATTAACGCCCTTAAAGCATTTGTTAACAAAGGAATAGTTTAGATACTACAGTCACTAGAATTTGTAAATTGCTTGTATGTTAGCCTTCCCAAAAAAACATATTATAGTACTACAGTTATTACAACACTGCAGCGAGAATAGTAACAGGGGTAAAACAAACAGAGCATATAACGCTAGCATTTTATAGTCTATCTTTGTGTAAAATGCTGTGCACATTTTAAAGTACTTGTGATATTTAAAATTTACAAAGTAAACATCCATTTTTCTCACGGATTATTATTTTTTTTTATTTATCATTTCATATTAATTATTACAAGTAAAGGAATATATAAACCACTTAACAACATATTCTATTTTCCTTAGAGGCAATACATCTTGCATCTCTTATGTAAAGAATATGTGAAAAACAAAATTTAAAGAATTATAGGAAATAACATATTCCCCTTGCATTTTAAACATAAAGAAATATGGGAGATCCAATATTATATAATTAGGACATATTCAAACATTTATCCAGAAAGAAAAAAAGGAGGACACATGTTTCTATCTATTACACTAGAGATAGGTTCCTCAGTTTGTCACTGTACGACTGTCCAACAGTTGTCTTAAGTAGTTAGGGTCAAAGAAGATATATTTATTTTCACCTAATCTCAAGTTGCATTTACACGGGTATCTTACAATCACTTGACCCCCCCAGGTTTCTTACTTCCTGGCTCATATTCAGAAAATCTTTTCTGCGCTTTTGTGTTTCCTTAGTAAGGTCCAGATACATCCATATTTTCTGACCTAAGTACAACTTGCCGCGATTACGCAGGAACATTCTTAAAACATTGTCCCTATCCGAAGTAAATATAAAGGTTACCAACAGAGTTCCAAAAAACTCAATTTGTTCTTCCACAGATGTTTCAAGAAACAATGATAAATCTGTTCCAATCGCTTGAGTAGATCCTGTTTGAAGTTGTTCATTCTTTTTTCTAGGTGTTGAAGCAAAATATATACTTGAAATCGTGGGACAACGCTTCATTAGGAATCGACAATATTTCAGTCATATATTTCTTAAACTGATCTTTTGGAGGTATCATTTTAATGCTAGGGAAATTTAAAACCCTCAGGTTGAGATATCTCGATTTTCCAAATTTTCAATTTTTCTTGTTGTCAGTTCTTCACTTTGTATCAATTTTGCTTGGACGTTTTTAATAGACGAAACTTTTTCAGAAATTTCCTGTATCTTATTCTCATGATCTTTTTTTGACGATTCCAAATCCAGTATAATATTTTGTGAAGAATTCACTGCTGTCATCAGTTTAGATATAGTATTTTCTAGCATTACAATTGCACTCCAAATAGAGTCAAGGGTAGTAACTTTTGTTCGGACTAATTTCTGCACAGTCAAACTCTGACTTACCACTCCTTTTCGGCAGACCTCTGTGATCCTGGCGGATTCGTCTGTCGAAACTTCTCTTCTCCCCTGCAAGATGGTGATACTGCTCGGCCCTGGCTCAATGTTCTCCGCCATACTCGGAAGGGCTCCTCCGTCCTTCTCCGGTCTGGCCGTCACAGTTGCAGGTAGCAGAACCTCCGTTAACTGTCCCGGATTTTCCTCCAATACCGCACCCACTTTGGTCTGAAAACCTCGTGGAAGCGTGTAAGTAACCAGGCTTGCGCTTAGGTTTGGAGGGGAGGGACTCTCCAGTTGTCTCGGGCTCAGCAAGATTTGATCGTCCAGGAGGGTCGGGTCATGTCCCACTGCCAGACCCTCAGCGGACAAAATCCCAGGACTAGAAACAGCAGCCGGAGCAAAAAACCCCTCAATACAAGGCTGAGAAGGGGTTGATAAAGAGGGCAAGGAGGTATCCACTCTCACCTTGCCCTTCCGCTTAGTATGCGGCATTTTTCCCAAGGCAAAAACAATCTCAATGAGGAGCTCAAAAAATGCCGACCTCTCTCTCGGCTGCCCTCTTCTCATGGATTATTTACTGAGATACATGCCTAAGAGCACACTGTGGATATGAATTTGTTTACAATACCAGCTGTCCATAAATATAGATTACAATTGACACAGAGCAGGGCTTTTTCTTATATAGCCCCAAAGTTATGGACTAGCTTGCCAGTAGAGCTTTGTGCAGAGAAAGACATTAAAGTGTTTTGGAAGCAGACAAAGGTTCAGTATTTTAAAAATGTTTTATTTAATTTAGTTTTGTGTATATAGTATTTGTAAAACTGTGTGCATATTGACTGACTGTTTAAAGTTTTGACTATATTGTTTATCAGTATCATATATGTATTATTACAGTTGTTTGTATGTACTCCTCATTGGATATGTATATTGGATATTAGCAGAAGACAAGCTAAATAAATACATAAATGTTAAGAAAGATAATAAGGTAGTCCAATAAAAAGATATCACCCTTTATATTTTTTGTTTTTATTTGTTAATCTTTATTTATGTACTATAATTGTAAATCAGCATGAGATAATTTCAGACATGGCTCTAAATAAATTCTCACAGGGATTGCATATAGGTATCAAATACTGTAAAACGGAAGGTACACAGACCTCTGGAGAACCCCAAATTTTAGTGCCCAAGACGATACATTTTATCCTTCCCCTGGCCTTGTCTGATAACTCCTACATCCATGAAATAATAGTATTTGAGATTCCTGCAATGAAACTTGTATGCTATTGTGTGTGCCCTTGGATTAACTTTTTTGGATATGGATTAGCTTTTGTTTGTTCTATGTAGTAACATTACATGGTAACAATTTATGGCCATTAAACTGACCGTTTAGGGTTTTTTTTTTCATTCTGTGTAGTCAATGAAGTTTATATTTATACATGCAAGCATACATGTACATTTATACATGCAAGCATACAGTACATTTGAAAATTCTTAAGAATATGAAACTAAAAACAGATGCTATGTAAGTGATAAAAGTTAGAACACTATAAAATACAATAGCCAGAAGAATCTCTGTATGTAAACAAAAGGGACCCAAGTCTTGGTGCTTACCTGCATTACCTTCTGTTGAATTTCTTCTAGCTGTGTGCGTTTACTGCGCTGTCTACAAACTTCTTGATACCGTGTATATTGTTCCCGCAGTGAGTCTAGCAGTTTCATGACCTGTGGCTGAGCAAGCAGTTCATCGTCCATCGGAGACCAGGAACCCCCACTTTCTGAACCATTGAATCGACGCTGTTGTAACTCAGACAATAACTCATGGCCTTAATAAAATATGGATAATAAATACTAACTTCACTTGGTAAAGAAATACAATTAATTTCTGTTTGCAATAAAAGATATCAAACTACTACACATTCATTTTTCCCACACTCAAGGGATATTCTGGGACAACCAAAAAGATGAAAATTACAAACATGATTTTAAAATAAAAGGGACAATTTGGTTCCTATCTGATAGCTTTCTTTCCATTAGTCCCACAAATCAACCAGCTGAGAGGGGGTTTTCTCCACTACCAGCAGATGGAAACAGAGAAAAGTTTTACAGTACTGCTGATACATAAGAAAGCGTACCACCTGCAGTTAATCAGTGTAACCTGTAATCAAGCTAAAAATCAAGCAGAATTATTACTTCAAATTTTCAAGCAAGGGAAGAGTGAAATAATAATAAACTTGAATCCAGCTAGAGAATCCCCTCCAAGGAAATGAACTTGAACAGCCATAATGATCTGACTAATTTACATACAAAAAAAGCAGAAAACAGAGTGGTCTTCAAAAACCCTGGGTGGGATTCTGGACTGATCTGTGGGACTAAAGGAAAGAAAAATTTCAGGTAAGAACCAAATTTTCCCTTCCTTATTTTCCCCAGATCAGTTCAGACAAATGGGATGTACCAAAAGCTTCCCTAAACTGAGTGGGAAAAAAGACTCACTTGTAACACGCTCTTACCAAACATTGCTGAATTTGGAGCCCAGGCATCCAGCCTTAATGTTTGGTAAAAGTGTGCAAAGGCAATCATGTTGCCACCCTTCAAATTTCTTGCAATGACACCAGCCAAGATTCAGCCCAAGATGATCATTCTAGTGGAATGAGCTCGAAGACCCCCGGCGACTACCAAGGCTATCATCTCCTTGATACATCTAACAATGGACACCTTCAAAGCCTTCTGCCCCTTATTACAACCACTAAGACCATAAACAGATTATCTGACTTGAGAAAGCTTTTGGTAACCTTTAGATATCTCAAAATCACTCTAACACATGAAGCTCCTTAACAGGCGGAGAAGAAGAATTCAAATCTCAAAATGCTGGCAAATCCATAGATTGGTTGAAATAGAACAAGGAAACCACTTTGTCAAAGAGGATGGCATTGCCCAGATGGAAATTCCATCATCAGAAAACTGTAAAAATGAGTTCATGCATGACAAAGCCTGCAACTCTGAAATTCGCTTTGCTGAGCAAATGGCCACCAAAAGACTGTCTTCAAGTAAGATCTTTCGGGATGCTCTCTTTAATGGCTCAAAGGATGAGACACACAAGGATCTTAAGACCAAATTCAGCTTCCAAGGCAGTACCACTCTCCTAAGTGGTGGGTGTAGTGTTGCACACTCTTGAGGAATCTGGATGAGAAGTTAAAGACTTATTAATCTTTTCTCTAAAACTTGAACCTTCAGGGAACCGAGAGTCAGTCTTTTCTGTAAACCTCTCTGTAGAAAAGAAAGATTTTGTGGAACTGAGGTCTGCTGAAGCAGAACAATGATTGCCTTCTCACACCAAGCTTCAAACACCTTCCAAACTCTCATGTATGCCAGACATGTTGACGGCTTCCTAGCTTGAAGCAAAGTTGTAATGACTTCTTCCAAATAATCCTTATTTCTTGGCCTTTTCCATTCAGCAGAGAGGCTGCGAGATAAAAGCGATCCACCTGATCCAAGAAAACCGAGCCCTGCCACAACAGGCCAGGAATATAACTGAGTCTTATAGGACCCTCTAATACAGACTCACAAGATTCGTAAACCAAGGACATCTGGGAAACTCCAGAGCCACTGGAATTACCTATCCTTGATGTTTTGCTATATGTCTGACTATCTTGCCTATCAATGGCTAAGGAGGAAGAATGTACAGTAGAATCTGTTGAGGCCATGGTTGAGAAAGTGCATTGAGCACCTGAGACCCTGACTTCTGCCTCTGGCTGAAAAACTGCAGAGCTTTGGCATTCACTCTGGTCACCATAAAATCCCACTGGGGCACCTGCCAGGCTGTCTAAATCAATGACATTTCATGGGACAACTCCCACTCTCTGGGATCCAAAGTGTTCCTGCTAAGAAAGTCCTCCGTACATTCTCCATGCCGGCAACATGAGATGCTGACAGCAATAGCAGGTGGCTCTCTGCCCAACAAAATTACCACTTCCAAGGAAATCATCCAGCTCTTGGTGCCTCAATGCCTGTTGATATATGCTACTGCTGTCGCATTGTACATCAGTACTTTCACTGCCATGTCGTGGATTGACTGAAGAAAGAATTTTAAGTTCCAAATGGTTGATGGACCAAGAGGCTTCCTCTGCCAACCACAGACCCTGTGCCATCTAGCCTTTCCAAATTACTTCCCATCCTCTTAAGACTGGCATCCATGGTGACCACCATCTAATTCGGCATATCCAAGTGCACACCTTTGAATAAACTGTCCCGCAAAAGCCACCAGGAGAGACTGGATCTAGCTTCCCCAGGGAGGGGCAACTTAATCTTGAAGACCTCAGGCATGGGACTCCACCAAGCAAAGAGAGCCCTCTGCAATGGCCTCATGTGAGCAAACGCCAAAGAAACCAAATCCAAGGTAGACACTATGCAGCAGAGAACCTAAAGGTAATCCCAAGCTCTAGGGATATTCAGGTGCAACAAATGATGGATCTGCACTGGAAACTTCAGATTCTTGTCTGAAGTAAGAAACACTTTGCCAACACTGGTCTTGAAGCAGGCCCATGGATATTCCAAGCTCTGAGATGGAACTAACTTGCTTTTGGCCAAATTTGTCACCCCCTAATCAGTGCCCAAATCAGTCAGTCTTCCAGATAAGGGTGCATCAAAATATCCTTTTTGCACAAGGCCATCACTAAAACCATCACCTTGGAAAATGTGCAAAAGGCCATTGCAAAACCAAACAGGAGTGCTTGAAATGGGTATAACAGGGAACTGGATTCAAACAGCAACCAACGAGGGCCTTGACTTTTACAGTCTGGGAAACTGATAAGCATGGGGGTAACCTACACGGCACAGGAGATACTACCATAAGCTTGCTGGGCAGACTGGATGGACCATTTGGTCCTTTTCTGCTTTCCCATGATTGCAAATCTGAGGAATCATTGATGAGCTCTCCATATGGGAATGTGAAGGTAAGCCTCATTTAGATCTAGGGATGCCAGAAACCTTTCTGACTGCTGCAATTACTAAGCACAAAGCTTCCATTTGAAAATGAGGTACACTCATTCACCTTTTCGAGATTCAAAATAGACCAATACTTTCCTTCCTTCTTTAGTACCAGAAATAAATGGAATATCTGCCCTGAGCTCTTTCCATCTCCAGAACTGGGACCACAGCCCTAGGTTCGAAGGTGAACTAACATACATTGGACTGTGGTTTTTATCATCTTTGACATGCATGGACAGACCAAGAAAGTCTCTGACACTGGACGGGCAAAATCTAAAGCGTAACCGTCCCTTATGACAGAAAGGACCCACTGGTCTGAAGTTATTTTGGTCCACTCTTTGTAAAAGTGGGCCAGCTACACCCTGATGCGGACATAGAGAACAGATCAACTGAACCTCACTGTGCTCCTTTAATTCCTCCCGAGTTAGAGCCAAAATTCTCACGAAAGGTCTTACGACTCCTTGGAAAAGACTGAAGACCCCTCCATTTTGCCGCTAAAAGGAAGAAATCTATCCTGGGTGATAACGCTGAGCTTATTTATGCCCCCCTTTGGAAATATCTTCTGGCAGCTTTGAGTTCTGGAAACTCCCAGGCACTTCATTAACTGCTCCAAGTCGTCTCCAAATAGCAGCTTATCTTTACCAAACTGTGATTTGAACCATATACGACTCAACCGGTTGCGCAACCATAGAAGCCTCCTAGCCGAGATCGCTGAGACCATATTCCTATGTGAGGTACAGAGCAAATCATATAAGGCATCAGCTATAAAAGCCACACCAGTCTCTAAATGCCCTGCCTCCTTCTCTGACAGAGAATTCTTAAAGTCCAATACTGGAATGTTCTGCTGCACCAAACACTGGCAGGCTCGTGTCATGAAAATACTACAAACCGCTGCTCGGATGCCCAAAGTGGATACTTCACTCATTCTCTTAAGATGGACCTTCATTTTCTGATCTTGAGAATCCTTAAGAGCTACACAGCCCTCGAATAGAATTCTTAGTAACTGCTGAGACAGGTGCATCCACCCGGGGCAACTGAAATAGCTCCAAAGCATCTTCTGGGAAAGGATACAGCTTCGCCCTGGCCCTGCCCACCTTTAACCCAGATTCCAACGTATCCCATTCTCTAACAAATAGCTTTGACCATCCAATGGAAAGGGAAAGCCTTCACAGGTCCCTTGAGACCAGGGAAAGCCTTCACAAGTCACTTATGACCCTCCAATTTTGGATCCTCCCCCTCATGCTAGGACTACCACAGACTCCTTAAGTCCAAGTTCCCTGAGAATTTGGGTAATTAATTTAGGTAACTTCTCTGAAAAAGGTGGACCACCTTCAGATCATCTCCTCTGCAACTGGTATATCCCCATCCTCCAAGGGCTCTCTTTATCTCTGAAGAGCTTTTTTAGGAAAGGGATGTTTAACCCAGCCCCTTTCTTTGCCAAATAAGCCTTGAGCAGCACATAACAAAACTCGGCTAAGAAAACTTCCTCAGAGTCTGAATCTAAGCCCAGAAAATCAGGACCCTTCCCCTCAAAAAATGTACTGGGCCGAATCTGACACTTCCAACTCCGGGAATAAGTGAGGAGGGGTAGCAGCAGACTCTCCTATGATTTGCTGCACCATAGGAGCTGATATAAAATGGCTGTGGATCCTACACTACAGAATTCACCAGCACTACTGGCTTCTGCACTCCATGGCTGCTGCTTCTTTCCTGAAGACTAACTCCTTTGTAGCAGACTCAGAAGCCAATGCTTCCTTCTCCACTGCATCTACATGATGTATACAGCACTGCAGAACTAATTTTACCAGTGTAGTCCCCGCAACACCTCCTGTGCTCAGCAAAGGCTGCCACTATGCTCCTAGCGTGACGAGAAGAGACCTCAGCACCTTGAGCTTCAGTGAAAATAAAACCACCTGAGCATGATAAGAAAATGCTTCTGCTAACCTAGTCTGCGAAACAGACTGGTGTGATCACAAGGCCCTCTCCTTCAAGGATCAACAGACGCCTACCGCATTCTCAGCCAGTCCCTGGTCAACGAAATGCCCCAACTCTCTTTTTTTTGTTTTTTATTTGCATTAAATGAACAAAGAACTATGATAGGAAAGACAATAAAATTGAGTATTTCCCTGAAAAAGAGACAGCCAGACCGGGCTGAGGACAGGGACTAAGGGAGCCATTCCACTGACTTTCAATGACCTCTTCAGTCTAGAAAACCATGCATTCAAGGGTCACTGATCCCCCTGCTCACCTCTACTCTACCAGGGGAATTGTCATAATCCAGGACCTAACACCCCTGGGAGCAATATTGTTCTTCTAGACCAACTGCAGTTTCTGCAAAACTACATCTGCTAGAGCAGCGGTTCTCAATCGGTATGCTGCCACAATTCCTAGTCCCCGCTGGCCCAGCTGCTCCCCTTGCCCCAGTGAAACAGGAACATATCTTCCACCTGGGCTTAAAATGCTGATAGCCTGGTTGGAACGTGGCAAGATAGCTGGAGTCAGTGGTACCAGCATGGTCTCTACTTCCCGCCCCCACGCCCGGAAGAGAAAATGAATTGCAGTGGCTGCATGTGAGAGAAGAAAAGACCATGCTAGAGTGGGCAGCATCAACCCAAAGAAGAGAGGTGCGGCCCAAAGAAGAGTAGCACGGTTCAGAGCAAAGAGGAGCAAAGTTATACCCCACGGTTGATGGCTGCGGGGGCTTTCTTAAGGCCGTGAGGGCTGAAAGCGGAGGAGGCTGCTGCTGCTAGTTCAGTGGGGGAGGACAGCGGGAGTGAGTAAGCTTGAGCAAGTGTGTGTGTGTGTGTGTAAGTGTAAGTGTGTGTGTGACAGCATGATGTGTATATGTGCATGATTGAGAGCCAGTGTGAGAGAACTTGTGTCTGACAGAGAGGGGAGAAAGTTGCAAGCAAACCATCCCTCCCTCCTGCTAATTCAAAACTATCTCAGAGTACCTGGAAATCAAACGTTCCCAGGTATGCAAAGCAAAGCATTTTTTTAACCTTATTTTTTATATGAGTTTTTAATTATTGGATATTCCATTCATCAGTTTTTTCAAAATAATCTCTTCTTTTTATTGTGGTTTTACTGCTGTTGATTTTATATTTCTTGATTTGTTTTATAAGGACTGATGATTTTTCGCTTTTTCCTTTGTTACACTGCATACAGTCTCTCTGGCTTGTTGTAGTTTCCAGTTCAATTTTTGTCTGCATGTTTTTATTTATGCTTTATGGTCTCTTTACTCTTTGTTAGGTGAGGGTCTGCACATGTGACTGAGGTGAGGTATTTTGCTGGCATGTAGTTTCTGTGTAGAGCTCTATAGAAGCCTGGCTTGGTCCATTTTCCTAACAGGAGGAGTATTGGAGTTTTAAGGCCTGGTGTAATATTTTCAGTTTTGCCTTGTAAGGTGGTTACTGTTTGAGTGCTGGAAATTGGTGCTGATTTGGTATGGTATGTTTACTATTTATGCAATTTCTGTTCAAACAGAGTATTTATCTTTCCCTTGTGTCATTCTTAACAATAAAAATAACTGGGTCTTTATTTTTTTATTTCCACCGTGAATTGTAATAAGCAGTGTGTCACATATGTAAGCGTGGTCTGTCAGATGTGTCACAATGGAAAAAGGTTGAGAACCACTGTGCTAGAGACAGAATATTGAGTGACTGCAGGTGGTACACTGTCTTATGTACCAACAGTACTGTAAAGCTTTTCTTCTTTGTCTTCATCTGCTGGAAGGGAGAAAACCCCACTTGTCTGGACTGATCTAGGGGTGATAAGGAATATGCAATGATACAAAAGTAAACTAAATCATGGCATGGGGATCATTTCCTCCAAAACCCACCAGATAAATTAAGCAAATTCATTACCACAAGAGTTCAGAAAATGATATAAAGATTGTGAACACATTACAACATTTTCCTTCCTGCTGCTCTAAATCTAAGGCAACATCCTTATTCCATACTCTAAAAAAAATGTATTTATATCAGTCAGAACACTCATAATAATCACCACCAGCAACTTTACAGTTTGAATCCCTGAACACTGCCTCCACTCTCCCACCTAAACATGAAATGAAACTGAATACTAGGTACGATTATATGTATTATTTTGTGTGCTCACAACTTCCATATCATTCAAAAATTATGAAGAATATTTCAGGAAAATAGTGAAAACAGATAAATGCAATCCATTCTCACAAGATAGGGAAGATCGTATCACTCATGGAAATATACAGCACAGAGTCATGTTCATGTAATTATGAGAGAGAGAGAAAATGAATAAAGGTGTAACACACAAACCTAATGGATACACAGTTTTAGTCCAAGTTCCAAATCAACAACAGGATTAAGTAACTATATATTAGAGTACCAGAAGAGGGAAACCTGTGATCTGCAATAGGCTGCAATTCTATCTGTGGCTGTGAGTTGAGTTCTGACACTTGGTGGTGGTAACAGCATATCACGTCCATAAGGAAGTGACACCTTCAGGCTGGAAGTGATATACTGTAGATATAGTTGTTGGCCTGCTGGACTTTAAATATACTCCTCCCCCCCCCAACCCCCAGTTCCTCCTGCTTTTCATACCTCCAGGCAGGAAACCCACCTCTTCCCATCACCATGCCTCTCACACTTTCTTGGGGCTCCCACTATGTCCCTCAGGCCAAAATGTTTGCTCACATCTGATGTAAATACATGAGAAGGACAGATGGAAGAAAGGAAGATCAAAGATGAAAGGTAAGGAGAAAGGAAATTTCCATTACTAATATTCTTTATAGATAATACACAGTGGTAATGAAATGGTTTGTATTATAATTTAAAAAAAAAAAAAAAAAAGGGGGGGGGGAGGGAAATGTGGGTATAGGGCTTTATTTATTACTTGTGTATATGATAAGGGACCACACTTATAATGATGGGTAACTGCCCTCACTGTTCACAAAGAGACACAACTCACAAGAAATAGAACCTTGAGAGAATTATATAGTTATTTCCTAACAAATACTAAGAATAAAAGTAAAAAGCATTCTGGACGTATTCATTTCACTTAAAAAATATTCCTGATCATCAATTAATTACTTTGCCCAATTTTTAGGTTTATGTTCTTCAAGTCTCCACAATATTTTAAAGATTATATTTTAATAGGTATGATGTCTTTTTAAAAATTTACCTGTTTGTAGAACTGTTTCTGGATCAACAGATGGAAGAAAATTGAAATCCATAGACCTTATAGGACAAAAGAAACAAAACTGTATTAATGGAATATGATTGAAGAAATTAATAAATGAGTATCTTGAATCCAGGAGATGTCAGGATTTGAGGCATCATGGCTTTACCAGAGGGATCCCATGCCAAATAAATCTGATCAATGTCTTTGTGTCACCAAGGATGTAGAAATGTAAACAGTACTATATGTGGCATATTTACATTTTGGTAAGACCCCTAACATTGCTGCATTCAAGAGACTTATTAATGAGCTGAGCCACTTAAGGATGGGGCATAAAATGGTATGTTGGATTAGAAACTGGATGAACAAAAGGCAATAGAATGAAGAAGGTAAAAAAAGTTTCATTTCCAAAGAAAGGAGGACTACCACTGGGATGAATCCTAGGTTCAGTTCTATTAAAAAAAAAAATAATAATAATTTTGGTGGGGTTTTTTTTTAATAAATTATACTGCAGCAGGGTTAATATGAAAAGTTTTGATATTCTGCAGATGACACAAAGATTAACACAGAAAACGCTCCAGGAGAAGAAACAAAAATCAGGTGTCATCTAAGAAATCTTATGAATCATGCATTTGGAACACCAAAACTCAATCAAAACAGTAGAACTTTCACTATGTTAATTTAAAAAGGTAAGAACTTAAGAGAAACATTCAAATACTTCACTCATCTAACCTTGGACATATATTAAAAAAAAAAAAAGAAAGAAAGAAAGAAAAAAGAAACACATCTAGGTCAAGATTACTGCTAATAGCACAGAATTATTACCAAAAAACCTGATTGCTAGTACAGCAAGCTTGCTTACCATAAACAGCATTTTCCGTTGATAGTAGGATGAATTAGCCATGACATGTGGGTGATGGCATCCGGTGGCACCAGACTCATCTCTCCGAGCTAGTAGAGGTTTTGGCTCTGCTGAGCATATGCAGGACTTCCCGCATGGGCATTGCCTCCTGGGCCTTCGTAGTCAATATCAGAGCAAGATCTAGCTAGGTAGTCAACTCTCCTGGGAGACGGGATGATATTGAGCATGACTAATTCATCCTATCTATGGAAAACATTGTTTATGGTAAGCAAATTTGCTTTTTCCATTGATAAACAGGCTGAATAAGCCATGACATGCGGAAAGTCCTAAGCTGAGGGTTACAATGGAGCATTTACCAAGTGAGCAACCATGGAGAATAGACTACTATGAGAATAGATTATGCAAAACTGCCTGTCCAAATTTACTGTCAGTCTTGGAAATGTTGTCCAGATAATAATCGCATGTAAAGGTGTGATCTTACAACCAGGTCACAACTTTGCAGATGTCTTTGAGAAGCATTTCCTGTAGATAAGCAATGGAAAAGATCATAGCTCTCACTTGCTGAGCTTTGATGGAATCTGATCTGTAAGCCTGCTAATTGTGTTGCTATGTTGAATGCAATTTGCTCTCTAGTTATATAGTATACATTTGGCGACTGCTAGGGGCACATGACACAAAGTGCTATGAAGCCTGGCGATGTGGCAGAGTCCTCTTTTTTATACTTAGCAAAGCTCTCTTACAATCCAAGGTATGAAGAGTTTATTTTCCTTCATGTGCATGTGGTTCAGGAAATAAGGTAGGTAAAACAATGGATATTAGGAGATAACACCCAGGAAAAAGATCTAGGCATCATAGTGGATAATACTTTGAAATCATCAGCTCAGTGTGCTGCAGCAGTCAAAAAAGCAAACAGAATGTTAGGAATTATTAGGAAGGGAATGGTTGATAAAATGAAAAATGTCATAATGCCTCTGTATCGCTCCATGGTGAGACTGCACCTTGAATACTGTGTACAATTCTGGTCGCCGCATCTCAAAAAAGATATAGTTACGATGGAGAAGGTACAGAAAAGGGCAACCAAAATGATAAAGGGGATGGAGCAGCTCCCCTATGAGGAAAGGCTGAAGAGATTAGAGCTGTTCAGCTTGGAGAAGAGATGACTAAGGTGGGATTTGATAGAGGTCTTTAAAATCATGAGAGGTCTTGAACGAGTAGATGTGAAGCGGTTATTTACTTTCGGATAATAGAAGGAGTAGGGGGCATTCCATGAAGTTAGCAAGTAGCACACTTAAGACTAATCGCAGAAAATTCTTTTTCCCTCAACGCACAATTAAGCTCTGGAATTTGTTGCCAGAGGATGTGGTTAGTGCAGTTAGTGTAGCTGGGTTCAAAAAGGGTTTGGATAAGTTCTTGGAGGAGATGGCCATTAACTGCTATTAATCAAGCTGGCTTAGGAGGGAATAGCCACTGCTTTTAATCGCACCAGTAGCATGGGATCGTCTTGCCAGGTTTTTGTGGCCTGGTTTGGCCACTGTTGGAAACAGGATACTGGGCTTGATGGACCCTTGGTCTGACCCAGTATAGCATATCATATGTTCTTATGTAACTTGAATATTCATTACAAATGTGAAGCTATTGAGAATAGGCTTAGCTCTAATAGTCTTCATCTATTCAAATTTTCCTTATTCTCGTTTAATTTCTGGGGAAGAATTATTTAAAAAATATGCCTCTGAAATGCTTCAGTTTTTGCCTGGGCAAAAATTTTGATTGTCTAGTTATTACATTCCTGATAAGGAGAGAGTACCAAACAAAAAGGAAGGGGCCACTGTTGGTCGGTGGACCCCTGAGCCAAGACGAGGTTGACGCCACCTACAGGGAGGGAACCTCCTGCAGGTCCTCATCATTGGGAGGTGGGTAGACTCTGTGCGGAGACCCAACAGGACCTTCACCAATAACAGCCCTCAATCCCTGCAGGTTGAGCCCTTGGGTACCTGGGCCGGCTGGTATTGATGTACCAGAGGTCAGGACAGGCGGCGAGCAACGGAATCCAGATGAAGGCCAGAGGTCTGGGTAGGCAGCAGGCAAGAAGAACCAAGGAACAGGCAGGAGGTTGAGGCAGCCGGTCATCCATTGCTCTTACCATGTGACAGGGGCCGACCAATAGCACCGGTAGCCCCTGTGATATACTAAGTTCAAAGGCTATCAGCACCATTTTGAATACCGGCAGCAGAGGGCGTGAGTGCAGGAGATGGCTCCCAGACCTCCTGCTGGACCACCAGGGAGTTATGGTAAGTCTTGGGGGGGTCAGGAGGGTGGGGGGTTGTAATTAATTCAATTTTAGCCAGGAAACGAATAAGAATGAATGCATTAACGTATCGGGGACCTTCCTTGCTGAATGCAACGTATCTGCCCCCCGAGAATACGAATTCCAAATGCAACGTATGGCGTCCCTCTGCACATCCCTAGAGTCTTTGAGGAGCTTCTGCTCAACTCATAACCTAGTGGCAGCCAGACGAAGTTGCACTGAGGGAGGAC
The DNA here is from genome assembly GCF_901001135.1 of Rhinatrema bivittatum. NCBI lineage: Eukaryota > Metazoa > Chordata > Amphibia > Gymnophiona > Rhinatrematidae > Rhinatrema > Rhinatrema bivittatum. Next base: position 124,413,903 of record NC_042620.1, read on the forward strand.
GACTGACTGTGGCTTCTAAAAGACTTTCGCAGTTCCTCCATTGTGTGTGCCCTGGAATCCTGAGAGCACAGGTCATCCATCCATAAGCTGCTTGCCAGATATGTTAAGGAGGCAGAAAAGTGAGGGAGTCTTCTCTTGTTTCTATGTCTTTTTTTTAGCATTGAAAAGTGATGTTTTGGGAACTGCCAGGGGCAAGAAGGCAACTAAACAGTAGAACACTGAAGAAAAATAATAAAAAAATACTAAAGATATTTTAAAAATAATCTGGAGAGACCAAGTACACCTCCATGCTGTGCGTGGACAAAAAATGACTGAGGAGGCTTGCGAGGCAACAACTGCATGGGAACTCAAGCACATGCTCAGTAGAGCCAAAAGTTCTACTTGATAGGAGACAAGTCCATTTGGTGCTGCTGGATGACATTACCCACATGTCATGGCTAATTCAGCCTGCTTAATCAATAAAAAATGCTTCTACAAGGATTTTATTAGAAACAGAGACCAGGATTTTGTTAGAAAGAGAGACCAGAATTTTGTTAGAGAGACCAGTGTGTAGTTCCTAAATTTGCACCACCTCCCCAAGAAAACATTAGGCCTGCCTGTTTAATTTTGCAGGGAAAATGAGTATGCCATGGCTATGGATGCTATTTTATTAATATTTGAACACTAACACGAAGCACATGTATGGAGAAAGATATATTGACTCAAAACATAACATAAGATATATACTGGGTCAGACCAAGGGTCCATCAAGCCCAGCATCCTGTTTCCAACAATGGCCAATCCATGTCACAAGTACCTGGCAAGTACCCAAACATTAAAAAGATCTCAAGCTACTATTGCTTATTAATTAATAGCAGTTTATGGATTTTTCCTTTAGGAACTTATCCAAACCTTTCTTAAACCCAGTTACACTAACTGCCGTAACTACATCCTCTGGCAGTGAATTCCAGAATTTAACTATGCGCTGAGGGGCAGATTTTCAAAGGCTATGCGTGTAACCCGAGAAAATCAGCCCCTGCGCACGCCAAGCCCATTTTGCATAGGCTCGGCGGTGCGGACAAGCCCATTTTGCATAGGCTCGGCGGCGTGCACAAGCCCCGGGACGCGCATATGTCCCGGGTCGGGGTCGAGTGCTCCGGCACAGTGGCCTGTGTATGGTGCGCTGGCAATTTGCCGGCACGCACACGTTACACCTGCCTCAGGCAGGCGTAACTTTTGGAGTAAAGATAGGGGGGGATTTAGTTAGGGATGAGGGGTGGGTTAGAGAGGGGAAGGTGGGAGGGGCCGGAAAAAAGTTCCCTCCAAGGCCGCTCCGATTTCGGAGCGGCCTTGGAGGGAACGGGGAAAGCCATCGGGGCTCCCCTCGGGCTTGGCGCGTGAGCAAGGTGCACGTGTGCACCCCCTTGGGCGCGCCAAGCCTGGATTTTATAACATGCCAGAAGAAACTGGAGCAGGGCCCACTGAACTGCCAACTCCTGCGGAGGAACCAGTTAAGGGAGTTCCAAGATCCGGCGTACCTCCAGACAGAGCCTTAACCAGACCATCATCAAGCTGGGAGGATCCAGGCTTAATGAAATCAGAGGAACACAAGTGCAAAGTGATGCACTTAGGGAAGAGTAACTCAATTTATAACTACACAATGCAGGTGTTCCACATTAGAAGTCACCAATCAAGAAAAGGATATGGGTATCATCATTGATAATACATTGAAATCTTTTGCTCAACGTGCAGCAGCAGCCGCCAAAAAAGCAAATAAAATGCTATTAATTATTAGGAAAGGAATGGAGAACAAAACAGAGAATATGAAAATGCCTCTGCAGAGGATGTGATGGCAGCTGTTAGTATAGATGTGTTTAAAAAGGGTTTGGACAAGTTCCTAGAGGAAAAGGCCATACACCATTATTAAGATGGAGTTGCAGAAATCCCTGGGATAAGCAGCATGGAATCTATCTACCTCTTGGGATCCTACCAGGTACTTGTTTCCTGGATTGGCAACTGCTGAAAACTGGGTTTGATGGACTTTTGGTCTGACCCAGTATGGCAAATCTTATGTACTTATCTCCTATCCTAAAAAGGGCTCTGCGAGTATTGGAACCTTTTTTCTAAAAAGAAGCACAGATTCACTTCCAACTACATCACCATCATTTCTTGTCTCATAGTTAGCTTTTTGTAACATTAAACATTATATACTTACTGTAAGAATTCACATACCTCTCTTTTTCCTGACTTCCTTTTTCACTTCCATTGTTAATTACCGAAAGTTCATCCAGCAAGGATGTAGACTCTTTAGTGAACTTTTCAAAAACCTAAATAAAAAATATTTTGGGTAAAGAATCATTACCTTCTAATTTGCTGGCATGTATTATTCAATTTGTTTCATTATAAAACATGTTTTTTATGAAAGAAAAGGTATTAATTTCTAGGACATGCAATTAGAAAAGTTATTTTGGATCTTTAATACTGCAAAAAGTATGCCATTAAGATATCACTAAATATAAATCATTTTATATGCTTAAAGTTACTGCACACTCAAAGTACAGCAGGGCTTCCCAAAACTGTTCTGGGATCCCCACAGCCAGTCGGGTTTTCAGGATATCCACAATGAATATGCATGCTTTGCCTCCATTGTTTGCAAATATAGCTCACGCATATTCATTGTGGATATCTTGAAAACTAGCTCTTAAAGACCAGAGTTGGCCACTCCTGGCACAGAGCCCAGTCAGGATTCTTGTATAAAAGTATTTTAATAAAATAAAAATATAGTCTAGGAAAAAAACAGCAGTAGATTACTCCCATTCACAAACTGTATCCAAGTACCTGAAAGGAACATATACCTTTTACCTGCTGGAATTATAGAAGACACTACAAATTTTACAGCACACTATAAACTTCCCATGCAGACACACTGGTTTCCATTTTTATTCTGTGATATTAATAAAAGTACACAAATATAATTACTACTCTTATTTTCAGGGTATAAAACTATTGCTGTGTGTCTTTATTTTGGAAGTTTATGTAACCGGAAGCTTGTTGGCACTTTTGTATAACGTATTACCCAGTTCAATTTTTTAACATTACTATATGTGCCTTTTTGTAAACCGTTGTGATAGTATATAAGCTAACAACGATATAGAAAAGATTTTAAATAAATAAATAATAATGCCCTGACACTATGAGGTTGATATTCCAAAAAAGCTGAGCTCCTAAATTTAGGGCCCTAAGTTAGGAACCTATTTTCAGCCAGCTTAGGAGCCTAAGTTTTCAGCTGAAAATTAACAAATTCAGGTGCCTAAAACTTAGGCCTGCTATTTACTTGCTAAGATTTAGGACCCTAATAGGGTCATTCATCAAACTGCATTAGAGCCTCAATGCACGATAAAAGGGGGTCTAACATGATAAACATGTGATCTTTATCCCGTTGTGCATTTGTATGCCAATTTGATAAATATACAAAAGCAAGATTTTATATAAATGAGGGACTCCTACCTCATGTTGCAAAAATTTATCACACACTAACATGGGATTTAACGTCGGAAATAACACCAACTTTTTTTTGTGTGTTAAGAGTGGAAAAATTGTTTTTACTGCAGGATAGGCACCGTTATCGTGGGTCGCGGCTAATATCGGGAGCGCTAAAATTTATTTATTTATCGAGTTTTATATATCGTCGTTCGGTTTCGCCATCACATCACACTCACCTACACAGCTCTGCTGGGCCAAAAAAATAGCCTTTCTTACCTACCCTGTCTTCCTAAATCTTTTGCATTAGGGGGAAGTGTACTACCCTGTTTCCCCGAAAATAAGACAGTGTCTTATATTAATTTTTGGTACCAAAGATGCACTAGGCCTTATTTTCAGGGGATGTCTAATACCGTTGAGCTGCTGGCTGCCCCTGCGTCAGCCATGCCTCACCAGTGTGCTGTCAGAGAGAGGTAAGAGTGTGCAGCATTCATGGTAGTCAGCTTGGGCTGACTCTGCTGCTTTTGAACCTCTGCACACTGCTTGGAAGGGGTCCCCCGACTGGTACTGCCACCATCCCCAGATGTCTGTAATCTTGCTGCCACTGTCACTGCTGCCACTTGGCTATTGGGGAGGCGCCGATTGCTGCTACTGACACTGAAGCCCATTCTGCTGCCTCCTCTGTGCAGGCCCCGTGGGCTTCCACTTCCTCCATGCTGATCTCGTACATTGTGAGATCTGCATAGAGAAAGTGCTATTCTTGCACATTCCCAAAGATCACATGTGCCAATCACTAAAAAGTAATTTTTATTTTTTTTTTTACCTTTGCTGGCTGATGTTAGTTTTCTAATCGGTTGGTCACATGCTTTTTTTTTTTCCACCTTCCCTTTCTTATTTTTTTGCCAATTCCTTTTATATTGTCCTTTTTTCTTCCGTATTTCTTTTCTCTCCGTCTTCTTCCCTCAAACACAGTCAGGTTCTCATTCTCACATGCATTTCTCTCACACACACACAGTCTCTCACTGGCTCATGCTGTCTGACGCTCACACACACAGGCTCTCTCTCACTCCCACATGCTGTCTTGCTCAAGCATAGGCTCTCACCGTCACACGCTGTCTCTCTCACACACACACACAGAGGCTCTCACATGCTGCCTCTGCAAACATTCAGATCCTCACTCTCACACACAATCTCTCAACTCATCTCATACACGCACGCACCCTCTACAGACCCTCAGCCTCTCTCTCACCTCTGGGCTTCCTCTTCGCGGGTCGCCGCAGGATCGGCTCTGCAGCGGCCCTGAACTTCTCGGGCCTCTTCCTCTTCTTGGGCCGCTGCGACTTGGGATTCGCAGCAGCCCGCGGCGGCTCCTCTTCTTCACGCGCTGATGCTCTTTCTGCTTCCTGCCCATGCGGCTCCGGCAACGTTTACTTCCGGGCCGCACAGGCAGAAAGGAGGAAGAGCATCAGTGCGTTTGCACGCAATCTTTTTCTTCGGGCAAGGAGGCTCAGCGGCCGCATGAGCCTCCTTGCGCCCGGGCGCATCGGCTCCCCTCCGGATACCACTGCAGGCCTCCTCTTCGCGGGTCGCTGCAGGATGGGCTCTGCAGCGGCCCTGAACTTCTCGGGCCTCTTCCTCGCTACCGGGCCTCTTCCTCTTCTTGGGCCGCTGCGACTTGGGATTCGCAGCAGCCCGCGGTGGCTCCTCTTCTTCACGCGCTGATGCTCTTTCTCCTTCCTGCCCATGCGGCTCTGGCAACGTTTACTTCCGGGGCCGCACAGGCAGGAAGGAGAAAGAGCATCAGTGCATTTGAACGCGATCTTTTTCTTCGGGCAAGGAGGCTCAGCGGCTGCATGAGCCTCCTTGCGCCTGGGCGCATCGGCTCCCCTCCGGATACCACTGCTCGCATCTGCTCCTAATACTTTGGAAACTTTATTTTAAAAAAATAAATAAATAAATAAAAAATGACGTCACAGGATTGACCGGCCCACCGGGGGAAGCCTGATCCCCTGATAGGTCAATCCGCCCCTGTTTACAAGGGATGTCTTACTTTCGGGGGAGGTCTTATATTTAAGAATTCGGCTAAATCCCTACTAGGTCTTATTTTTGGGGGATGTCTTATTTTCGGGGAAACACGGTAGTTGTGGGATACTGGTGCTTCACTGGGCCACTTATATGATGGAAGCGGGATTTGTGTGCACATACATTTCAAATAGGGCACATGTGTACGCGCTTTTAGCCTGATACCATGCACGCATAAACGCGCCTATGCCAAAATAGTGGCTGCCTTGTATTACATAGGCGCATATATGCACACACATCAAATAGGCTGAAAACGCGTACATGTGCGCCCTTTGTAAAATGTATGCGTACATCTGCATGCCCCACTTCCATTATGTAAATGGGAGGATATTAACGAAGGGATAGGGGGTCACAGGGATTTGTTCTGGGCTGCAAGGGGTGGGGGTTGAGAGGAAAGAAGAAGGTGAAAAAGGCAAATGTTTGATTGTTGTTCTGATTTGCCTTTGGAGTGCATAAGAGACACTGACTCTGAAGGCTTGTGTATTTGCTAACTTTGGTTAAGAAAATGTTTTACACTAAAAGGGACACGCGCTGATGCCATTGCCAGTTTCTCCTGTTTGTTTCCAGTTCACCCAGTTTATGGACAGGACTTCTAAATCCCCCTAATTTATTTGTCTTCCCTTCCCCCTGTTAGCCCCAATCCGTAATAGCCCACTGAAGAGCCTAGATGGCTTTTTTTTATGATTACATGCCATCCATGGCAGTAGTAAAGTTAAAAGGCAGGAACCCTGGTATGAGCCTGTGCGCTTAAATATATATGCCACATCTATTGGCCTCGCCACACACACACACACACACACACACACATCTGTGAGCATAGCGGGAGATACGTGTACACTCAGGTGGCTTAAAAAAACCATTCTGCGCATACTGGCTCAATTTGTGCGCTAAATGCTAATGTGCTGCATACCATGATACTGCATCCTGCAATGCAAAAATTATTGTGGCTTACTATTTTTTATTATATGATACTGAATGTCAAAACTTTGCATAAGCACACCCCCCCTTTTTTTTTTTTTATCACGCCCACTAATACGCCATATTCCTGTGTTAAAATATAGCAATTCGATGAATCTAAGCCGAAGTTAGATACCTAGTTTGAAGATCAGCACTAAGCTCCAAACTTTGTTCTGCATCCTCTTTCCCCGTAGCTACCCACTTTTTAGGATCCTAAAAGATGGGCACCTAGTAAAACCAGGCACTCCTCTCTATTACATTTCCAAAATATCCAAATTAAGATCCTAACTCCAAAGGTCAGGAGCATAAATTCTTTACAAATTGACTGTGAAATCATTTGATTATAGTAGGACAGAGAAAATATACATAAAAAGATGAGAACAATTTGCTATAAATAACCAATGAAAAATGAACAGAATCATACTATTCATTTTTATTTTTACATACACTAGAATGCTTTATGATTGACATTTTCTGGGCATGTTGGAGCCAATATAAAAACAAAAGCTGAGCACCTAAATTTAGGGCTGTAAATGAGGTGTCTAAGTTAGGCACCTATTTTCATCCAAATTTAGGTCCCTGTTTTCAGTTGAAAATTCACATAAATTTAGGGGCCTAAACGTTAGGGACCTAAATTTAGGATTGCTATTTATTTTCATAGATTTAGGTTCCTAAATTAGGTGCCTAGTTCTGGAAATCAGTGCTAAGCTCTTAATATTGCTTCTCTGCCTTACCACCACCCCTGAAGCCATCTAGGAGTCTAATTAAACTAGGAGCCTAAATTTAGGCATTAATCCTTAGTACATTTTCAAAATGGTTAATTTAAGGGCCTAACTCCAAAAGTTAGGAGCCTAAACTCTTTGAAAATTGGCCAGTCATCCTTAGTACATTCGGTTCTGACCGGAAGAAAGTGCTAGCTCCCTGAAAGTTAGTTAAGAAATATGTTCAGTTATTCTGATAAAAATGTTTCACTTTATATATATATATATTTTGTTTTTGTCACGTTTTATTTCCATGCACAGTAAATGGCAAATAAAGACCAAAATGGCCCATCCAGTCTTCCAAGTAGAGAATTTTTTTTGCATTTTCCAGCAGAGAAATACACTGAACACCGAGATCCAATATTTAGTATCATTTGTTCAGCAAAGTTTGGATTTACCCGGACAATTGGCAGGATTTGAAAATTCTACTGTGCTGACTGGGCCTCTGATTGCTGGATATCTGTTTATTCGCCTAGCTGGTGGGCAGGATGTGGGTATTCTGGGGTGGAGCTGGCTACCCAGCTAACATGGTCATTTATCAGATCGCATTAGGGCCCTAATGCCTGCGATAACGCCATAACACATGCAATAAATAACACATTGCGAGATACATATGCAAATTTTTAAAATTTAGTCAAAAGAGAGGAGTTTATGAAAATGAGGGGTGTTTAACGTTGCATTCGATAGTGTAATGCCCCTTATTGCATGTTTTAACGCCGGAAATAACTAAACCTTTTTCCCTGACATTATGCTGAGGGGAGAGGGAGAGGAGTGGAGTGGAGAGAGAGAAAGAGAGAGCGCGCCTTTGGGGTTGCACACATATTAGTAAACTATTTATACCACGGTAGGAGAGACAACTAGTAATGCAAGGTGAGATTTTGGGGGTGGTCTAGGGTTTGAAGGATAATTTTACATGCACAGTCAGAGATAGCAAATGTTGCTTACCTGATGTAACAGGTGTTCTCACAGGACAGCAGGATGTTAGTCCTCACAAATGGGTGACATCGAGGATGGAGCCCACCACGGAAAACTTCTGTCAAAGTTTAAACAGAACTTTGACTGGCCCCTACTGGGCATGCCCAGCAAGGCACTGACCCTGCAGCCAGCAGGGGTCTCCCTTCAGTCTGATTTTGAAAGCTACAGGCAGTGCCTAGAAAGTAAAAATAAAACGAACCCAACACCGCGGGGAGGCGGGCGGGTTTCGTGAGGACTAACATCCTGCTGTCCTGTGAGAACACCTGTTACATCAGGTAAGCAACATTTGCTTTCTCACAGGACAAGCAGGATGGTTGTCCTCACAAATGGGTGAGTACCGAGCTGAGGATGTCCCGACTTGCACCAAATGTACCCAACGGTGTGCAGCAAGCACAATAAGTGAGGAGAAATTTGGGAAAGGGCATCCGCACCCAACCGGGTAGGTGGAAGGGTGTTGGTACATCAGGTTGGAAAAAGGTTACGCAAGACAGACTGGCCGAAGATGGAGTCCTGTCTTCCAGCTTTGTCCAAACAATAATGGGCTGCAAAGGTATGGAGAGAACTCCAGGTTGCAGCTTTGCAGATGTCAGGAAGCGGCACCGATCGAAGGTGTGCCACTGACGTCGCCATGGCCCTCACAGAGTGTGCTTTAACACGGTCTTGAAAAGGAATGCCAGCTTGCTGATAGCAAAAAGAAATGCAGTCCGCCAACCAGGAAGAAAGAGCCTGCTTACCCACAGGTTGTCCCAGCTTATTAGGATGGAAAGAGATGAATAATTGAGTGCTCTTCCTATGGGAAACTGTACGGTCTAGGTAAAAAGCTAGAGCTCGTTTACAGTCTAGGGTATGCAGGGTCTGCTCTCCAGAGTTGGAGTGGGGCCTGGGAAAAAAGATAGGTAGTATGATGGATTGATTGATATGAAACTCAGAAACTACCTTAGGTAAAAATTTAGGATGAGTGCGGAGTACCGCCCGGTCCTGCAGGAGCTTAGTGTAAGGCGGATAGGTAACTAGGGCCTGCAATTCACTAACCCTGCGAGCTGAAGTGATAGCCAAGAGGAATAACACTTTCCATGTGAGATACTTTAACTCACAGGAGTGCAGAGGTTCGAAAGGAGGTTTCATTAGACGACCAAGAACCAGGTTAAGGTCCCAAGATGGGGCCGGAGGACGTAAGGGTGGCTTCAGATGGAGCAAGCCTTTAAGAAAACGGGTTACTAGGGGTTGTACTGAAATAGGGACACCCTGTACACCTTTATGGAAGGCGGCTACCGCACTGACATGCATTCTGATAGAAGAGGTTTTAAGACCTGATTCAGAGAGATGCCATAAATAGTCCAAGAATTTGGAGATTGGACAGGAAAGGGGATCAAGGGACTGAGAAGTGCACCATGATGTGTACCTTTTCCATTTGTATGAGTAAGACTTTCTTGTGGAAGGCTTTCGTGAAGCTATCAGGACCCGAGAAACGGAATCTGAAAGGTTGAAAGGCTGAAGGACTAACCTTTCAACATCCATGCCGTCAGGGACAAGGCTTGGAGGTTGGGATGGAGGAGGCATCCGTCGTTTTGAGTGAGTAGATGCGGGTCCTTTCCCAGAGGAATGTGCCTGCGGATGGAGAGATCCTGGAGTATTGGAAACCATACTTGGCGTGGCCAGTAGGGTGCTATTAGGATCATGGTTCCCCCGTCGTGGCGTAGCTTCACGAGAGTCTTTGACACAAGAGGAAGTGGAGGGAATGCATAGAGCAGACCGGTTGTCCACTTGAGGGAGAATGCATCCCTCGGCCGAGAGTGCTGGCTCCGAATGAGAGAGCAGTAATCGTCCACTTTGTGGTTCTGAGGGGACGCAAAGAGGTCTATGCGGGGAGAACCCCACTTGTGAAACAGAGAGGTCGTTACCAGAGGATCGAGTGACCACTCGTGTGGTTGGAAGACACGGCTCAGCTGGTCTGCCAATACATTGTCTACTCCCGGCAGGTAAGTGGCCCTGAGGTACATGGAGTGGGAGAGGGCTTCCGCCCAGATCTGCGCAGCTTCCTGACACAGAAGGAAGGAGCCTGTGCCTCCCTGCTTGTTTATGTACCACATGGCCACTTGGTTGTCCGTCTGGATTAAGATTATCTGATGAAAGAGATGATCTTTGAAAGTGCGGAGCGCATAGCGGATTGCTCGAAGTTCCAGGAAATTGATCTGGTGTTCGGCTTCCTCTTTGGACCATAACCCTTGGGTTTGAAAGTCGTCCACATGGGCTCCCCAACCGATGTGAGAAGCGTCGGTGGTTAGGATTACTTGCGGATCCGGTGGAAGAAAGGGTAAGCCCTGAAGGAGGTTGACCTGAGTCGTCCACCAGGTTAAGGATAGGCGCAGCGCTTGTGTGACTGTGACTATGGAGGACAGAGGCTGAAAAGCTTGAATCCATTGGTGTCGTAGAGTCCATTGTGTTACTCTCATGGCTAGTCGGGTCATGGGAGTGACTTGAACCGAGGATGCCATGTGCCCTAGGAGAATGAGGAACTGGCGAGCCGTGGCAGTGTTCTGAGACTGGAGCTGGCGAGCCAGGGACATTAGGGTGTGGACCCTCTGAAGAGGAAGGTAAGCCTTTGCCTGTAAGGTGTCCAAGTCTGCCCCAATGAAGGATAAGGTTTGAGACGGGACTAAGCAAGATTTCTCGTAATTGACGAGAAACCCTAAGGAAAGGAGTGTTTGAATTGTCAATTTTAGGGAGGATTGAGCTATCTGCTGGGTGGAGGCCCTGATTAGCCAATCGTCCAGGTATGGGTAGACGTGGACACCTTCCTTCCTTAGGAATGCTGCTACCACTACGAGACATTTGGTAAAGACTCGTGGGGCAGAAGCTAGACCGAAAGGTAGGACACGGTATTGATAATGGTCGTGGCCTACTAGAAACCGCAGATATTTGCGATGGGATTGTGTGATCGCAATGTGGGTATAAGCGTCCTTGAGGTCGAGAGAGCACAGCCAATCCCCTCTTTGTAGCAGAGGGAGCAGCGCGCCTAGGGTTACCATTTTGAATTTCTCTTTTTGAAGGTATTTGTTGAGGGCTCGAAGGTCCAAAATGGGACGTAGTCCCCCTGATTTCTTTGGTATTAGGAAGTATCTGGAATAGAATCCCGTGCCTCGTTGAGAGGGAGGAACGGGTTCTATAGCATTTAATTGCAGAAGAAGGGATACTTCCTGTTGTAATTGAGCCAAATGGGTGGATAGACTCCACGCTTGAAGAGGCGGGGAGTCTGCCGGAAGAGATATGAAGTTGAGGTGGTAACCCTGTGCGATAATTGTTAGCACCCACTGATCTGAGGTGATCTGCAACCAAGGTTGTAAAAAATGGTACAGTCGACCTCCTACAGGGATGTCCGGAAGAGGGGTTTGGCATGTGTTCCCTACAGGGGAGTCAAAGTCCAGCCGCAGGCCCAGGAGGAGGGGCTACAGTAGGCCTTTGTTTCCTAGGCTGACGCGGCTGAGGCCTAGTAGAGGATCGAGCTGGACGAGGCCTGGCCGATGGAGGATAATAACGGCGTGGTCGAAAGAATGACTTCTTAGAGTCTTTCTTTTGCGGTTGCTTGGAGGTCAGCTCAGGTGGGACAGATGAGAGTTGTTTCAACGTCTCATGGTGGTCTTTCAATTCCGCCACAATCTGCTGAATTTGCTCTCCAAACAAATTATCGCCTAAGCAGGGTAAATCAGCAAGACGATCCTGAACCTCTGGGCGAAGGTTGGATGATTTTAACCAAGCCCAACGTCTGGCTGAGATGGCTGTGGCTGAAACTTTTGTGGAAGCATCGAATATGTCGTAGGCAGTCCTAATCTCGTGCTTCCCTGCCTCAAATCCCTTGTGAAGAAGGGCTTGAAGCTGCGGTTGGTATTGGTCTGGTAACGTGTCAGCATAGTCTTGCATCTGCTTAAGGATGGCTCTGTTGTACTGAGTCATATAAAGTTGATATGAAGCTATGCGTGAAATCAACATAGCTCCATGATAGACTTTCCGTCCAACACTATCTAGGAACTTGTTGTCCCTGGTAGGCGGGGTAGAAGAGTGTGGCTTAAGACGCTTGGCCTTCTTCTGCGCGGACTCAACCACAACAGAGCGATGATCCAATTGAGGTTTTTGGAAACCTGGTGCTGACTGGACAAGGTAGGTGGAGTCAGCTTTTTTGTTAACTGGGGACACTGATGAAGGAGATTCCCAGTTTTTCTTGAGCAGATCCAAAAACACCTGGTGTATAGGGATGGAAGCAATGATTTTTGGAGCATCCAGAAATTGAAGGAGTTCCATCATCTGGTGTCTGTCATCAGCTTCAGATTGTAGTTGAAAAGGTACAACTTCTGACATCTCTTTCACAAAATTAATGAAAGAGAGATCCTCAGGAGGAGATCTTTTTCTACTCTCTGTAGGAGATGGTGGCGAAGGCAAATCTGTGTCAGAAGAGGTATCATCATCATCACCCCAGGTATCGTAGGGATCATGTGGGGCTTGTAGCCCTGATGGACCTGGCTGAGGCTCTGAAGGCATCGATGGAAACCGAGGTGGAATCGGTGCCGTAGGTGGAACCAGAAATGGCATCGATGGCTTCGGTGCTGTCGATGGAATCGGTGCCTGGCGTGGAATGGATGGAACCAAAGGATATATCGGTGGAGATATACCAGAAGGCACCGATGGAACCACCCCGGAAGGAGGAATCCGGAACGGTGTTTCTCCTGCCGATGAAAACCCAGTCGGAGACGGTGGTGTTGTCGAAGGCACTGGAATCACCGATGGAAGGGCCGTCATGAGCGCCTCCATGCGGCTCAGTAGCGGTGCTAGCGCTTGTATCAACGGCTCGGTGGTCGGTTCCCTCCTCGGTGGCGAAGCCGGTGCCGGTGTCGGTGCCGGGGGCGGCACTGGAACCGGTGCCGGAGACGGTGCCGATGGAGGTTGCAATTTCTTCATCGCTTTCTCGATGGCCTCCTGGACCAGCCGGTCCAGTTCTGCCCGGAGACCAGGGGTAACCATACCCGGCTCGACGGGAGAGGGAGGCTGAGGCAGGGCCGGAGGGACCACCGTAACCGGTGGGATCACGGCCCCCGCACCCCGGGAGGGTGAGGGTTTCCTCGATGCCTGCGAACGAGACGTGGAGGGTGTCCGGTCTGTTCGCGGCTTCTTTGTCGGTGGCTCGGCTTGAGCAGAGGTCGATGGCTGTGGATCCTCGACAGGCCGAGATTTGTGCCGTCGATAGCGGTGCTTTTCCTTCCGATCCCCTCGCCCATCCGGGGAAGGGACGGGAGTCGACGGCCGAGAAGCGATCGATGGCGGACGGTCACCGGAGGGTTGACGATGATGGTACAACTTTGACGGTGCCGGTTCCGATGACGTCGATGCTATCGATGGTGTTGGGGTGGGTGCATGGAAGAGGAGCCCCATCTTCTCCATCCTGGCTTTGCGACCCTTGGGTGTCATTAAGGCACATGTGGTGCAAGTCAGGACATCATGCTCACTACCCAAACACATCACACAAACCCTGTGGGGGTCTGTGATGGACATAGTCCGGGTACAATCCGGACAACGGCGGAACCCCGTTGCCATGGCCTGAAGCCAAAATTTAGGCTGGGGATCGGTAAGTGCCAACAGGCCTCAAGGGCCAAATTCGACGGTAGTCGATGGAAAAAGGCAAAAAACTTACCGGGTTCCGTAAGATGACTAAAAATTTGTCGAAGGGAGACCCCTGAGGGGCAAATTTTCTTAGGAAATTAATTTCCAAATTCCTGTCAGGAACGTGGTTAGAGAGCTCCTTTCACCGCGTGGCAACTGCTGCGCGGAAAAAAGAAGACTGAAGGGAGACCCCTGCTGGCTGCAGGGTCAGTGCCTTGCTGGGCATGCCCAGTAGGGGCCAGTCAAAGTTCTGTTTAAACTTTGACAGAAGTTTTCCGTGGTGGGCTCCATCCTCGATGTCACCCATTTGTGAGGACAACCATCCTGCTTGTCCTGTGAGAAACGAATAGCACAAATGCATCAGTGAAGCTTTGATGTGATTTGGAGTGAGGAAAGGTACACATCAAAGCTGTGCATGTAAAACTGCCCCCAAACCCTAGACCACCACCTAAACCTCACCTCGAGTTACAAGTTGACTCTGCTATCTCTCTCTCTATCCAAGAGCTGCCCAAAATGTGGAAATGCCTGTCTGGGCATTTCTCAGCTTGTGAAGTGCGATACATTTAATGTCCACTGAGGTAAAATACCTGTGCAAAGCAGTAAAATAGCACACATTGCAGTATAAAAAATTGTCCTAACCACGCCCCTCCCTTTTTTTTTTTTTTTTTATCGCGGGCCCTATTCATGCGAAATTTATAGCTAAATAGTAAATCTAAGTCTAAGTTAGCTGAATAAATGCTGATTTTCAACTTTATCCAGCCAATATAACTGGATAACTTTAGGACTGTCAAAGAGCAAACCTAAAGTTAGCTAAATAAACATATCTGGCTAATTTTAACATAGCCAGGTATATTCACTGGTAATATCCCTGCAAAGTTAGCAGGATAAATTTGATCGGTTAACATTGCAAGCTGGCCAGTGGCTAAATATGGAATTCTACATAGAAGAAAGCCAATGACCTTATAATGACAATACATTGTGTCATTTTTAACTCTATTTCAAGTCAGTGTGGAATAGAATCAACAATGCTAATTTATTATCTGTTTTGCATATAGAGACAAAGTTTACACTCTTTTCCTCTACCCAGGCCTAACACAGCTAAGTTTATATCATAAGAAAAAATACACTGAGAGCTGACATTTTTTTCCTTATAAAGTTGTACTAACCAGTCTCTTATTCAGCCAGTCCATGTGATCATATGTAAGGCTGCCTCCAAATTCCTCAGTCAGTTGGCATGGCTCTATATACCGAGTCAACTTGTTGGCAGATACCAAGATGACCTAAAAATAGTACAAGGGAAACAATGACTGATATATATATTTTAAATACTTTGAAAGCTACCATTCTAGTCTATTTTGTGCCTTTGGTGAAATATGTAATTTACTAACTTCAGTCTCTTAAATATGACGAAAGTATATGATTGCACAAATGAAACAGTCACAGCTTGAAAAGTTAGGCATATAATCTCTCTCCACCTCCTGAAAAGTTCCTCACCCCCCACGTCGCCGGGATTGTCAAATGAGCTCCTCTGCTCTCTGCCCCCTGAAAAGTGCCCAAATTCTGTGTTGCCTTTTATTGACAGCAGGAGGGAGAGAGCAGTTCTAGGAGCTGTAGTTGAAGAAAACCCCCAGTACTAGAAGGCCCCCATCTTCTGCTGGCAGAAGAGAGACAGAGACCTGCAATGCTGCTGGAGAGGCCAGAGAGACCACATTCCCCACTAGCAGAGGACAGACATACAGAAAACCAAGGTGGCAGTGGAGAGGGACCCCAACCCTTGTTGGCAGAGGACAGAGAGACAACCGCAGCAGTGCAGGATAATCCGGAATGCTGGCAGATCCCTCACCCTCCAGCAATGGAGGTGAGAAAGGCAGCAGTGTTAGAGTGACCAGAGCGCTGGCGAGCCATCCCCCCCTGCTGGCAAAAGGGACAGAGATCCGTGGCTGCCAAACAGAGAACTACTAGGTAAGGGGAGGAAAGAAAGGAAGGTGACAGGAAACTATAGGAAAATGTAGGTCAGATAAGGTAGGGAGAAAAGAAAAAGGGAAGATGAGATAGCGTAGAGTGTTCCATCCTTGGACAGGTTTTATTACTAGTATATGTGCCTATAGATATTTCTATATGCAAAAACATGGTATTCTCTTCTAAATATTTTGCTAATGTTCAGATTGTACATAAAAAAGATTTTTTTTGAACTCAATAAAAATATATAAACATAAAAAACACATTCTAAATGTCAATAACACTATTGTGAAAAGAGGTTTTACATTTTGGAACCAGAAAATGGGGTTTAAACAAAGCCATCTTTCCAAGAAACAGCTAAGTCATGGAGCTGGAGCCCCATATGAGAGTAAAATATACTAACAGGATTTCCCCAGACTCATTTATATATACTGTATATTTCTTTCACAATCTATTTTATTCTTCTAAAAAAAGAGCTTGCAAAAGATTGAGAATGTTGAGATTACTTACCTGATAATCTCGTTTTCCTTAGTGTAGACAGATGGACTCAGAACAAGTGGGTATAGTGTGCTCGTGCTAGCAGTTGGAGATGGATCTGACGTCAGCACGGGTACATATACCCCCACAGGAAGTGAGACAATTCAGTAATCTTCCTTGCAAAAGCTGTTATGGATATATGTGTACTGACGATCAATGAAATAGTGAAAACAGGATTCCCCTGACCGATTGATAGTAGCTGGAGACCGCCAGCATTCCCAACCGGAAGGCGTCGACACCTGGCAAAGGGGGACGCTCTTATGTAAGAAAATGACATGGCCTACCTGGAATCGGTGAAACCCATGTATACCGGCAGCCGGGCGGGATGCTGAGTCCATCTGTCTACACTAAGGAAAACGAGATTATCAGGTAAGTAATCTCAACATTTCCTAGCGTGTAGCCAGATGGACTCAGAACAAGAGGGATGTACAAAAGCTACTCCCGGACTGGGTGGGAGGCTGCCTGAGGACCACGTAGGACTGCCCTCGCAAATGCTGTGTCCTCCCTGGCCTGGACATCCAGACGGTAGAACCTGGAGAAGGTATGGAGGGAGGACCATGTCGCCGCTTTACATATTTCTGCAGGCGACAGCATCCTAGATTCTGCCCAAGATGCTGCTTGGGCTCTGATAGAATGAGCTTTGACTTGTAGAGGCGGTGACTTCCCAGCCTCTACGTAGGCCGCTCTGATAACTTCTTTAATCCAGCGGGCGATGGTGGGCCGAGAGGCCGCTTCTCCTTGTTTCTTCCCGCTGTGCAGGACGAACAGATGGTCCGTCTTTCGTACGGCTTCTGTCATTTCCAAATATGTGGGCAGCAATCTGCCGATGTCGAGATGGCGTAGCAAACGCCCTTCTTCTGATTTCTTCAGACCCGCCGTGGTTGGCAAGGATATGGTCTGGTTCAGGTGAAATTGTGAGACTACCTTAGGCAAGAAGGATGGAACCGTGCGAAGATGGATAGCCTCTGGAGTGATTCTAAGAAAGGGATCACGGCAGGACAGCGCTTGTAGCTCCGAGATGCGACGTGCTGAACACACCGCCAGCAAGAACACCATCTTCAACTGCTGAAAGGTGAACTTTCCCCCAAGTTTTAGGGTTGCTTTTTTTTAGCAGATTGAAGCAGGTTGTCTTGTAGTATTCCCCTGTATTTTGCACCATCCATGTGTCCTTTAATTTTTATAAGATGCCTGGTCACCATTGATGAAAAAGCATCCACACAACATGATGTTGCCACCCCATACTTTATTGTCGGGATGGTATTTTGAGAGGAATGGGCAGTGTTAGGTTTGCACCACACACAAGCATTTTGAATTTTGGCCAAAAAGCTCCATTTTTGTCTCATCTGACCATAAAACCTTATCCCACATTTTAGCTGGGTCACTGATGGTTTCTAGCAAACTCCAAACATGCTTTAATGTGATTTTTCTTCAGTAAGGGTTTCTCTTTCTAGCCATCCTCCTGTGGAATTTGAGTAAAAATTACCTTTTTCTGGGTTCTTAAAGGTCTCTATATGTGTTAGATGGCTATATGTAGGAGCACAGTGGATTTCTAAGAAATTTTTTTTTGTGTTTTATAAAACTTAGCATGCATGTTATTGTTCTAAGTTGCTGTTATCTCAAGAGTGAATGTACCGTTAGAATTTGTTTTGAGCATCTTGTAGCCAAAATATGAAGCAGACTACGTGCTGACTTGAAGGATGGATTGTGCAGAGTTGCATTAAGACTTTTGCAACTAACATCTAACATAAAATCGATGACACTTAATATGTATGAAAAATGGGCATCATTTTAGTATTCAGACTTGGTTAAATTATTAAAAGCAGACCCTAAACTAGGTCTGTGATTGGACAAATTATGTATCAGTAAGAATAATGATGTGATGTAAGAATGCTTGTCATTAGCGAATAAAACACTGATTGATTACATGCCTGTTAATGAAAGATATCAGAGATGAGCCACAGGGTGGGGGGGGGCACTAAGGGGCAATGAGGAGCAGCTGAATACAGCAACTATGCCATAGCCATGTAAAATTTTATCTCTAATAGACTAAAAGATGAAGTGTTGCATATCATTTCTTCCTCTAAATATATCGATCATGAAGCTTACAGTTACATGATACTAACTTATACTTGACTTTATCACATGACCCTACTGAAGATCTTAAAAAATTCCTTTATGTTTAATTTTGGACAAAGGAATTCAAGATAAGATCATTAGGCCCAAAGAGTATCATTTTCTATGGGAACCTTACCCAAAGACACCAGTTTTCTATTTGATACCTAAGATCCATAAGGACCCTTGTTTTTCACCAAGTTGGCCTATTGTATGGGGTATCAGGTCATTGTCCCGCTATGTAGATCAATTTTTACATCCCCATGTTTTCAAAATTTCATCTTACATTCGGGACTCCTCACATTTTATTCAAGTATTACAGAATATGGAACATTTGGAGAAGGACTGGCCACTGCGGACATTACTGCTCTATACACTCATATACCCCAAGCAACAGCTTTGGAGATAATATCTAACACATTACATCAACAGGAGATGGATCATCATCAACAATTTGTTTTGGATTTGGCCAGGATGGCCCTTACAAAATTTTTTTTCATGTTTAGTTGCGAATTTTATAACAAATTAAAGGTACCGCCATGGATGCCGCCATGGTTCCTTCAATAGCATGTTTGTATGGCCACATTTGAGGAGACCCATGTTTACCCTTCAGAGTATTGGACAAGTATTAAAAGTTGGGTCAGATTTATAGATGACATCTTTTTTTTATCTTAACAGACACTTTGCAAGTCTTGGAGTCATTTAGTGAATGGCTGAACATGCGGGATGACAATTTTCATTTTGTATTTACTAGTCAATCAGATAGCATTTTTGGACCTATGTATCTTTAATGTAATTGGGAAACTATTGACTACTATACCATTTTACATTATAATAATCACCAGCCCAGACGATTAAGGGATAGTACACCAACAGGCCAGTTTTTACGTCTCAGGAGCATTTGTGCCACAATACAAGAATATAAATGACAGGTGACTGTCATGACAGCAAAATTAAGATGAGAGGCTATCCAAATCAAAAGAGCTTACATGACAGCATAATTTGCTAACAGAGATTTGTTATTAACCACACAGACACGAACTCCTCCTGACTGAATGATTTGTATTCTGCCTTACATGTCTCAGACCATCTCTGTCCAACAAATCAAAGCGTCATTGAAATGTCTTGACCATACATGACAAATTATTGGCAGAACCAATCTTTGCATACACTCATAGTCAGAACCTAAGGGATCAGTTGGT
This sequence comes from Rhinatrema bivittatum, assembly GCF_901001135.1. Taxonomy (NCBI): domain Eukaryota; kingdom Metazoa; phylum Chordata; class Amphibia; order Gymnophiona; family Rhinatrematidae; genus Rhinatrema; species Rhinatrema bivittatum. The sequence continues at coordinate 124,433,596 of NC_042620.1, forward strand.
TCATACTTCTTCCCAACCCGGTATTACACATCAATTCCCCTGTAGGACATTTGAAATGTGGTACTTGTTCGGTTTGTATGAACTGTTTAGAGATAGAATCTTTCTTGATTCCTCTTAAACAGGTCTCAATCCGCTTACAGAGTAGGATAGACTAATACTAAATACGTGATCTATATGATTCTATGCCCCTATGGACTTTTCTATATAGGACACAATTGGACCAATCAAGACCCACATTATTCAACATAAGAACTGTGTTCGCACAGATAAATGGGCAGCCCCAATTGTGAAACATTGGTTGGATTTCAATCATTCTGTGAATGACATCTGTTTTTTTGTTATCATTTACATCAACAATGTGGAGGCAACAATTTTTTTGTGAAGAAAATAACGTTTTATCTATTATTGGTATACTATTATCCCCTATGCACTGAATTCTACCAAAGAATGGGAAGCATTTATTTAACCAATCTTACGGCAATCCTTTATAAACTACTCAGGCTCCTTTTTCGTCCATCACTTTACTCCGATTGGATGCTAAACCTCTTCACTGATTGGAAGCAATCATCATACTGAAGTCATTTTTGTAGCTCAAACATATTTACCATCTCTACTCACTTTGTTTTAATTGGATGCTTATATTTCACTTTGATTGGAAGCAAGTAGTACACTGATGTCATCAATGTACCTCTTACGTATACTCTGGCATATATAACTGCTCATCAGCTGCTTTATAAAACTCTATAAGGCAATTTGAGCCCTACAATCCAATGCTTCAAGAACCTGCTACTGAAGTGTTGTACATAAGATATATTGAAGTGCGATAACATTATATATATTTTAAATATATTTGGCTTTAATAAAATGTTCACACATTTTTTGTGTCTATATCCTCAAGGCTTGCCTGTTTTAAGTAAGTACTAATGTAACCAATCAGAATGCCAATAGTACTTTACAGTATTTAGTAAAGACGCTTAAGGTATTATTGACCAGTCATAATAGGCTTCATCTTTTAAGCAGGATCGCTGGATGATAAGCCTTATATTTAATCATCGGCCAGAGTCCCATTTTTTATATTTTTCTTATGCAATGTGAAAATCATGCAGTATATATAATTCCAAACACTTTACTAAATACTGTAAAGTACTATTGGCATTCTGGTTGGTTACATTAGTCATCTGCCACCGTACTTCAACCTGCGACAATCGGGATTCATGTGAGTTATTGTTGGTTAAGTAAATACTAACCATAGTTTGGCAACTTCATACGCTATACATTTAAGATTCTGTGCAGTTGATTTCTGCCCTTTTATTCTTATTTTAGATAGCCAGTGTGTATTCTTTGCAAAGATCCCCTGAGAAAGCCATCTTTGGATGTCAAAATGAGGTCCTTTAGTTAGGTATATTTAATAATTTATTTACACCAAGCTGTATTCATCAGACCAGCAGATATAATATAACGTGCAGTTTACAAATGATGCTTTTTGGTTTAACCATCACATATTTTGGAAGGTAAGACTAGACTGAGTAGTTCAAAAAAAGAAAAATCAAGTTAAAAAAAAAAGGAAACATTTATCACAAAGTTTCTAAGTCAAAATGTTTCTAAGCGGGGTTTTTTTAATGACAGTAGTGATTATAAAAGCTTGAAGCCATTGGCAAATATGCAAGTCTGACAAGCTGGCTTGCTACTTCGGTGGTAAGTTATGAACTGGCTTTTCCCCCACTTTAACTCAATCTAATAGAAAATATACAACTTTTCTATGAGCCATTGCAAGTTACAAATATTTTATTTTTTGCGATTAGAGCATTTGTTACTATTATTTATATACATTTTTATCTAAATATAGCATCTATATTTTCATTTCCCTTTGAAAATTGTCCCTTCAAAACTACCAATGCACAATTACATCTGCACATAGTTTTGCTTATGCAAACATGAGCATACTTTTGAATATGCAAAAATATTCGTATAAGTACAAAGTCCTCCTCAGCTCTCCCTGGGAATGCTTCTTCTCAGTGCGGATAAATATATATATATATATATATATATATATATATATATATATATATATATATATATATAAAGGCCTTATGCACATATGTTTACACACATATCGAGTGAGTAATTTTGTAAAAAGCCACTTCCTATTTTACCCATAGAAATAGCTTTGAAAATTACCCACTTAAAATCAAGAGAGGATTAGGATAGCTGAGAAGGGTTAAAGGAACCTATCTATGTTGGTTAGTCAGTGGAGGCTGCAAGCAGGTGTTAGAGACCAAGCAGCCCACATTGAAGAAATAGTCCTGGGGGAATTCTGCACTACTGTGGAGCGCAGAATTTGTGCAGAATTCCCCCCTGCGCAGAACTGCCAAATTCTGCACAGAAAATAGCAAAGGAGACCCTGGCATGCCGTGAATGGAGCGCACGAAGACGAAGGCCCGCATGTGTCGCGGGACACGCTCCGTTCGCGGCGAAGATGAAGGCCCGTGTGTGCCGTGAACAAAGTGTGCTCCACTCGCGATGAAGATAAAGGCTCCAGAGAGAGACAATGGGTGTGAGAGAGGGGAGGGGATATGGGGGAGGGAAAGGTGAGAGAGAGAGCATGGGAGGTAAGGGGGGGATGCTTGAGTGTGGGTTTCAGAGAGAGGGAGCCTATATGAGGGGAGGGGATGTGGGGGAGGGGAGGGTGAGAGAGAGCAGGAGGGTGTGAGAGAGAGCATGGGAGGTAAGAGCGGGGGGGAGGATGCTTGAGTGTGGGTTTCAGAGAGAGGGAGCCTATATGAGGAGATTGTGAAGGAGTGTGTATGTGTGTGAGAGATTGGGAGCTCGTGTGTATGAAAAAGGGCTCATGCCCCTTCACACAGGCTAGCACAGGGTGCTAGCTTGTGTGAAGGGATTGTGTATGTGTGAGACAGAGCCTATGTGAAGGGGTGCGTGAGAGACATAAGTAGCCTGTGTGAGGATGTTTGTGTGAGAGAGAGAGAAAGGGAGCTTGTGTGGAAGTGTATGCAAGAGAGGGCCCTGTATGAGCGTCGGCTGACAAACCCACTGACAGCCGCTGCTTCTGTCAAAAAGGAGGTGCTAGGGATGCGCTAGTGTCCCTAGTGCCTCCTTTTACCGCGGGCCCTAATTTGCATATCTTTATTTACTGAATCGTGCGTCCAGGAGAGTGGCCTGGGTGCACGTCAGGAGAGCGGGCGCTCGCCGGCTCTCCCACGTGTCTTACTGTATCGGCCCGAATGTTAGGTTCCATATTAGGAGCTACCACCCAAGAAAGTGATCTAGGTGTCATAGTGAATAACACATTGTGTACAATTCTGGTCGCGATATCTCAAAAAAGATATAGTTGTGATGGAGAAGGTACAGAGAAGGGTTACCAAAATGATAAAAGGGAATGGAACAGCTCCCCTATGAGGAAAGACTAAAGAGGTTAGGACTTTTTAGCGTGGAGAAGAGATGGCCGAGGGGGGATATGATAGAGGTGTTTAAAATCATGAGAGGTCTAGAATGGGTTAATGTGAATCAGTTATTTACTTTTCCGGATAATAGAAAGACAAGGGGGCACTCCTTGAAGTTAGCATGTAGCACATTTAAAACTAATTGGAGAAAGTTCTTTTTCACTCAACGCACAATTAAACTCTGGAATTTGTTGCCAGGGGATGCAGTTAGTACAGTTAGTGTAGCTGTGTTTAAAAAAGGATTGGATAAGTTCTTGGAGAAGTCCATTATCTGCTATTAATTAAGTTGACTTAGAGAATAGCCACTGCTATTATTAGCAACAGTAGCATGGGATATACTTAGCTTTTGGGTACTTGCCAGGTTCTTATGGCCTGGATTGGCCACTGTTGGAAACAGGATGCTGGGCTTGATGGACCCTTGGTCTGACCCAGTATGGCATGTTCTTATGAGATGGGGGAGGCAAGATGGCATCTGAGTGTTAGTTACAGGTTGGCTGCTCAATGAAAGGATCATTGTGAATTTGCTGTGACCTGCCATTTGCCTGACATGACTCTTACCTGCCATACAAAAACACAAGCAAACTTCTTGGACCTTCCTTTCTGAGAACACTGTGATAGGTCTGATTGACTCTTCTGATTACCCCATGGGGAGACTGGGTATCCCTGGGAGGACAGAGATTGCTGCAATATAAGCCAATGCAGGGAGTAGTGACAGAGTTGTGGAAGGGGGGCTCAAGATGACAATATCAAACCTGTGGAGTTGTCGGGTTGTGGGAGAGCCAGAGCTGGAAAAAATGTGCTGAATCCTGGCTCTGAAGCATTCAACCATCACAAAAGTCCTCTTTGCTGGTTCTCCTGTGATCCTCCCATGCAAGGTAAGAAGTCAGCCACTGCAGATGTTTTTCCCATATCAGGAACTCCTCTCTCATACACACACAAGCAGGCCCCCACTCTCTCTCTTTTACAGGCACACACACACAAGCAGGCTCCCAATCTTTCTCTCTTTCACAGGCACACACACATAAGCAGGCTCCCAATCTTTCTCTCTCTCACAGGAATACACACAATCAGGTCTGCAATCTCTCTCACACACACACACAAACAAGCAGGTTCCCAATCTCTCTCTCGCTCACAAGCACACACACACAAGCAGGCTCCCCAATCTCTCTCTCTCTCTCTTACTGGCAAACACACAAGCAGGTTCCCAAACAGTCTCTCTCACTGGCAGACACACATAAGCAAGCTTCCAATCTCTTTCTCACACAGGCACACACACAAGTAGGGTTCCCGATCTCTCTCTCGGAAACATACATACAAGCTGCTGTAAAAGTCGTTATACAGGCCCTCCGAGCACGCGTCACGTTTTCTTTTAACTTTGTTTATACTGTGAAATGTGTATACAGTTTGTCAGCAGAAATAATGATCTTCAATTCAGTAAGCTTCTGAGGCTATAAATCCCATTAACAAGTTATACACAAGGTGCAATCTGTATGTAAAATAAAGTACTGCTATGCTAACTTAATACTCAGTTTGCTGATGTAATCTGTATATTTTGCATTCTTCTTCTTCCAATATGGTTATTGTTAACTTCACACAAAGATATTTATCAATTAAGATCACAAAGATATGAGCACAAATCAAGAATTCCAGGGGATAACTACTGTTGATCAGAACCTAAGCATCTCTGAATTATGTAATTAAAGAGCCATCATGTGGATATGAATGATTCACATCTCTTCCTTAAGGACAAAGTTAATGTTCTATGAAAAACTATCTGCTGAACCTTAGAAAACCACTCAGCAGAGTCAAGAGATTTCCATTTTCTGTCAATCACTAGTCTAGCTATGAGAAGTAATTGCATCACTAGCTGTTTATATTTCCCCAATGATTCACTCTCTCCTTTAAATCATAAGAGATATAAATTTTCAATCTTAACGGGGCCTCCATTCCCATGATTTTCTTTGACCAAGCCTTCACACTGTTCCAAAATCCCTTAATCTTTATGCATGCTTACCACATATTGAAACAATTACCAGCGATGTAATGAATCAATCAAGCTTTTTCATATAAAACATTTTCACTGGAATAAGACAGAGCCGATAAACCATTATATATTGCATTTGCCTACATAACATAGAAAAGAAATATTATAATTCAGTCTGTGAATTCCAGGGATTCATCAAACTAAGTGTTCAATGAGTCGATGCAATGATAAATGTTACTGTCCCATTCTCCCAAAGGTATATTCTGCGTACAAACACTTTATGTATAATGGTATTGAAAAGACATCCCCATTAAATGAGGTGTTCATGTAATATTCCTAAGATTTTCAGGTGGCATAGCAAAACACCTAAACAGAAAATAGAAAATATGAACAGATGGACTTGCTTTTGACCAACTACTGTTCAGAAAAGGGACTCCATGAAACAGATGAAATGTGAGCGATTCTCTTACCTCCTAACTTGTTGTTCCACCTTGAAATTCAGTCATAGAAAGTGAGCAGTAATATTTTATTTGACAAATTGAAAGATGAGCCCTATACTTATGTTTTTGCTCACTGCTTTCTATGAGTATATTACATGTTTGATAGACCAATAAAAGTTACCAGAGGTATCAAATAAAAACCCATGCTGCATGTTTAAGTCGACCACAAAAAGAAGGGGTGTGTCCAAACATTCACGTTCATCTACAGACAAAATGTCTTCAATGTGTAATTTTTTTTGTGTGTAATTCAAAATAATCAGAGTCTTATCTGTGAAACTTATCACTCTGCATATCATACCTGCTTGAAGATTCTTTGTATTATTGCTTTGAAGATCATTTTGGTCTCATTTTCTGACCCTCCCAATGCAGCTACCATGAAACGTGACCCGAGATGGGAGACTGACAGTGTTGCTACCTTAAATTGTGAATGATATTGAGGGTACATAAATTTGACTACATCACCCCAGACTTAAAAAAGCTTACACTCTACCGCCTCAAGTTCAAAATCTTTTCTCTGACCTATAAATCCTTTAAAGACCTGATGTCATCCTATTTTCAGCAACACCATTATCTGCTATGAAGCCTCCTGCCCATTATGTTCGATGTTACAAGCCCACCTTGTGACTGCACCCCTGAGAACAAAATGACTTTTCAGCACTAGGATCTTCACAGGCACTGCACCAACCCTTCCCAACTCCTTAGCCCCTTATATCAGGATGATATCCTTCTCTTGTTCTTCAGAAAGCTATTAAGAACCTGGCTGTTTGAGGTAGCATTTGGTGCCAGCCTTTCACATTAACACTTATACACACACTACCCAAACTTCTACAACCTTTACATAATCCTTGACGTCGGTACTGCTCCGGACAAGCAAAACAACCACTTTTATACACGGGACAGCTCATCCAAACAAATATGTAGCAAATCACTGACTCTAGTCTGCAATATCCTCTCACTTTCTATCACTGGAATGCATTGTACCCCACTCCGGGGTCTTGTATTTAAATCCAACCCAAACTGTTCTGTTTGATTTCTCCTTCCTCTTGTTTTGTCACATTTTATCTCGATATTTTTCAATTTTTTTAGGGGTGCAGTGGGGGGAGAATCAGGGGTACCTGAAAAATATTGAGATAAAATGTAATAAAACAAGAGGAAGGAGAAATCAAACAGAACAGATTGGGTTGAATTTAAATACAAGACTCCGGAGAGGGGTACAATGCATTCCAGTGATAGAAAGTGAGAGGATATTGCAGACTACAGTCTGTAGATGAACATGTAATTTGCTTTGAATGCTTTTGGTAGAAAAGCAAGTCATAAATAAATGATGAAGATTGATTTTGGAGAATAGCTAGATATGTAAATTCTCTTCTATTTTCATATTTGCTTCCCACCTCCCTCCACAAAAGGACTCAAAACAGTTAATAACATAAATAATATTTACATAACATAAAAATAAACAGTTTACATCACACAAGCCTAATAATGAAAATAAGGTATATTAAATTTTAGCAGAATCATCATCTTGATAATTGCCAACCAACTTACACAACTAGTAGATAAAGTCATCATCTTTCTAATTTTTCTTTAATCTTCTGAGCTAAAGACCTATAGTTAAAATCATATATTTGATTAAGATCAAATGGAAATGGGATCCCTGCTTCTGGGTTTCAAACTTAAAAAAAAGTTTTAATCTTTTACTCCCAGACCAAGAAGCATATATATTCTGACTTTAAAATTCTGATACTGGGGTGAGCTGTGCAAAAGACCTGCTGGTGTTGTTGGAACCTTCCCTCACCCTCCCTGGAGACTCCTGCTGACATCATCTGATGGAGCTGAAAGAGCCCATAAAATCTTTGGCCCTGCAGCCCACAACCCCCGGCGCATTGCCAAAGCTGCGCATCCCTGGATGAGGATTTGTTTTAGTGAAGATCACTGTTGATGGGAAGGAAGAGGAAGGGTAGGATTTCAACATCTTTTCCTTTCTTGAAAGGACTCGTGGTCCCTATGGATCTCCATGTGGAGCATCCTATTGAGCATTCTGAGGGAGACAATTAGTGAAGCTTCAGTTTCTGGTGCATCTCTGAGTTTGCTTGCCACGTTCCTAGCCAACTGCAACTTTTAATTATTGGTGCACTACAATATCAGATCCCTTGCTTGTAGCTGGTGATAGTTGTACCCCAAATGTGGATGTGGTTGAAGGAATGCATGAGGATTAGTAAAGGTGAGGCTATAGTAAGTCCTCACTTGGGTTAAGAGGTGACCTTTCCTGAATTGGCTAAGACTGTTTCCATGGTGAATGGTCCAGTTAGTTCTATAGAGCAGTGGTCCCAACCCTGTCCTAGGGGCCCATCAGCCAGTCGGGTTTTCAGGATATCCACAATGAATATGCATGAGAGAAAATTTGCATGCACTGCCTCTATAACATGCAAATTTTCTCTCATGCATATTCATTGTGGGTATCCTGAAAACCCGACTGGCTGGTGGGCCCCAGGACAGGGTTGGGGGACCACTGCTATAGAGAATGCTTCCTCTCCTAAGATGGATGTTATATCTAAGACCTTAAAAATTCCTATCCCTTCAGCTGGGGGCATCCTTCATGTATGGAGGGTGGTTATCAGATTGGAAAGGACTTTGTAATTCGGTTTCACAGTTATGGAATTTTACTGAAGATATTTAATCTAAATTAGAAGAGCAAGATTCTCAGATTGGTGAACTCGAGCAATCTGTTACTTCTGTGAATACTAGGGTTTCCTCTTTTCAAAATTCCAGTTTGATTACACATAGACAATTGGAACCTATAGCCAATAGTCAAAAAATTAAAAGTATGTGGCTATTAAAACTTTCCTCTTACCAGACTTATCAGCCTACGAATTGTTTGTAAAATATTTACGTGAAAATCTAAGTTCTCAGAAGAAATTCTCCTTAAGCTATCTAAATGTATTTATTTAAGCGTTTTATATACCATTTTCCTTACCCTAATACACAAATCCCTTTACAACGAAAAAACAGACTGGCTAAAGGACACCCTTCATCCATACTCCTCCAGAAGAAACCTACGGTCAAACAACTCTGGATTACTTTCCATGCCATCCAACAAACAAGATCATCACACCTCAACGAACAATTTCAATAGCAGGACCCACACTATGGAACAAACTACTAGCAAATCTCAGAATGGAACCCTCATCACAACTGTTCAAGAAATCACTAAAAATATGGCTATTCCAAAAAGCCTACCCAGCCAACAGTTAATTTCACAACATATCCAAAGATCGATAACAACCAGATCTACTACCCCCCACATATATCACAATGAGTCCTCCTCTTAACAGTCATATCAAATTTCAAGCTATTATATTGTCATGTAAATAAGCCGTCCTATTACAATGTATAGTCCTTTCCTTTACAATGTTTATTACTACATATTATAATCCTAACTTTCTCATAACTATACCTCGCTGTACACTTCGCTCCAGCTTTATATTGCCTCAATGTAAAGATAAAGTGACCTGTAATCACACTATCTCACTAAACATCATGTAAACCGATGTAATACCCTCGGGTGAATATCGGTATATAAAAACAGATAAATAAATAAATAAATAAAATAGAAAAGATAAATATACCATCGTTCCAAACGAATATCACAATGGTTTACAAAATCAGCATTAAAATTCTTGGTCGACATTCACATACTTTGTCAACATTACTGTTCTAGATCAACATTACAGTAAATGCATATTCTAGTTCATATCCATGCATATTCTAGGTAAACACATTTATTACCCACCCTTCCAGAGAAGGTTAGGGTAGAGTACACAAAAATACACAAAACTTTAAAACAAACCAAATTGTACTGATGCATGAGACACTTAAATTTAATAAATTTGTTCAACAATATGGATGGAATGCCTCAGAAAACAGAAATGTTTTTGTTTCATGAATTAATTAGTGCCCTGCATAAGCTGTAATGCTAGTGGTAAGGTGTTCTAGAGTGTGGGACCATAAATGGGTAGCCAATGTAAACCTTTCAAAACGGGAGTGATATGATTTGAACATTAAGAATTATTAGGAAGGGAATGGTTAATAAAACGGAAAATGTCATAATGCCTCTATATCGCTCCATGGTGAGACCGCACCTTGAATACTGTGTACAATTCTGGTCACCACATCTCAAAAAAGATATAATTGCGATGTAGAAGGTACAGAGAAGGGCAACCAATATGATAAAGGGGATGGAACAACTCCCCTATGAGGAAAGGCTGAAGAGGTTAGGGCTGCTCAGCTTGGAGAAGAGACGGCTGAGGGGGGATATGATAGAGGTGTTTAAAATCATGAGAGGTCTTGAATGAGTAGATGTGAATCTGTTAATTACACTTTCAGATAATAGAAGGACTAGGGGGCATTCCATGAAGTTTGCAGGTAGCACATTTAAGACTAATCAGAGAAAATTCTTTTTCCCTCAATGCACAATTAAGCTCTGGAATTTGTTGCAGTTAATGTAGCTGGGTTCAAAAAAGGTTTGGATAAGTTCTTGGAGGAAAAGTCCATTAACTGTTATTAATCAAGTTGACTTAGGGAATGGCCTCTGCTATTACTGGCATCAGTAGAATGGGATCTTCTTGGTGTTTGGGTACTTGCCAGGTTCTTGTGGCCTGGTTTGGCTTCTGTTGGAAACAGGATGCTGGGCTTGATGGACCCTTGGTCTGACCTAGCATGGCAATTTTTTATGTTCTTATGGAAATAGGTGTACCAGGAGGTAAAAGAGCAGCAGAATTTTGGATAATTTAAGATCTTTGCAAAGCATGTTGAGGTAAACTGAAATAGTAGTCTATTAATGGAAAAATTAGAGCTTGGAGGAAAGTGCGAATATTTGTAGGTTCTAGAATGGGTTTTAAATGGTGTAGCATTCTTATTTTGAAAAAGGTTTCTCAGCACAGTTTTGATTTGAAGAATCATAGTGAGTTTTGGATCTAAGATAATGTCAAAGTTAGGGACTATCTGGGAGAGAAATATTGACACCTGCAAGTTGAAATAAATCTGGAACGGTAAAAGATGGGTGATTACCAAGAATTTTTTGCTTGTGTTTTCTGTAGGAGGAGTCGGCTGCGCAGGAAGGAAGAGAGCAGTGGCAGCTCCAGGCTGCAAAGATGAGAGGAGTCAGCGGCGCGGCTCCAGCCACGCAGAGGGACGCTGGCAGCAGCCTCCAGCTGCGACGGGGAACTTCAGCATCGGGCCAACATGGAGAGAAGGTGAGGGCCTGCCGCGGGATGGGGTCCACGGACAGGGTCGTAACAAAGGGATCTTGTATGCTCTTATCTACTCAAGTAGATAAGACAATCCTGGAAAAGAATGATATCAAGCAAGCAGTCATGCTCTTTGTGCTAATACCGATGTATGCCATCTGCCAGCCAAACAGAAATAAACTGACAGACTGGATGGACCAATTTGTCATTTTTTGCCATCAGCTACTATATTACTGTGCATCAATTTCCTACCAGTAAATTAATGCTTTTTTTGCAAGGTACCTAACTCATTATATAGTTCATCTAATTCTTTAGTTTTCTCCTTCTCTTTTCTTGCAGCAATATCTAATAGCTTTTCTAGTACATAGGCCTTTCTAGCTTCCCATAAGTGATGCTAATTTATTCACATCATTCCCTCATATGAATAATTCCCACCCTTCCTCTAGTTTCTCTTTAAGAGGTCAAATTCCAAGACCTGCTACTCTCCTGTTTAAAAGCTGATAGTATGGACCAAGATTATAATTGGGCCTATTTCAGTCCTATTCATAACATGTTTTTGTCCCAATTTCATTAAGAGAATTTGTCTATTGTGGAATATATATTAATAACTACTGGAATGCTAATTCAAACTGGGGTCTGTCTATAAGAAGATATTTTGATTATGCTATTCCAGTGATCTCTAAAATTTCTAGAAGGATTACTAAGGGTCTTGTGTGTGCTAATTAGACTGCATCAACTGGTAAGATTAACAATTTTAATTCTGAAAGTTTTCATTGCAGAACAAAGAAAAAACCTCAGGGAGCTTCAACTATCTTTAAGACGTCTTAATTGAATGTCAGTCAAGCTAGAATACACCTTTGCACCTGATGTATAAAACATTATCTCAAACACAAAAACATAATGCTTAATGTGTTTGATCTCTGCTATCATAATTGCAATATTTTCAGTGAAGGTAAAGGTTTTTATCCATTTCAGATTACTGTGCAGGAGCTGTGCTGATATATAATCCAACTGATTTTAGCTGCTTCATCATCTAAGTATTAACTTCTGTTTAAAAAAAGCATGTCTGTTATCACCACATCTGTCTCCAAAATGAGAAAAATAAGTTTGCAAAAGTAACTTAATGGCTGTTATGTTATTCACTGTGTTCGGACCAAAATGATTACAAGGTTACTTTTTAGCATTCTAATGGTTCTTTGTCAATAGCTTTGCCAGAAGTTTTTCATAACTTTCACTTATCTTATTAATTACATGAAAAACTATTGCTTCAGGGTGAAAAGCAAACTGAGCAATAAATTTTTCCAGAAGATGAGAAACCTTAAAGTTTCATCAGTTTAATCCATAATCCAATCTAATATTATGAGTATTTTCTGTCACAGTATCCAGGGCACAGGAAGTAGAAACTGGCAAAGGGCACAAGCTCTACAGCTAGATGTTATCAGAAACAGGATAAAGGGAAGAAAAAAAATTGCTTGTGAAGGGAAGAAAGTAGGACAGACTCCCTGAGTGTATAGATGCAGATTTCAAAACGCCTCACTCTTACTACACTGTTACTAATTAACTTAAAGAATAGCATTTTAATACAAAAAAATGCATGCTCTAGTAGTTGTATTGGTCCCAGAGGAAACCAGATTATTTAGAGTTTGTGCTATCTTTTATTAACCAAAATCAGAGGAGCAAAACGACATCTCAAAAAAAAAGATATAAAAAAACCAAGATGGTGGCAAAAATATAAGACCTAATTTTAAATTGCCGGCGAGCGTACAAACTGGGAGATATGAGTGTGGCCGGGGCGTGCACATGCCAGGGGATATTTAAAAGCCCACGGCCACGCGTATATCTGCTGGTATGTGCCGAAAACTGGCAGCCAAGGGGTGGGCTGGGACAGCACCATTAGGCACTGTCCCGGTGAAGTACACGCTGGCAGCTGGCTGGCCCGCACAACTTACTCGTAAGTCTGGAGAGCAGGTAAGTTGCAAAATAAAAAAAAAAAAATTAGATTAGTTGGAGGGGGATTAGGGGTTGGGGCAGATAGGGGAAAAGGGTGGAAGGTTAGTTAGGGGGTTTAGGAAGTTCTCTCCCAGTCCACTCCTTTATTGGCGCGGACTGGGGAAAGGTCTTGCTGCGTCAGCGCGTGTTTCTTAAACAATTCCCCCCCCCCTTGCGTGAGCGAGTCTGCACCCACATGCACATCATCAGGCGATAGAAAATCAGGTGCGCACGTGCGCGCAGGTATTGGATTTTATAACATGTGCACAGCGCCGCCCGCATATTATAAAATCAGTGCGTCCATGCCAGGAACTGAAGGCACATGGACACCCGTGTGCAGCTTTTACTTTTTACTTAAAAAATGAAAAGAGATACAAATGGCTCAAATTCTAGTATGATGAGTTACGTCCAGAGGATATCAGACAAAAGGGAAGTATAGCTAGCTGCAACTATACAGTTCATTTTTAAATGATTTTCTTCAAATGCAAATAAAAACAGTAGGCAATCATAGGGTGCAAAGGCACCAGTCCTTAAACTGCAATAGATACCCAAATGCCCAACATCGGCAGTGCCTGATTCAGGAGGGGTATATTAATCCATGTGCCCATTTGAAAAACAGGCTCATTGCTGACCATACTAGTCACTAGAATGAAAAGGGAATGTCAAGTTCTTAAGAATGCAGAGCCTAAATTGACATGGAAGATCTGTCTTCATTTATAGAGCTTTGAGCAGGTGACATCACCAGAAAATGATGCTATGACTGACTGTGGATGGTCTCCATTCAGTATAAGATGGAAACAGAAAGCAGGTGACTGTGACTGGCAACAAATGCTCCCCGTTATATTCTGCACAAAGCAGAAATATAGGTAAGTCAACCCCACACTGCGCAAATGGAAAACAATGGTGGATCTATCATTTGCAAACCCTGGACCCTGCTGGGATGAATTCTGAACAAGAGCTTAATGTTTTTCTCTGATATTGCACATTTAGGGCTGGATTTTAAAACATTTACAAGCTTGAAACCCGGGGGTTTACACGCGCCGGGCCAATTTTCAAAGGGCCCAGCCACGCGCGTAAGTCCCGGGGTTAGCAAGAGGTGCGGTCCAGGGGGCGGGGCTAGAGGCGCCAGGCACAGCAGCCATTTGCAAAAGATAGGACAAGGAATTTAGGGGATTTAGGATAGGGATAGGGGAAGGGGAAGGGAGGTTAGGCTAGGGGGTTGGGAAGTTCCCTCCCAATCCACTCCTTAATTGGATTCTTTTGTTCTTGTCCTCTGGTAGCCGAGGCACTGGAGATTCGCCCCATTTGTCAGCTAACATCTCCAGCTCGCTTCCAAATAGGAGGGCTCCTTTAAAGGGCATTCTCGTGAGTTTCATCTTGGAAGTTGCGTCAGCTGACCAGCTTCGAAGCCAGAGTTGCCTTCTGGCTGCCACTATGGATGAGACGCCCCTGGTCGGTTGTCGCATCTGTGAGGAAGGATATTGCTGGTTCTAGTGCTTCGACGAGTGTGGTAGCTTTCCTGGTCACTGACAAGCAGGCGCTTGTCACCACTGCACAGCAGGCCACAATCTGCAGCGACATGGCTGATACGTCGAATGACTGTTTAAGGATGGATTCCTGACATCTGTCCTGGGCATCCTTGAGTGCCGCCCCTCCCTCGACTGGAATGGTAGTGCGCATAGTGACCGCGTAGACCATGGCGTCCACTTTGGAGAACACCAGGAGATCTTTGGCTGAAGGTTCCAGTGGATATAGGGCTTCCAGGGCCTGCCCCTCCTTTGAAACTGGCCTCCGGAGCGACCCATTCCAAGTCGATCAGCAGTTGTACAGCTTGCAACAAAGGGAAATGGTGGGAGGCCTGACGGAGCCTTTCTAGGAGAGGGTTCGTCTTTGGTTCCCCTGTGGCACTTGTGCCTGGGATGGCAAGCTCCTTCAAGCTAAGAGACACGAGATCTGGTAGCTCGTCTTTGGAAAAGAAGTGCCTCATGGTTCGGTAAGGTTCCGTTCCTGGAGGGATTTCCCCTTCCTCCAGAGAGTCTTGATCCTCGTCCGAGGTGTCCGTGTCCCCTATGTTGAGGCTTTTGGCTGGGGGAGGGGGCATATCTCTGGGAGGCTTGGGTCCTCTGGTGGAGGATGTGTCTGTGTCATCGATGGCGATTGCATGTGGTCAAAGGTGTGTAGACCCTTAAAGAATTCTACCCAGGAGAAGGATCCTGGGTCTAGATTGAAAACCGATGCGTTCCCCAGGGACCCCGTTTGAGGGAGGGTCGTGCTGGGCACAGAGAGATCTGGGGTACTATTGGTGGATCCGGATTCCTGTACTGGCTGGGGAGGGCATTGTCCAGGTTGTCCCAGGGCCTCCTCGCACTGTAGACACAGGGCCGTGGCCTCCTCGTGCTATGCAGCTCTTATGTGGCAGGCTGGGCAGAGGGCTTGTGCCTTGGTTTTCTTGGCCGGTAGTGTCATGGCTTTGTGCTTTTAATGTGCGCGCCGGGAGGCTTAGTTATGCGCTCCGGGTGCACCAAAGATGTGTGTGTAGGCCAGGATGCGCACTCACTGAGATGCTCACGACACTGTGCGCACACAGCCTTAACTTGTGCGCCCGGCACAGTTGTGCGCGTAGCTGTGTGCATGGCACCTATGCACGCGCCGCTGTGCGCACAAGTAATTTGTGCGCCCGGCTCAGTTAGGCGGACAGAGCGAGCATGATGGTGACCACCCCGAAGGGTCTCCATGTGGGAGGGCACTCGTATCCGTTCGGGGTATAGCCTGGACTGGGCCGATCAACCCGATGGTACAGACGCCGGCTGGCGATCTGTGCGGCTATCCAAGCCTCGGAGACCGAAGTCTTAGAAAAAGTTTTCTACCTTACCTTATTTCGGCGTTTCTTGGTCTCGATCCGAGCGGTCTCCAGCTGCAAGGGGAGAGGGAAAAGTACCTTCACCACCGCGCTCGGTATTGCACCCGCTGCCTCTCAGCTGCTCCCGTTGCTGGGGGCTAAGTCCACGCCAGAAACTGGCTACCGGACAGAGGCCTACCTCTGAGGGATCTCGAAAATCACCTCAGGAATTCTCAACTGGGAGAGGGACCCTTAGGTATCACCGCAGGAGAGCGGGGCTCATCTGGAGAGGTAAGATTTCTTCTTTGTTTGGAATTTTCTCTCTTCTTTGGTTTGAATACTCTAACGCTGTGCAAGCATGTATAGAGTCCCGAACTGCTATGGAGACGGAAAATACTGAAGAGCAGAGCTTCCTGCACAGGTATATGTACTGGTGCTGACATCAGATTGAAATCTGACTCAGTCTCCAACTGCTATCAGGAGCACACTATACCCATTGGTC
Source organism: Rhinatrema bivittatum (assembly GCF_901001135.1). Classification (NCBI taxonomy): domain Eukaryota; kingdom Metazoa; phylum Chordata; class Amphibia; order Gymnophiona; family Rhinatrematidae; genus Rhinatrema; species Rhinatrema bivittatum. Next base: position 124,450,114 of record NC_042620.1, read on the forward strand.
CTGAGACCATCTGCTACACACTAGGAAACGTAACTGTTTATTGAAACTGAACTGGGTCAGAAAGCATTCATATGTATCTTGCTTATTACTTGTAAGTACTTTCTAGAAGCAATGCATGGATTCTAATGGGGTCCTATATCAAGGACATAAACGAAAATAATTTGTGCCATGAAAATATTTTAACTAACTGGCAGAAAAGTGGGTAGTAAAAAATTGTTTGGCAATTAGCAATATGTAGTAAAGCTTCCATTTTGAGGCAATCCTAGCCTAAATGAGTGTTCTTTTATTTTCTTTTTAAAAGTAAAGATAATTTTACAAGCAAGTGATGCCAGTATAATCATTTTTTACCCAAAGACAGGCCATTATATTTGCATATTTTAGGAGAGTTTTATTTCAATTAATTATATAAGAGTTCAGAGTAATCATTATTCTTGACTTACTACTTAACATTTCTATAGTACTACACAACATATGATCTGTTGTACAAAAAAAAAAAAAGACAGTCCCTGCTCAATACAGCTTACAAACTAATAAGACAAACATACAGGACAAGAAACTTTTGGCATTTCATAAAGACAGACAATGGTTAAAAAAGAAAGGAAAGTTAGTTAATGAGGCTAAAAGCAGATAATTAGGCCTAAGATTTAAAAACAATTTCAAAAAGGTGGGTCTATAGATGGGATTTAAACACGGCGAGAGGAACATGATGCATAAGAACAGAAGACTCTCCATACCAGGTCAGACCAAGGGTCCATCAAGCCCAGTATCCTATTTCCAACAGTGGCCAATCCAAGTTCAGGTAGACTATTCCAAGCACACAGCACAGCCAGGTGGAAAGCAAGGAGTTGGGAATTAGCGATTGAGAAGAAGGGCACAGGTAGGAATGACTTGTCCGATGAGTGGAGTGCACGAGGAGGGGTGAAGAAAGATAAGAGAGGAGAGGTAGTGATGTGTGTAGATTTACATAAAAACATTGATAATACATACCTCAAATCCTAATCTATCCTTCTCTTTCCAGAAACAAAAATGTGTAACCTTCTTGTCCCAAAATTCATCTGGCTTTACCACACAAACAAGTGATACCTCAGCAGGAACAACATTCTACAGAAAAAGACACAAATATAAACACTGAAATGAAACATTTATCATACACGAGAATATCAAGCTCATATGGATAGAAAAATAATCAGGTTTTAGAAAATGGAACTAAACAAATCAAATAACAGAATCAACTTTTAGAACAGCAGCTTGTATTAGCCAAATTTAGGTGATTTCATAATGTATTAATGTATCCATGGGTTTCAGTACTTTCTCTGTCAGCTTATTCACTCATAGCCATGTTTGTGCTATACTCAATTTCAATGGATTTGTACTCATTTTTGTACTAGGGAAGTGGGAAATCAAAATGAGACTATTCATGTTTGAAAATATATTTAAAATTATCATTTACTTCTTTACATGCTGCAGACAAAGTAGTACATGGTATTTGGAACAATCACTGATATTTATGTCACAATGCTAGACCGGCCCACTCAGCCCTGGACCCTGTCCACACTGTACAGTTTGAGCTTATTGGAAAATCAATGTTATTCCACTCCCGCGCCTTGTATGATAGAGAGGTAGGTCAATATGGAGCTCCTGAGCTCCTGCACAAACCAGTGCAGCTCCAAATTTTTCCAAATGGAGGAGGGAGTTCTCTCTCCTAGACCCATAGGCTTGTGATTTGCTAGAAGTTCCCAATGATCACTCACAGTGATTGGTGTTCCAACAAAAGAATCAGTTTACTTAACAAAAACTTGAAGTGGCAATCTGATATAATATACATTGTTGGGAGATGAATCCTATGTTCAGTTAGAATAATACAATCACCTTAAACACTTGCAAAGTCCCTTCCAGGATTTAATGGAAACAATTTATTTGAGTAAATGGTCCCACGGTTCCCCTAGTCCTCTGGGACAATATTATATTTTTTATGATTGTTTTATTTTCTTGCTTGTTTACAAATATATCTATTTTTTTGTAAATGGCTTAGATTTTATGACAGGCACAAGTTTAATAAACTAAATATATAAGTGATATTTAGTATGTTGCAAAAGATAAGTACAAAGAAGTCTGAATTTAATCTCTCAAACATAAATCCCTCTTTTACTGCTCATCAACAACTATCAACTTTCCTCCCTCCCTGCCTCACACTACCCAACCCCACTGTCTGTTTTTATTATATAGATCAGGGCTTCCCCAACCTGTCCTGGGGACCTCACAACCAGTCAGGTTTTCAGGATATCCACAATGAATATGCATGAGATAAATTTGCAAATGCTGAGTCTTCATGATGTGCAAATGTATCTCATGCATATTCATTGTGGATATCCTGAAAACCTGACAGGCTGTGAGGTCCCCAGGACAGATTGGGGAAGCCCTGATATAGATGGTTAGAAGGCAGAAACCTTTTTCTCAGTTAAAGCAGCCCACTCAACTCCTGCCTAAAAAAACCAAAACACCTTTTAGAGGCAGCTTTTAAATCCTAAAACTAGTTCTCCTTGATGATGGCTTTGTTTTAGCCAGTTTCTATACTAATTAAATTCCTAAACCTTTTGTTTGTGTGATTTGATCCTCCATGAAGCAGGAAATCTCTCTTCTATATACCTGTGCAGCGCTGCATGAATCTAGTAGCATTATATAAATACTTGGAACTAGTAGTAATACTGAAGATTGTGGTTGTTTAAAGAGTATCAGTTCACTTCCCCCATTCTTCCCAAAAGATGTTACTTTACAGTTAAGTTCCAAAACGGCAAATGATACAAAGTGGCAGCACAGCTTTTCTCTTTCTTCTCATTATTCTCTTACACCATTTCCACAGTATTATCTTTCTGATCTAATGAGAGTACTCAATCACTTCCACTTAGTCAGGACTGATTGGATGTGATACCTCATATCTGCCATTCATGAAACAGCAAGCTGGAATATGAGCTGCAAGTTGGTATCCAAAAGGACCATATTTATGACCAATGACCGTTGAATTCCCTTCCTTTATTATTCCAATTCTTGAAGCCAAATTCATTTAAGGTGCCTAATCACCACATAACTAAATATCGTGAATACCTTCCATGAATGAGGGCAGGATGTATATTTCTTAGAAGCACATCCAATTTCTTACATCTGCTTGCAGATATAACTGCTATAACCCAGAATTACTTTCCTCCTCCCCTATACATACTGCTGACAGAAAAGCCAGGAGAATGACAATTTGCTGAAGGTGAATTACATTTAGATAGTATAGGTGGTTCCTTGTCCCCAGGGGACTTACAATCTAAGTTTGTTCCTGAGGCAATGGAGGGTGAGAATTGACTTGCCCAAGGTCACAAGCAGTAGCAGAGAGATTGAACGCTTACCACCCTGTTTCGAAGCCCACTGCTTTAACTACTAGGTTACTCCCCTCCACTGTGCTACTTTTCAAATGTGATTACTTAACAATAAAAATTATTGTACTTTGCAGTAACCCTACATATATGGACCAACAGAATTTGTGCTAGCTGAAAATAATTGTTTAACACAGACTGCTACTTTAGCTTTTTCAGTGGATGTTTGTACAGTGCTGCATATGCCATGTAGTGCTATAGAAATGTTATGTAATAGTAATAGTAGAAGATACATAAACATACTTCAAAGAGTATGTCCAACACATCATTATCTGAACCTCACCTTGCATAAAATCAATAGGTTCCAATTATGAAGCAAATGACTAACACACAATCAAGCTATCATATTTGTTACCAAAGGACATACTTAATATGAATAAAATAACAGGGTTTAAAAGAAGTTTGTACAAGGTCCTGGAAGAAATGTTCAGCATTATTAGCCAGGTAGACTTGGAAAAGCCTTCACTTATCCTTGCATGAGGAACAAGAAGCAGATCTACTTTTTGAAGATTTACCAGGTACTTGAGAGCTAAACTAGCCACTGTTGGAGCAAGATGCTGGGCTCAATGGCCTTTTGTCTGATCCAGCATGGCATTTTGTATCTAAGTACCTAAATTGTTGGAGAAAGGAAAAATATTGTCATCTCACAAACTTAGCAGTCAGGGATGCAACATTACAAAGAAGTTATAACTCTAACAGAATATATTTATTTAATTTAGCTTCTTTACTACATTTTCAAACAAAAGCTCATCTAAAGTGGTTTACATACATATTTTAAGAGTTCAAAAAAACTTAACAGTATAAATAACCTTAAATCTAAAAACAAAATTGATAGATTAATCTAATACAAACAATAACAAATGAAAATAGAAATTAATCCATAATAAGCAATCATCAAATTTAAAACAGAATTAAATCAATATATAAATGAATAGCATCACCATATTATAAATATACATATACATCTTATTTGCATTACATATTTTGCAAATATTCTCATCTAGCCGGTAAAGCGTTTTCACACTTTAACTTTAAAGTCTCTGCTTTCCCTAACCACACATAGAAAGAAAGCTGCTGCATTAACAAGTGGTGTAAAGGCTACTAATACAGCCTAGCAGTAGACACCAATCACATGATAGACACAGAAAATTTCAATCAGAAGGCAGTAAACAATACAGTTCAATCCTCAGGACAATACCTCTTAGGCTGGTCATGAATGTGGCATGCATGATGTCCAAGGAAAAGAATGAGATCAACATCTGCATGCAATTCTGCCAAAACTAAAAACAGCTTGTTATGCTCTGAGAGGACAAGTCTTCACTAAACTCAATGTCCAAATCTGCAAACTAACAGAAAGTATTGTGTAATATGTAAAACAAGGAGACAGCTCCATTTCCAGAAACAAAGGAACTGAAGCAACCTCATGCTACCTGGAGTCCATGATTTTATTTATTTGTTTTTATATACCGGTGTTCGATTTACATATCACATCGGTTTACATATAACAAATGGTGTTGGAACCCACGAGAGAAGGAGCTATACTCGACTTAGTGCTCACTAATGCAGATAATGTCTCAGATGTCCAGGTGGGCGCCCACCTCAGCAGCAGTGATCATCAAACAGTATGGTTTAATATCACTAAAAGAATAGGGAAAAGAACCACAAAGACCAGAGTTTTACAGTTCAAAAACACAGACTTTGAGGAAATGGGGAAGTACCTGGAGGAAGAACTTAAAGGATGGGAGAACGAGAGAGATGTGGATCAGCAGTGGACCAATCTAAAAGGAGCAATCACCAAGGCAACTGCTCTTTATGTTAGAAATGTAAAGAAAAGCAAAAGAAAATTGAAACCTATCTGGTTCTCAAAGGAGGTGGCTGACAAAATTAAAGCTAAAAGAACAGCATTCAAGAAATATAAAAGATCCCAAAGGGAGGAGCACAAAGAAGAATATTTGTATCAACTGAGGGAGACAAAGAAATTAATCAAGCTGGCAAAAAGTCAAGCAGAAGAGAGGATTGCCAAGGAGATAAAAAATGGTGACAAAACATTTTTCAGATACATCAGCGAAAAGAGAAAGGTCCAAAGTGGTATAGTGAAATTGAAAGGTGGTAATGATAAATGTGTGGAGAGAGACGAAGAAATGGCAGAAATATTAAACGAATACTTCAGCTCTGTGTTCACTAAAGAATACCCTGGAGAAGGACCATCTCTACACAACAAGAAACTGGAGGGAAGTGGAATAGATGAAAATCCTTTTACAGTATTTATTTATTTATTTAACCGTTTTTTATACCGACCTTCATAGTAGATAACCATATCGGATCGGTTTACATTTTAACAAGGGTAAACTGAGGTAACAATTCTGGTAAACAATAGATAACAAAGGAAAAAGGAATAAGTCAAAGTTACAATTAACAAGGAATGGAAAAACTTGGAAGCTTAAAACAAGCTGGAAGGAAGATATGTGTGAAAATGTGTGGGAAGAGCTAAAGAACCTGAAAGTGGACAAAGCCATGGGGCCTGATGGGATTCATCCAAGGATATTGAGGGAGCTCAGAGATGTTCTGGCGGGTCCGCTGTGTGACCTGTTCAATAGATCCCTAGAAACGGGAGTGGTACCGAGTGATTGGAGAAGAGCGGTGGTGGTCCCGCTTCACAAGAGTGGGAACAGGGAGGAGGCTGGCAACTACAGACCGGTTAGCCTCACTTCGGTGGTGGGAAAAGTAATGGAGTCACTGCTGAAAGAGATAATAGTGAACTATCTACAGTCCGGAGAATTGATGGACCAGAGGCAACATGGATTCACCAGGGGAAGATCCTGTCAGACAAATCTGATTGACTTTTTTGACTGGGTAACCAAGGAATTGGATCAAGGAAGAGCACTCGATATCATATACTTGGATTTCAGCAAAGCTTTTGATACGGTTCCGCACAGGAGACTGATGAATAAAACGAGAAGCTTAGGAGTGAGTGCCGAGGTGGTGACCTGGATTGCAAATTGGTTGACGGACAGAAGACAATGTGTGATGGTAAATGGAACCTTCTCTGAAGAGAGAGCGGTTTTAAGTGGTGTACCGCAAGAATCTGTGTTGGGACCGGTCCTGTTCAATATCTTTGTGAGCGACATTGCGGACGGGATAGAAGGTAAGGTTTGTCTTTTTGCGGATGACACTAAGATCTGCAACAGAGTGGACACGCCAGAAGGAGTGGAGAGAATGAGACGGGATCTAAGGAAACTGGAAGAGTGGTCGAAGATATGGCAGCTGAGATTCAATGCCAAGAAGTGCAAAGTCATGCATATGGGGAGTGGAAATCCGAATGAACTGTATTCGATGGGGGGAAAGGCTGATGTGCACGGAGCAGGAGAGGGACCTTGGGGTGATAGTGTCTAATGATATGAAGTCTGCGAAACAATGCGACAAGGCGATAGCAAAAGCCAGAAGAATGCTGGGCTGCATAGAGAGAGGAATATCGAGTAAGAAAAGGGAAGTGATTATTCCCTTGTACAGGTCCTTGGTGAGGCCTCACCTGGAGTACTGTGTTCAGTTCTGGAGACCGTATCTACAAAAAGACAAAGACAAGATGGAAGCGGTACAGAGAAGGGCGACCAGGAAGGTGGAGGATCTTCATCGGATGACGTACGTGGAGAGATTGAAGAATCTAAATATGTACACCCTGGAGGAAAGGAGGAGCAGAGGTGATATGATACAGACTTTCAGATACTTGAAAGGTTTTAATGATCCAAAGGCAACGACAAACCTTTTCCGTAGAAAAAAAATCAGCAGAACCAGGGGTCACGATTTGAAGCTCCAAGGAGGAAGATTCAGAACCAATGTCAGGAAGTATTTCTTCACGGAGAGGGTGGTGGATGCCTGGAATGCCCTTCCGGAGGAAGTGGTGAAGACCAGAACTGTGAAGGACTTCAAAGGGGCATGGGATAAACACTGTGGGATCCATAAAGTCAAGAGGCCGCCAATGAAGAGTGGGTGACTCGCCAGAATGATGGCTACTGCCTGGACACAATACCCTTATTCAATAAACATACACATGCTTACTGTGACTCCAACATCGCTCTAAGCTTCAACAGCAAGAGGAAATGTGGAAAAAAGGATTTGCACTCACAAAGAGGGGAGTAGCTGGCTTGTTACGGCGATTACTACCCCAAACCAAATAAGCCTGATACTTCACTTTCAATGCATATACAGCATAGCTCTCTGCTTCAACGGCAGGGGAGAAGAAAAAAGGGTTCGCACTCACAAAGCGGGGAGTAGCTGGCTTGTTACGGCGGTTACTACCACAAACCAAATAAGCCTGATACTTCACTTTCAATGCATATACAGCATAGCTCTCTGCTTCAACGGCAGGGGAGAAAGACTGATACATCACACATTTCCAGCATAGCTCTCTGCTTCAACAGCAGGAGAAAAGAAAAAATGATGCTTCATGCATATCCAGCATAGCTTCAACGGCAGGGGAGAAGAAAAAAGGATTCGCAATCACAAAGCGGGGAGTAGCTGGCTTGTTACGGCGGTTACTACCCCAAACCAAATGTGCCTGATACTTCACTTTCGATGCATATCCAGCATGGCTCTCTGCTTCAACGGCATGGGAGAAAGACTGATACATCACGCATTTCCAGCATAGCTCTCTGCTTCAACGGCAGGGGAGAAGAAAAACTGATACTTCACGCATATCCAGCATAGCTCTCTGCTTCAACGGCAGGAGAGAAGAAAAACTGATACTTCACGCATATCCAGCATAGCTCTCTGCGTCAACGGCAGGGGAGAAAAAAAACTGATACTGCACGCATATCCAGCATAGCTCCCTGCTTCAACGGCAGGGGAGAAGAAAAACAACCAATAAGGGCTGTATAACATAGTCTGGGTAAAACAAATAAGCATGGGTGTGGCTTGCTTATTGCGGCGGTTACTACCCCTACTACCCCTATCTAATCAAGCTGGATATTTCACTTGGATGCAGCTCCATCGCTGCTCTTTACATTGATGGTGGGGGTGGAAGGGAAATAGAACCAAGAGCTAAGAGAAACAGATAAGTATGTGAGAAAAAATGTGTGGAGCTTGCTGGGCAGACTGGATGGGCCATTTGGTCTTCTTCTGCCATCATTTCTATGTTTCTAACTTGAAGGTGCAGGAAGCAAGGCATTTCCTTTTGTCAGGTACAGGGAATGACTAGAGAGCTAACATGTCAGAATAACAGTAACAAGAGTAAAAAAACAGTGTTAATAATAGCAATAAACAGTATTAATAAAAGGAATAAACAGTATAAATAATAATAGCAATAAACAATAAATAACATTTGATATATGGTGCATCGAAGACAGTAACAAGGGAATTATGTTGCATAAATCGTAACAGAATGTAAGATATGTATTAAGGGGAGCATAATAGCTATTGAATGGAAGGATGAAAATTCATAGGTGTAGTAGTTGTAGGTGGTGTTTACCCTGACTGCTGGGTTAGGGCCTGGTTCGGGGTTGGTTCGTGTTTGTTGTAGGGAAAGCTTTGCGGAATAGCCATGTTTAAGATTTTTCTTGAACGATTGGATGGATGGATCTGTTCTTAGTTCTGTGGGGAGTTTGTTCCATAGGGTGGGGCCAGCAATTGAAAGTGTTCATTCCCGTTGATATCCATTGAGTGGCTTTTGGGGGCGGTGTTTGTAGAAGGCCAAAATTTGAGGAGTGAAGATTCCGTGTGGAAGTATGGAGGTGAAGGGAGGTGGACAGCCAGTTGGTTTTGTCGTTGTGGAGGATTATGTGAATGATGGTTAGAGTCTTGTACTGTATCCATCCGAGGGATGGATAGCCAGTGTAGGTTTTTGAGGATGGGTGTAATGTGGTCTGATCTTCTGCTGTTTGTGAGAGCTCTGGCCGCAGCGTTTTGGAGTAGTTGCATGGGTTTGAGGGTGGAGGCTGGGAGACCTAGTAGCAGGGCATTGCAGTAGTCGAGTTTAGAAAAGAAAAGAGCCTGAAGAACTGTTCGAAAGTCTTGTGGGTATAGCAGTGGCTTGAGCTTTCTTAGGATTTGGAGTTTGTGGAATCTGTCTTTTAGTATGTTGTCGATGTGTTTCTTGAAGTTTAATTGGTTGTCTAGCACGATGCCAAGGTTCTTTACTTTAGAGAGTGTTTGGTTTGTAAGAGGTTGTGTGGAGGGGTCGGTGAAGGGTGGTGGGGAGGGTTTGCTGGATATATATATAGGACTTCAGTTTTGGTGTGATAGAGAGTGAGGGACAGTTGCGAGAGTTGGTGTTTTATTGAAGATAGGTGAGAGTTCCATCACTCTAGTTTGTGTTTGTTGGAGTCTTTGATTGGGAGTAAGATTTGCACATCGTCGGCATATACGAAGTGTAACATCCTGTTTCATTAAGGAGTTTGCACAGTGGGGACATGTAAATGTTGAACAATGTGGAGGATAGGGATGAAGCTTGTGGTACTCCGTGGGGGAGGGGGATTTGCTTGGATTCGGTCTCGTTGAATTTGACCTTGTATGACCTGTTGGAGAGGTAGGATTTAAACCAGCTGAGCGTTGTGCCTTGAAGTCTGATTTCCTTTAGTCTGTGAATTAACGTTTTGTGATTGACAGTATCAAATGCCGCTGATGTGTCAAGGAGGATGAGTAAATAGGAGATTTTACAGTCCAGTCCTCTGAAGATTGTGTCTGAGAGGGAGAGTAGTAGTGCTTCAGTGCTGAGGGAAGTTCTGAAACCGTGTTGGGCGGGGAAGAGAATATTGTGGGAGTCCAGGTGTTCAATGAGTTGACGATTTACAATATTTTTGAGGATCTTGGCAATGAAGGGTAGGTTCGATATTGGTCTGAAGTTTTTGCTAGATCAGTTTCATCAAGATGAGGTTTTTTTTTTGAGTATGGGCTTGATGGTAGCGCATTTTAGGTTATCGGGGAAGATGCCTTGGTCGAGTGAAAGGTTGATTATGGTTGCTATTGGTTTGGCTATGTGATTTGGTATTTGTTTAAGGAATTTTATAGGAATTGGGTCAATGGGATTTATTTATTTATTTATTTATTAACTTTTATTTACCGACATTCGTGAAACACATCATGCCGGTTTACAAAAAACTCAAAGGAGGAAAGTTACAATATAACAATAAAACAGTAAAAATGATAAATAGATAAAACAATAGAACAATAGAGAAATAATACAGGGGAGGGGAGTGGGAAGGGAGGAAAACGGAAGAGTGGGAGGGGGGGGGGCTAAGGGGAAGGGCAAAGGTTGGACTGATAGGAGTGAGAGAACATGAATAGATGCAACTATATACAGTTGATGATAGGTACAGTCACTATCAAATTGTAGAGCTAAGGAGGTATTGGGGGACATTTACTTAAAAGTATTCACTTAAATATGAAATAAGATGGGGGTTGGGAGGAATTGATGGGCGGCATAGAAGGGAAACGGGGTCAAAAGGGTTAGCAAAGGGGGGTAGTGGAGGGGCAGGGTGAGTAGGGCGGGGAGGGGGTACAGAGGTTTAAACTATACAAGGATCTCTTTAACTACGTAGAGATACGTAGGGGTAGAGAGTCGGTAATCACTGGGAATCACAAGGAAATACGTTTTTAGATGATATAAAGGGAGTAGCGGGGGGGGGGGGCGGGACTGCTAAGGGTGGAGAGTCAGCTAGGTGACAAGGAATAGGGGAGAGGCTGAGGGGGAGGAGAAAAGAGAAAAGTCGGGCGGAGGGATAGGGTGAAAGGAGGGAGGCCGAGTAGGGAGGAGTTGAGAAGGGGGGCAGGGGGGGAAAAGGTCGAGCAGGGGGAGCTGAGGGGGGGGAAGTTAGGTTTGGTTTGTGTCGGGGTAGGCCTGTCGGAAGAGCCATGTCTTGACTCCTTTCTTGAAATTGTGAAAAAATGTCTCTTGGCGTAAGAGGGGGGGGGAGGGAGTTCCAGAGGGTGGGACCAGCAACGGAGAAAGCTCTCCCTCTGGTGTGAGTAGAGTGCGCTGCTTTGAGGGGTGGGATGTGGAGGGTGCCTGTCTGGGTTGTTCTTGTGGGGCGATCGGAGGAGCGGTAACGAGGCATTTCATCGAGCCAGATGTGATTGTGTTTGTGTAGGGAGTTGTGAAGGATGGTGAGTGTTTTGTATTGAGAGCGGTAGGATATTGGCAACCAATGTAGGTCCTTTAGTATGGGGGTGATGTGATCCCTTTTGCGTGTACCGGTTATGATTCTAGCCATGGAGTTTTGTAGAATCTGAAGGGGTTTGATGGTGGATGCAGGAAGTCCTAGTAGCAGGGAGTTACAGTAGTCTAGTTTCGTGAGCATGGTGGTCTGTACGACTGTACGGAAATCGCTGGTGTGGAGGAGGGGTTTGAGTTTTTTTAAGATGTTGAGTTTATAGAAACCCCCCTTTAGGAGAGATTTGATGTGGGGTTTAAAGCTCAAGTGTTGGTCTATGAAGACGCCCAGGTCTCTTACAAACTGGGTCTGCGAGAGGGCTGTAGTAGAAGTATGGGGGGTGTCCTGTTGCAAGGGGATAGTGAAACGTTCAGGCTGATTAGAGATGACGAGTACTTCTGTTTTGGAAGTATTTAGAGCTAGATGGAGCTTGGATAGCAGGGCGCTTATAGTGGTGAGGCAGGATTCCCAGCGTTGCAAAGGTTCGTTTATGGACCCTTGAAACGGGATGAGGATCTGCACGTCATCCGCATAAAGGAAGAATTTTATGCCTAGGTCGGAGAGGAGGTGGCATAGGGGTAGGAGGTAAATATTAAAGAGGGTGGAGGATAGAGATGAGCCTTGGGGTACACCTTGCGTGATGGGTATGCGTGAGGATTCGTGCTTGTCGAGTTTTACTATGTATTCTCTGTGTGTGAGGTAGGAAGAGAGCCATGAGAGGGCTGTACCGGCGATACCTATTTCTGCTAGGCGGGTCATTAGTATTTGATGGTTGACTGTATCATAGGCAGCTGAAATGTCTAGTAGGGCGAGAAGGTATGAGTTTCCATGGTCCATACCTTTGAGAATGGTATCTGTCATGGCTAGTAGTAGGGTTTCGGTACTACGGGCTTTACGGAAACCGAACTGTAGAGTGTGGAGGATATTGTGGTCTTCTAAAAAGTCCATCAATTGTTTGTTAATAACCCTTTCTAGGACTTTGGATAAGAAAGGGAGATTGGAAATCTGGCGGTAATTGGCAGGATCGGTGGGATCGAGGGTGGGTTTCTTTAGGAGGGGCTTAACTATGGCCAGCTTGAGTGGGTCTGGGACACTGCCTGCGGTAATAGAGCAGTTGATAAGGTCCTTAATAGGTTTGGTGATGGCGGGTGTAATGGAGAGGAGTGTTTTTGAGGGAATGGTGTCAGAGGAGTGTGTGGCGGGTTTCATCTTCTTTAGGATAGCTTCTACTTCTATGTTGGTGGTGATGTCGAAGGCTCTAAGAATGATCTTTTTGTCATTGGGAATGGGGGCGAGGGGGGTGGTGTTGGCAGGGATGAGATGCAGGATTGATGTTTTGTATGATTGATTCAATTTCAGTTGATGCAACGTGATCGAAATGAGTCCAATTGTTATTTGTGTGTAGTTCTGTTGTAACCTCAATGTTTGGGTTGGGGTTTTTTGCTATTAGATTTAGTATTTTGTTATTGAAGAATTGGGCTAGATGGTTGCTGGTGTTTGTCTGATTGGCTATTCTGAGTGAGTTTTGGATTGGTTGAGTGAGGTTGTTGACATAAGCAAAGAGGGTTCTTGGGTTGTATAGGTGGTTGTGTATTTTGACAGTGTAGTAATCGCGTTTGGGTTTATCTATGTCGGTTTTGTAGATGTATAGTATGGTCTTGAAGCTGTCTTTTAGCTGGGGAGTGGGTTTGTGTCTCCATTTCTTTTCGGTTTGTCTTAGGAGTTTGGTCTTCTTCAGTTCGGGAGTGTACAATGGTGCTTTCTGCTTGGTGGATGGTTTGAGTTCTTTCTTGATGAGTGGACATTTGATTTTGGCGACTTCAGTGTTGATGTTGAGCCATGAATCTATGGCGGAGTTTATGTCCGTTGTCTTTAGGGATCCAGCTTTTATATAGTTAGGTGATGTTTGTACAGCATTGTGTATGTTGTGTAGTGCTGTAGAAATGTTAAGTAATAGTAGTAATAGTGATCTGCTTTAAAATCTGGATTACACTTAAATCTCTGCAATAGCAAATAGCAACCCTTACCCCGATTTTCTTACTTACTCAGTTTGAACCTTGAAATAGTACAATTTACAGTGTAAACTCCTGAAGTTTGTGGAGTAATGTCTGTCAGGTAGACTGCTATAGCTGCATGTGGCTTGATCAAGTAGGGCATGAAGTCCTCAGGTGGGGAGGAGTTTTCTGGGAGTGTGGGGGAGGGGACAACAGATAGCACTGTAGTAGAACCCTCCCTCTCAGAACCATAGGTAAGGTGAAAATAGACCGAGGACCTTGATGATGACGAAAGTGACTGCGGATCCACCAGGTTGCTCTCCATGGTAGGACCTGTCCCAATAATGGTGGTAGTGGTGGTGGTGGGGAGGCAGGCTGAAGTATCTAGAGTGGGAATGTTTGAAGGACCAGTCAGAAGGTCTTCCATGGGTGGGACTCCCTTAGGCTGTAATGTTGGTAAATTGAACAGGGTTGGCTGCAAAATGCCCTCCCTAGAGGTATCTATCAGGGAGATAAAGACATTCTTTACCAGCTTGGGTAATTGGTTGACAGAATGCTGTGTCCATTGGGTTGATATTGGGTGGTGGTGGGGTGGGAACATCCTCTTCTGAAATCAGAATTGGTGATCTTCTAATTATACATCCAGATGGCTTCAGAATTGGTCCACTGCTGACCTGGCAGATGTGAGGGGCTAAATGGAGCATATTGGATCTGGCAACAGGAAACCTAAAAGGGTCTTCTGGAGGCATAGAAGTCCTGGAATCTGGTTAGAAAGGTGAGAACACAAAAAAGAGACCTATCTAGTTAGGAAGGAAGGATCTGAGTGGAACTTCCTTGTGCAGACCCGGACCATCAGAACTGTCCAGAGATCAGATGGGCAAAGCTGAAGGAGCAAGATGCGTCAAAGGCACCCTCACCAAAGTTTTATTGGCACCAGCTGCATCAATGGCACAGAGCACTTTGATGGCTTTGGTTGCACTGACTGTATTCATGATGCCAGATATAATGTCTTTTGCACTGAAAGCACCAAATGCTCCTTGTGACCCACTCGCTTGGAAGCAGATGTCTCCAAAGCAGAATGGTGCTTATTATGTCCCAGAAGATCCCGAGGGTCCTGGGGATGAATGAAAAGAAGAGTCCTTACTGGAGGCCAAAGGGCAGAAAGAAGAGCAGTACCTGCACTCCAGAGCCTATCAGAGGTCGGCCATTTTAGACACTCTGTTCTTCTGCTCATTCTATTACATTCTGCCACAATGATAACAATTGGGAAACATGATTCGGTCACCGTCGCTGGCCCAAAAGCAATCAAGGTGGTGCCCTTCCCAGGCATCTTGATATTATTTTATAATTTTCTTTATTTTTTGGTTAGCACTTTAAACTGCTGTTATGGAAACTGCAAGGGCAATCAGGCAGATAAAAATGATGGAAGGACCATAAAAAGCACAAAAAAACTGAAGAAAAAGAGGGTAATGGTCCATGCAACTGTGCAGACAAAAAGAGAATGGAGAGGCTCATGAGGTAGTGCTCACGTGGGAACTCATGCATGTTCATTACAATCAAAACTCTGAGCCAGAGAGAAAGGTCTGTTCGGTGCCATTAGATGATTTCAACCAATTATCATGACTAATTCAACGGAGAATATTTTTGTTGGGTTTTTTTTCAACCTAAAAATCTATTATTTTAAAAAATGGTCCTTCAAAAAAATTACTCCAATTCAATGTATAATCTTACATTATTTAACAATTCAGTTTTGTCACTTGTTTACTTTTCATTAATTTTTCTTCCATCCTGTTATGCTCTCTTCTTTCTTCTCATTTTAACGTCTTTCTTCTGCTCTTAAAAATCAGGTTTTCTTCTTAGCTTCGTTTTTGCAAACCATCTTCACTCTCACCTACAAAGTTTCATGTTCATCCATCTTGTAACCCTCCATTCCTCCCCTCATTTCACACTATTCTACCACTCTCCATTCAATCATCTCAACCCTACTCACCCTACCATTTTCTCCTTCCTTTTCCTTCACACTCATCCTACCTGTCCCATCCTTTTTCCTCCTCTTCTTCTCCTTCTCTCAGACTGCAGTATCACATCCTGGCCCCCTCTCTGCTGCCTTCCACACTGCACTAACCCTACCCCTCTCCCTCTCTTCTCCTTCCACTAACAACAATAATTACTATCAGCAGTGTTTGCGCAGGAAGGAAAGAAAGAGACAGGAAGAAGAGAGAGGTGGCGCAACAGTGAAGGCAAGTAAGAAAGTAAAGAGAGATAACCTGATGGGATGGATGAAAAGAGATGCGGACTGGGTGGAGGAATTGGAAGAACAAAGAAGCCTTGGTAGGAAAAAGGAGGAAACAAGAAAGAGGGAGAGATACCGCTTAGCAGAGGAAATGGATGATCAATGAAAGAGTAAGGTTGCAGGGGAAGAGGAGGAACAATATGAAGGAAGGAATTTTGGGATACAGGAAGCAGCAGTGGCAAGGGTACTGATTTTCCCCACTGATAGTATAATTATTTTATTATGATAAGTGTAAGAGATGTTTGAAACTCTAATCTGCACTGGACAATTTATTTAGATTTTTATATTCTGCTTTTCATCACTTCAAAGTGTAAATCAAAGTGGATTATATTCAGGTACTACAGGTATTTCCCTATCCCCAGAGGGCTTACAATTTAAGGGGGTTTTTTTCCAGGCCGCGTTATGGGCTTTTCGCATGTGTTAAGGCGTTTTCATTTGCGAAGCCATATCGCACAGTTTTAACACCAGAAATAACTACACCTTTTTCATTTGCTGTGTGATATAGCTATATCGCACTTTGTGATCTTTCTGTTGACTGAACCACTGACTAAACTGGTGATTAGCAGGTTATGCCAATACTGCCTTGAT
Source organism: Rhinatrema bivittatum (assembly GCF_901001135.1). Taxonomy (NCBI): domain Eukaryota; kingdom Metazoa; phylum Chordata; class Amphibia; order Gymnophiona; family Rhinatrematidae; genus Rhinatrema; species Rhinatrema bivittatum. The sequence goes on from NC_042620.1 coordinate 124,466,552, forward strand.
GAGTCATTCAATACATTTTAGTTAAGACACTGGTTGCAAATTACTTGTGTATCTTCAGATGCAAGCTATACCATATTATAGGCATGACTTAAACAGGCTGAATCCATTAAGTTAAATATTACTGAAGGAAAGTTATTAAGTGCTGGAAAATATGGACTTAATTACCCAATACAATGATAACAGCAATGTTAATTACATCCATAGCTTTTGTTGCTTTAAGCAAGTCAGTTGTGAGCTAAATTTATAGCAAAATGTTTTTAAGAACTTGAGTGAAATTTCTGGATGTTCTGTAATCAAAAATAATATCAATGTGCACTTGTAAAATAATCTGATGATATAATTTGGTTCACTCCACAAAGGAGAGCAGTGATGCTTACCTGTAACAAGTGTTCTCAGAGGACAGAAGGATGTTAGTCTTCATACATGGGTGACACCATCAGATGGAGCCCAATGCGGAAAACTTATGTCAAAGTTTGTAGAACTTTCACTAGGCACACTGAGAAGCCCAGCATGCCCTATTCCACACACCCACGTGGGGTCCTTCTCCAGTCTTGTAACATAGAATTATAATTAAAACAGAAAATAGGAGTAACCCTAATCCGCGGGGTGGCAGGAGGGTTTCGTGAGGACTAACATCCTACTATCCTCTGAGAACACCTGTTATAGGTAAGCAACTCTGCTTTCTCTGAGGACAAGCAGGATGGTAGTCCTCACACATGGGTGAATTCCTAGCTAGAGGCTGCTCATCAACACAAAAAGGGACCAAATGAAACCCAAACAGGTGCCAACGGGCACAACAACAGTGCTGTTGGAAACAGAGGGGGGGAGACAGTCTGAACCAAAACAACGGGCCCTAGGTGGGGAAAGTTGGGTTCTACAACTCAAACAGATTTCGAAGAACAGACTGGCTGAACCTATTGTTGCATCAGCCATCCCTATCCAGACAATAGTTATATGTGAATGTAGAGAGAACTCCACATCACAGCCTTGCAGATCTCCTCCACAGGAACTGCTCACAAGTGGGTCACAGATGCTGCCATGGCTCTGCAGAATGAGCCTTGACATGAACCCCAAGATGCAGTCGTGCCTGGGTATAACAGAAGGAGATGCAATCTGCTAGCCAACTGGATAGTGTCTGTTTGGCAATGGCAACACCCAAATTATTTCTATCAAAAGAAATAAAAAGTTGGGTGGACAGTCTATGGGCTTGAGTCCACTCCGGGTAGGCTGCTAAGGCTTGCTTGCAGTCCAAACTGTGCAGTGCTTGCTTGCCTAGGTGCAAATGGGGCCTGAGAAAGAATGTTGGCAAGTTGATGGACAGGTTAAGATAGAAGTCAGTCACCACCTTAAGCAGGAACTTAGGGTGTGTATGCAAGACCACCCTGTCATGATAAAATTTAGTGTAAGGTGGATAGTCACTAAGGGCTGGAACTCACTGACCCTGCTTGCTGAAGTGTCTGCCAACATAAATATGACCTTCCAGGTCAGGTACTTCAGGTCATAAGCGAGTAGTAACTCAAATGAGCTTTCATACGCTGAGCTAACACCACGTTGTGATCCCAAGACACAGTGGAGGCCAAAGGGGAGGCTTCAATTGAAGCAGGCTCCATATGAGTTGTACAAATATAGGCTGTATAAAGATGGGCGTACCATCTACACCTTGGTGGTATGCACCAATTGCACTGAGAAGAAATCTAACAGTTTGTTTTTAAGACAGCTTCCGATAGGTGTAGAAGGTAATCGAGCAGTTTTTGTGTGGGGCAGGAGAACAATCTAGGGCCTTCTACTCACACCACATGGAAAACTCCTCTATTTCAGCCCATAGGACTTTCTAGTGGAAGGTTTTCAAGAAGCCACAAGGACCAGAGACATCCTCTAAGAAATCGAGCAGTTGCAGAATTAACCTCTTAATATCCAGGCTGTGAGCGACAGGGCCTGGAGATTGGGATGCCGCAACTGCCTCGATCTTGCATGATGAGATCTGGAGACGTATGCAGACTGATCTGTCTCCGGATGGATAATTTCTGTAGGCATGGAAACCAGAACGGTCTTGGAAAATAAGAGGCTATGAGGATCAGAGTCCCCATGTCCTCGCGAAGCTTCAAGAGAGTATTCATCACTAAGGGATTAGAGGATATGCGTACAGAAGACCCTTGTCCCAATGATGGGCAAGGGTGTCTGAGGCTGGTTTGCTGACTGACCTGTATAGAGAGCAGAACCGAGGCACATTCCCTAGAGGCGGAATATCCGATATGCTACCCCCTGGTCTAGGGTCCACTCATTGGGTCTGAAGGCTCAACTCATCTCTGTCCCGGTCAGGTACATAGTCCTGAGAACCAGCCCAGATTTGAACCGCTTCCTGACACAGGAGGTATGATCCCATGCCTGCTTGTTGCCACACCACATGGTTACCTGGTTGGTGGTTTGGATCACGACAACTTTGTTGGACAGCCGATCTCTGAAAGCCCATAGCGTATACCTGATCAACCAAAGCTCTAGGAAACTGATTTGACAAAAGCATTCCTGAGTGGACCAGAAACCCTGGGTACTGAGCCCATCTACATGAGCTCCCCACATCAGGATGGATGCATTTGTGGTTAGAACAATTTGGGGGGATTTCAAAAAGAAATCCCCCATTCCAGATTTGAAAGTACCCGCCACCAAGACAATGAGTCCCGGAGAGATGGGGTGACTCAGATGCAATCCTGGAGGCTTTGAGAGGCCTGGTGCCACTGCGACTACAGGGTCCACTGGGCACAATGCATATGTAAACGTGGTCAAGGGAGAGAAATGGATGGTTGCAACCATATGGCCCAACAGCCTCAACATGTGCCAAACTGATACCTGCTGGCTCTGCTGAATCTTTGCCACGATGGTCATCAAGGTGACGGCCCTTTGATGAGGCAGGAAGGCCTTGGCCTGAGCCATGTCTAGCAGGGCTAGTATGAAATCCAATTGAAGATAGGACTTCGGTGGTTGATGATGAGCCCTAGTGATTCCAACACCCGATGGTCAAGCGCATGGACCTGGCGGTCCCTGCCTGAGGTGTAACCTTGACCAGCCAATCATCCTCCGGAGGTGCACTGCCACCATGGCCAGGCATTTAGTGAAGACACTTGGGGCTGACGCTAGCCCGAACGGCAACACCCACTACTGGAAGCGCTGTTTTCCCACCACAAAATGGAGATACTTCCTGTGACTGGGAAAGAAGGATGCAAGTGTATGCGTCCTTTAAAATTGAGGGAACATAGCCAGTCCTAATATTTGTAAAAGTGGGATCAAGGTGCCCAGGGAAACCATCTTGAACTTTTCTTTTTTTAGAAATTTGTTCAAGGCCCTTAGCTCTAGGATGGGACAGAGTCCTCCTGTTCTTTGGAATCAGAAAGTACTTGGAGTAGAATCCCCACCCTCTTTGCCCTGCTGGTACAGGCTCAACCACTCTGGTCGTCAAAAGGGAGGACAGCTCCATTAGCAGTACTTCGTGATGCGCTACTGGCCCCCAATACAAGCTCGGAGGGCAATTTGGCGGGACACCCAATATATTTAATTGGTACGCATGTTATAAAACAGCCTGGGCGTGCACATTTTTAAGTGGGCATGCACCTAGATGCTCAAATCCCGCTTCTACCATACAAGTCGGGGGATTTTAAAAGGGTGTGTGTCCACACTGTTGCCAGTTTCACCAGTTCATCCACCAGTTTGCCCAGTTAAGAGCTAAGTCCTCCAAACCCCCCTAATATAATAGCCGGACAGATATAGGTAGTTTTTTTTGTTGTTTTTTTTTTAATTTAAACTTCTTCCGTAGCAGAAGTAAACTTACGTGGCACTGGACCTGGGCACGCGCCCAGGCATTTAAGTAGTTGCGCGCACATATCTTGACCCTGTCCTGAAATACTCATGCCCCGCCCAGACTATGCCCTGCTTTCGAATCAAGCGAAATGTGTGCGCTGAGGGAGATGCGTGTGCATCTTGGCGGCTTTTAAATTTTGCTCGGCCCGCGCCAACCCAACTTATGCATACTTCTATTGATTTTGGAATGTGCCGGGCTGTTAAAACTCACCTTTAAACATACATAATCTTGTTCAAACAAAGCAAAACATAAAACAATTCATATACAGGTACATAAATAATTAACTAAAAATCATTCAGAATAATACAATTAAAAAATGGAGAAACAGCAAAACCAATCACTGTGGACACAAAATACAATATCAAGTACCTGGTAGATCTCATGAAGTAGATCAAATTCTTATTACTCCCTGCAAAGCAGCGGTTCTCAACCAGGGTGTCGGGACACACCAATGTGTTGCCAAGCACTGGCAGGTGTGTCGCGCAATTCCTGATCTCCTGCTGCTCTTCCCTCCCTCTCCTCTCCTCAACAAGATGCATAAAATTCTTCAACGGACACTGCTGCCATTCCTGCCCATGCTATCAGCACATTCAAGCCCGGAGTGGAACGGCAGTAGTGTTCGAGGAAGCCAGCAACAGGAACATGGCTTTTTCTTCTTCCTGCTCCTGCAGCCTGGAATAGGAAGTAATATTTACCGGGCATGCGGGAAGAAAAAAGGGCCAATCTGCTGCTGCCACTGAAGAAATCATGTCCAAGGCTTCCAAGACTCCTCTTGGCCCTGCAGCAGTAAGAAGGCAGCACTCAGCTGTTTGCCTGTACTGCGATCATCGCGGCACAGAGCAGTAAACTGAGAATGTGGCCGCGGGGATTTCCTGCAGCACAGCTGTTCGGGAAATCTGTCGATTAGCTGCCCCAGGGTCTGTGGCAGTGGGCCACATTCTCAGCTGACTGCTCTACATCACAATGATCACAACACAGGCAAACAGCTGAGTGCTGCCTTTTTACCACTGCGGGGACGGGTGGAGTCCCTCCTGCTGCAGTTCCCAGCCTGTCATGACTCTGCTTTAATAGCAGCATACTGGCTGCTTTGTGCTGTAGCTGCCATGTGTGCTGGGGATGAATGAGTGAGACAGAGAGTGAGCCAGCATATGTGTAAGTGTGTGAGAGAATGTGTATGACTGAGTTGATGGTGTGTGTGTGTGTGTGTGTGTGTGAGAGTGTTTGAGAGAGAGAGAAATACTACATGTGAGAGAGAGAGAGAGAGAGAAAGACAACGTGTGTGAGAGAGAAAGATGATATGTTGAGAGAGAGAGAGAGAGAGCGAGAGAGAGAGAGACAGACAGACTAGTCATGGGCCCCAAGGAAGAGGAGGATGAGGACAGAGTTTCAGCATTGTTACTTCTGGTGTGTGCTATTGGCCTGAAGGGAAAAAGAGTAAAAGAATGAAAGGACAGGCACTAACTTTTAAAAAAAAGGAGTTAGAGCAGCTTTTAAACTAGAAGAAGGGGGCAAGCTGACAGTCACTCAGCAGTGCATGGTTCGGAGGATTGTATCTTTGAAGGATACTAATGAAACAGGAGAGTAGGGCTTCCCAACAGAGAAGGTCCAATAAAAGCAAACATAGTCCATGTGCCTATAAGTAAACAATGACCTAAGAGGTAAGATGGGAGAGTTAAAGTGTATAGCAGTAAATGATGAGGTAGACATAATTGGCATCTCAGAGACCTGGTAGAAGGAGGTAACCCAATGGGACAGTGCTATATCAGGATACAAATTATGTTGAAATGATAGTTTGGATCAACTTGGTGGGGGTGTGGCACTTTAAGTCTGGGAAGGTATAGAGTCCAACAGGATAAAGATCAAACAAGAGACTACATGCTCAGAAGAATCTATATGGGTAGAAATCCCATGTGTATTGGATAAGAGTATAGTGACAGGAGTATACTACTGTCTACATAGCCAAAATGGTCAGACAGATGATGAAATGCTAAGAGAAATCAGGGATGCTAACCAATTAGCAGTGCAGTAATAATGGGAGATTTCAATTACCCCGATATTGACTGAGTAAATGTAACATCAGGACTTGCTAGAGACAAAATTCCTGGATGTAATAAAAGACTGCTTCATGGAGCAATTGGTTCAGGAGCCAACGAGAGAGTGAGCTATTTTAGATTTTATTCTTAGTGGAACACAGGATTTGGTGAGAGAGATAATGGTGGTGGGTCCACTTGGCATTAGTGATCATAACTATCAGATTTGAACTAATGACTGGAAGGGGGAACAGATGTAAACCTACAGCTCTAACACTAAATTTTCAAAAGGGAAATTTTGATAAAATGAGGAAAATAGAAAAAAAACCTTAAAGGTGCAGCTACAAAGGTTAAAAGTGTACAACAGGCTTGGAAATTGTATTTTTAAACAACCTTAGAAGCACTGACCAGATGTATTCCATGCATTAAGAAAGGTGGAAGGAAGGCAAAATGATTACCGGCATGGTTAAAAAGCGAGGTGAAAGAGGCTATTTTAGCCAATAAAAAACCAACCTTCTAAAATCTGAAGAATCCATCTGAAGAAAATTGGAAAAAGCATAAGCATTGCCAAGTTAAGTGTAAAACATTGATAAGGCAGGCTAAGAGAGAATTTGAAATGAAGTTGGCCGTAGAGGTAAAAACTCATAATAAGAACTTTTAAAAATATATTCGAAGCAAGAAACCTGTGAGGTAGTTGGTTGGACCATTAGATGACTGAGGGGGTTAAAGGGGCTCTTAGGGAAGATAAGGCCATTGCAGAAAGACTAAATGAATTATTTGCTTCTGTGTTTCCTAATGAGGATGTTAGGAAGATACCAGTTCCGGAGATGGTTTTCAAGGGTGATGAGTCAGATGAACTGAACCAAATCACTGTGAACCTGGAAGTTCTAGTAGGCCATATTGACAAACTAAAGAGTAGCAAATTACCTGGATGGATGGTAGGCATCCTAGGGTTCTGAAGGAATTAAAAAATGAAATTTCAGATCTATTAGTTAAAATTTGTAAATTATCATTAAAATCATCCATTGTACCTGAAGACTGGAAGGTGGCCAATGTAACTCCAATATTTAAAAAGGGCTCCAGGAGCGATCTGGGAAATTATAGACCAGTGAGCCTGACTTTAGTGCCAGGAAAAATAGTGGAAACTATTCTAAAGATCAAAATCACAGAGCATAGAGAAAGACACAGTCAGCATGAATTTACCCAAGGCAAATCTTGCCTCACAAATTTGCTTCATTTTTTGAGAAGCTAATAAACATATGGATAAAGGTGAACTGGTAGATGTAGTGTATTTGGATTTTCAGAAGGTGTTTGACAAAGTCCCTCATGAGAGGCTTCTAAGAAAACTAAAAAGTCATGGGATAGGAGACAATGTCTTTTTGTGGATTACAAACTGGTTAAAAGACAGAAAACAAAGAGTACGATTAAATGATCAATTTTCTCAGTGGAAAAGTGTAAACAGTGGAGTGCCTCAGGGATCTGTACTTGGACCGGTGCTTTTCAATATATTTATAAATTATCTGGAAAGGAAAACGATGAGTGAGGTAATCAAATTTGCAGATGATACAAAATTATTCAGAGTAAGTAAATCACAAGCGGATTCTAATAAATTGCAGGAGGACCTTGCGAGACTGGAAGATTGGGCATCCAAATGGCAGATGAAATTTAATGTGAACAAATGCAAGGTATTGCACATAGGGAAAAATAACCCATGCTGTAGTTACATAATGTTAGGTTCCTTATTAGGAGTTACCACCCAAGAAAAAGTTCTAGGCATCATAGTGGATAACACATTGAAATCATCGGCTCAGTGTGCTGCGGCAGTCAAAAATCCAAACAGAATGTTAGGAATTATTAGGAAGGGAACGGGGAATAAAACGGAAAGTGTCATAATGCCTCTGTATCGCTCCAGGTTGAGACTGCACCTTGAGTACTGTGTACAATTCTGGTCACCACATCTCAAAAAAAGAAATAGTTGCACTGGAGAAGATACAGAGAAGGGTGACCGAAATAATAAAGGGGATGGAACAGCTCCCCTATGAGGCAAGACTAAAAATGTTAGGGCAGTTCAGCTTGGAGAAGAGATAGCTGAGGGGGGATATGATAGATGTCTTTAAAATCATGAGAGGTCTAGAACAGGTAAATGTGAATCGGTTATTTAATCTTTCAGATAAATAGGACTACTTTGCACTCCATGAAGTTAACAAGTAGACACTTAAAACTTATCAGAGAAAAATCACTCAACCCACAATTAAGCTCCTGAATTTGTTGCCAGAGGATGTGGTTAGTGCAGTTAGTGTAGCTGGGTTTAAAAAAGGTTTGCATAGGTTTTTGGAAGAGAAGTCCATTGACTGCTATTGATCAGGCTGAGTTGAAGAATAGCCTCTGCTATTGCTGGCAATGGTAGCATGGAATCTACTTAGTGTTTGGGTACTTGCCAGTTACTTGTAGCCTGGATTGTCCACTGTTGGAAACCGGATGCTGAGCTTGCTGGACCCTTGGCAAATGCTTATGTTCTTATGAGCAGGAGAGTTCCAGGAGAGGGTAAGTAAAGGTGGCTTTTTAAGTTTATCTTTCTTGATTGACTGCCATTTTAATTATTGGGAATTATGTGATGTGTCTGCTGTTTGAAATATTTTATTGGTGTTTAGAGAAGCTTTAATAATTTTGTAAGTTTTTAATGATTGGATGTTATTCTATATAAATCAGTTGTTTTGAAACATTTATTATATTTATTATTCTAGTTTTAGAATTATTTTATATGACCTGAGAAAGCAAATGTTGCTTACCTGTAACAGGTGTTCTCACAGGACAGCAGGATGTTAGTCCTCACATATGGGTGACATCTCAGGATGGAGCCCAATCACAGAAAACATCTGTCAAAGTTTCCAGAACTTTGACTGGCCCCACCATGGCACTAACCCTGCAGCCAGCAGGGGTTCCCCTTCAGTCTTATTTAAAAGCTACAGGCAGTGCCGAAAAATAAAATAAAACGTTACGAACCCTACACCGCAGGGCGACGGGCGGGTTTCGTAAGGACTAACATCCTGCTGTCCTGTGAGAACACCTGTTACAGGTAAGCAACATTTGCTTTCTCACAGGACAAGCAGGATGGTAGTCCTCACATATGGGTGATTACCGAGCTGAGGATGTCCGAACATGCACCAAACGTACCCAAAGGCGTACAACAGGCACAACAACTGGGGTGGAATTTGGTAAAGGACATCCTGAACTCCACCGGGCAGGCGGAAGGGTGTTGGTATGTCACGTTTTAAATAGGTTACGAAGGACAGACTGGCCGAAGATGGAATCTTGTCTTCCGGCTTTGTCCAAGCAATAGTGGGCTGCAAAGATGTGGAGAGGACTCCAGGTGGCAGCCCTGCAAATGTCAGGAAGCGGCACAGATCGCTACTGAAGTTGCCATGGCCCTCACAGAGTGTGCTTTAACACAGTCTTGAAATGGAATGCCCGCTTGCTGATAGCAAAAGGATATGCAGTCCGCCAACCAGGAGGAGAGAGTCTGCTTACCCATAGGCTTCCCTAACTTGTTAGGGTGGAAAGAGACAAACAACTGAGTGCTTTCCCTGTGGGCAGCTGTACGGTCTAGGTAGAATGCTAGAGCTTGTTTACAGTCAAGGGTATGCAGAGCCTGTTCTCCTGGATTGGAATGGGGCCTGAGAAAGAAGGTAGGTAATATAATGGATTGATTAATGTGAAACTCCGATACTACCTTAGGCAAGAGCTTAGGGTGAGTGCGGAGTACTGCCCGGTCCTGCAGAAGTTTAGTGTAAGGCGGATAGGTAACTAGGGCCTGTAATTCACTAACTCTGGGAGCTGAAGTGATTGCCGACCCAAAACCAGGTTGAGGTCCCAAGAAGGGGCTGGAGGACGCAGTGGAGGCTTGAGGTGAAGCAAGTCTTTCAGAAAATGTGTTATAAGGGGTTGTACTGATATAGGAACATCCCCGATACCTTTATGGAAGGCAGCTACCCCACTGACATGCATTCTGATGGAAGAAGTCTTTAGACCTGACTCTGATAAATGCCAGAGATAGCCCAAAAACTTCGTGATTGGACAGGTAAAACGGTCAAGGGACTGAGAAGAGCACCATGATGTGAACCTTTTCCATTTGTAAGAGTAAGCTTTTCTCGTGGAAGGCTTCCGTGAAGCAATCAAGACACGGGAAACTGGTTCAGAAAGGTTAAGTGGTTGAAGGATTAACCTTTCAACATCCATGCCGTCAGGGACAAGGCGTGAAGATTGGGATGGCGGAGGCACCCTTCGTTTTGAGTGATCAGAAGCGGGTCCATTCCCAAGGGAATGCGCCTGCGAATAGAGAAATCCTACAGTATTGGAAACCATACATGGCGAGGCCAGTGATGTGCTATCAGGATCATGGTTCCCTTGTCCTGACGTAACTTCACGAGAAGAGGAAGTAGAGGGAATGCGTAGAGTAGACCGGTTGCCCACGAGAGGGAGAATGCGTCTCTGGGCTGAGAGTGTTTGCTGCGAATGAGAGAGCAGAATTTCTCTACTTTGTGGTTTTGAGGAGATGCAAAGAGGTCTATCTGAGGATATCCCCATTGTTGGAAGATGGAGTTCGCCACTGAGGGGCTGAGAGACCACTCGTGCGGTTGAAAGATGCGATTCAGCTTGTCTGCCAACACATTGTCCACTCCCGGCAAGTAGGTGGCCCTGAGATACATCGCATGGGAGAGAGCTTCCGCCCAAATCTGTGCAGCTTCCTGACACAGGAGGAAGGAGCCTGTGCCTCCCTGTTTGTTGATGTACCACTTGGCCACCTGGTTGTCCGTCTGGATCAGGATAACTTGATTTGAGAGGCAATCCTGAAATGCCCTGAGAACATATCTGATTGCTCGAAGCTCCAGGAAATTTATTTGGTGTTTGGCTTCTTCTGGAGACCAAGAGCTTTATGTCTGCAGATCGGCCACATGGGCTCCCCCCATCCGAGGATGGAAGCATCGGTGGTGAGAATTAATTGAGGGTTTGGAGCCTGAAAGGGCAAGCCTTGGAGGAGATTGATCTGATTCTTCCACCAGGCTAGAGATTGAGGGAGTGAGTCGGTTACATGGACAATGGTCGACAATGACCCAGGGTCCATCGGTGGAAAAGCGGCTATGAGCGCTTCCATCCTGGAGAGCAGCGGTGCCAACGCTGCTGGAATCGGGTCGGTGATCGGTTCCGCAGTCGGTACCGGTGTCTGTTCCGGAGGAACCTGAAGTCGTTGCATCGCCTTGTCGATGGCCTCCTGAACCATCCGGTCCAGTTCTTCTCTGAGATCTGGAGCAAGCAGCCCTCGCTCTGGAACAGAAGAAGGAGGCAGAGGCATAGCCAGGACCACCGATGCCCTATCAGGGGAGTGTTGCCTCGGTGAGCCGGTCACCGAAAAGGTCGGTGCCTTTTCTGGACGGGGTTTCTTCAACGGCGGCTCGGACGATGGCGAGGTCGATGATTTCGCTCCCTCGATGGTCTGAGACTTTCTATGCTGGTGGCGATGTTTGTCTCTACGATTCCCTCGATCCTGAGGGGGAGTAGAGGGTGTCGAAGGACGAGATGTCGTCGATTCCGGATGGTCACCGGCCGGTGGACGATGCTGGTGCGAAGTTGACGGTGCCAGTTCTGAGGATGTCGATGCAATGGACGGAATCGGGGTTTGAGCATGGAAGAGAAGTTCCATCTTCTCTATTCTGGCCTTGAGACCTTTTGGTGTCATAAGGGCACATTTGGTGCAGGTCAAGACATCGTGCTCTCGTCCAAGACACATTACACAGACTTTATGGGGGTCTGTGATGGACATGGTGCGATTACAGTCCGGGCACTGACGGAACCCCGATGCCATGGCAAAAATTGAGCCATGGTACAGTCGACGACCAGTAAGCCGCGAGGGCCAAACGCGACAGTAATTGACGGAAAACGGGTAAAAACTTACCGGAGTACCGCGGCTTGAAAAATTTTGAGGAGGGACCCCTGTGGGGCAAATTAACTTTTAGTAATTCCGTGAGGAAAATTCCTGTCAGGAATCTCTGCAGAGCTCCTTAACCGCGAGGCTACTGCTGCACGGAAAAAAGAAGACTGAAGGGGGACCCCTGCTGGCTGCAGGGTTAGTGCCATGCTGGGCATGCCTAGTAGGGGCCAGTCAAAGTTCTGGAAACTTTGACAGAAGTTTTCCGTGATTGGGCTCCATCCTGAGATGTCACCCATATGTGAGGACTACCATCCTGCTTGTCCTGTGAGAAATGTATAAATAGAAATGTGGAGACAAAAACTGAACTGGAAACAGCAAGAAGTCAGGCTGAGCGTATGCAGTGCAACAATGGAAAAACCAAATCAGTAACTTGATGGACACTTTGATCTGTATTCTAGAAGCGTCTGTCTGTGTTCCAAGTAAGGGTGTTCTGCAAGCTTGTAGTTTCTGTGTAGGGATCTATAGCAACTTGGCTTGTTCTGTTTACTAATAGGAGGTGTTTTGGTGTTTATTTATTTAACGTTTTTTTATACCGACGTTAGTGGGTACATCACATCGGTTTACAGGGAACAGTGGAACAGAAAATGAAACGTTACATAAAACCAGATGAAAAAACATTTTAGAAAATGGGAGAGGGGCAGAAAACAGTGATGAGGGGGGAGGAGGTGAAGGTAAAATTTAAATAATTAACAGAGTATATACATGGAATGTAAGTATTTGAGGTAACAATAAATTAACAGATTATATATATGGGGTATAGCTATTTGTGGTAATCGGCAGGCGGGAGAAAGCAGGAGGTTAGGTTGTTAGTTAAATGCCTGTTGGAAGAGCCAGGTCTTTAATCTTTTTTTGAACATTTGTGAGCTTGATTCCATACGTAATGTAGGGGGCATTGAGTTCCAAATTGTGGGTCCTGCAATAGATGGTGCCCGATCTTTTGTGGCCTGGTTTAGGTTTAGGGCCTGGTTAAATATTTGTAGCATTGCCTTTTCATAGGTAAGGTTGTTACTGTTTGAACGAGATCCATAATGCAGGTGTAAACTTTTGCACATTAGTTTGTGTGCACTATTGCAGATCCTGGGAGTCTGATAGGTGCTATATTTCTGTTTCCATTTCTTCAGTTTTGCACTGAATGCAGAGTGGCTTTTTTAGGTTTCCATTTCCGTTTCTGTCTCCCTATTTATAATTTGCGGTCCTTCTGTACTTGGTGAAGGTCGATTCAATGTGTGTGACCGAGGCGAGGTATTTTACTAGCATGCAGGCATTTCTATCAATATTATTTGTCGTGTTTTCTCAATAGGATATGCATTGGTGGAAAATTACTGTTTTTTCATAAGGAGGGCTTATTGTGCCTGGTAGGAGACAGTTTATTTTGCTGTTACAGAAATATCTTTTTTGTATGGTAAATTGAACAGGGAATGTCCTAGTTCTGTTCTGCACCCATTGTTGGGGGTTCAGGGTGGTTCCTGCAGATACAGAGTATATGTTTACATTTAGCCCCGTGTCGATCATATGTTCAGTGTGTCACGCATGTGGGAACCATCTGTCAGGTGTGTCCCGACAGAAAAAAGGTTGAGAACCACTGTTCCAAAGGATAGCAATAATTTTCTTTAGTTTACCTGGCTAAAAATGTGTTATGGATTTTTCCTACAGAAAACTTGTCCAAACCTCTTTTAAACACAGCTATGCTAGTCGCTTTGATCACATCCTCTGACAACAGATTTCACAGCTTGATTGTGTGCTGAGTGAAAAAGTACTTTCTATGATTTGTTTTGAATCTGCTGGTTGTTAGTTTCATGGAGTCTCCCCTTGTTTTAAAAGGTAAATAACCATCTTTATTCACCTATTCCAACTCACTCATGATTTTATAAACCTGTGCAGTCTCTCAAAGAAGAGATATTTTATCTCTTTCATCATTTTTGGTCACCCTTTTCTGCACTTTTTTCAGTTCTGCTATGTATGTCTGTCTTTCTTGAAATGGGGCTACCAGAACTGCACACATTACTCAAAGTGTGATCACACCATGGCTCGAAACAGAGGCAACATGATACATTTCTGTTTTATTCTCCCATTTGCCCAGCAATGACATGAGGCTCAATCTGTAGTTTCCCAGATGATCTCTGTAGTCTTTTTTAAATATCGGCATGACATTACCCAACTTCCCGTCTTCAGGAATCTTGCCATTTTAAATAGGTTAAAGATTACTAGTACCAAGTTAGCATTTTCGAGGTCCATATTCAGTCACTATCTGGCTAGCAAAGTTAGCCGGATAAAGTTATCTCGCTCACTTTGGAAATATAATCAATAATGAAGCTGCACCTATGAATATAGCCGGCTATCTTAAAGTTAGCTGGCTAATTTTATCTGGCTAACTTTATGAGGCTCTTTAGCTCGACCAAACTTACCCCTAAATTCATCAAATTACTATAAATACAGCGAAAATTGTGACTGCGATAAAAAAAGGGGCATGGTTTGGGAAATTTTACAGGTACCACGTCGCATAGCAAAGCTATTTTACCGCAACACATGTTAAATATATCACACCCCCACAATTTGAGAAGTGCCCAGACAGGCTTTTATCGCATTTTGGGCTGCTGCTGACGAGAGAGCGAGAGTAAGAGCAAGAGAGTGCCTCTTTATAAGGTCTCATATAAGTAAACTTTTTATACCACTATAAAAGGGGCAACTAGTAACTCAGGTGAGGTTTTGGTGGCAGGCTAGGCTTTGGGGGGTAGTTTTACATGCACAGTCAGAGGTTCGAACAGCACAGTAGACATCAGTGAAGATTTTATGTGATTTGGATTGACAAAAGGTGCACAAAGATGAGATTTGTACATTGTACTCTCGACCTATCTTGATAGCAGCTAGGTAGAGAGTGCATTAACAGGCCGATGGAGCGCACTGTTAGCCTGCTCTTGGACGCGTGTTTTCCCTTACCCCTTATTCAGTAAGGGGAGGAAAACAGGCGTCCAACCCGCGGCACCTAAAGCGCCCTCAACATGCAAATGCATGTTGATGGCCCTATTAGGTATGTGCGCGCGATTCAGAAAGTTCACAGAAAAGCAGTAAAAACTGCTTTTCTGTGCACCCTCCGACTTAATATCATAGCTAGTGTCCCTAGCGCCTCTTTTTTACTACCGGGCCTAATTTAAATAAATTAACTTACTGTATCGCGCGCACAGGAGAGTGCCCTGTGCGCTCGCCCGCTCTCCCGCGTTTTTTACTGTATCGGCCCATAAGTTAGGTGGAGCGTACATTGTACAAATCTCATCTTTGTGTACCTTTCATCATTCCAAATCACAAAAAATCTTTACTGTTCGTACCTAACTGTGCATGTAAAACTGCCCCCCAAAACCTAGCCCACCACCAAAACCTCACCCTGAATTCAGAATGCCCCCTCTTACAGTAGTATAAAAACTTGACTAATATGTGTGCCTCTCCAGAGGCACTCTCTCTTTTCTCCCCTCCCTTCTCACTGTCGAAACACACAGCATAACACCCAGAAAAAAAGGTATAGTTATTTCCGGTGTTAAATCCAGCAATAGCGTGCATTACGCCATTGCACGCAACATTAAGCACCTCTCATTTTCATTTACTCTGCCCAAACTCCTCCCACTTGACTAAATTTTTAAAATTTGCATAAGCATCTCGCAATGCGTTATTTATCACAAGCATTATGGCATTATCGCAGGCATTAGGGCCCCCTTAGCCAGCTAATACTTAGATTTATCATTTTGCTATAATTATAGGTACACAAAGGTGCGATTTGTACATTGTACTCTTGACCTAGCTTGATAGCAGCTAGATAGAGTGCATCAAGCTAGGTCAAGAGTACAATTATAATTAATTATAGCAAAATGATCGCCCATAGGGAAAAAACAGGCGGGGGGGGGGGGGCGATAGTGAGCAGGTAGCTGCATTTCCTAAGTTAGCTGGCTAACTTTGAATATCGGAGTTAGCTGGATAATTTAGCCGGTTAATTCAAATCCTCTGAGATATGCCCCCGGACACCCCTAACTTAGGTTAAATTCTAGCTGACTAGAATTTAGCTGGATAAGTGCCCAAATATCCATTTAGCCAGATGACTTCAGAATTAACTGGCTAAATGCTTTTGAATATGAACCTCGTCATGTTTAAGTTCTTTTAGAACTCAGGGGCGAATGCCATTTCATGTCAGTGATTTGTTACTTTTTAGGATGTCAATCTGATCTATTTCATTCTTCATTGTCATTTGTTTTAGTTGCTCAGAATCTCCACTATTAAAGAATGTTTCAGGTGTGTGTATGTTCCCAACATCTTCTTCTGTAAAGACCAAGGCAGAGAATTAATTCAGTTTTTCTGCTATTTCCTTGTCCTCCAAGAGCATCCCTTTTGCCCCTTGGTCATCTAGCAGCCCAATCTATTCCCTTACAGGCTTTTTGCTTCCAATGTACTTGAAAAAATTATTAGTTTTTGACTCAGTGGTAAGCTTTATCTTATAGTCTCTCTTCTTCTAACTACTGTATTATATTTAACTCGTCAGTGCTTATGCTTTTGCCTACTAACATTATTTGAGTCTGCTCTCCTTTTTTGAATGACGCTATTTTAGCTAACTGCCACTTTTACCTCACCATAAACCATGCTGGCAGTCATTTGATCTTCCTTCAACCTTTTTTAAAGCATGGAATACATTTTATCTGGTCTTCCAAAATGGTATTTTTAAACTATGGCCGTGTTTCATGGAAAATTTTAAACCTTGCAATACTTTTAGTTTTTTTCTAATTCCTTCAATATATTAATCTCCCTTTTCATATTTATATACTAGTTTTACTTATTCTCCTCCCTCTAGTGATTATATCAAATTTGATTACATGATGACTGCCATTGCTTAGTGGCTCTACACAGCAACCCCTCGTACCAGGTTATGCATTACACTGAGGAATAGATCTAAAGTAGCTGTTCCTTTCGACAGTTCTAGGACCAGCTGCTCCCTGAAGCAGTCATTTAAGTCATACAGAAAATTAACCTCTCAAGTATGTCCCAATGAAACAGTGATCCAGACAACACCAGGATAACTGAAATCTCCCATTATTTTTGGGTTGCCAAATTTATTTGCTTTTTTAATTTCAGCTAGCATTTCAGTCTGTTTCTTTATTTTGGCCAGGTGGCCAATAGGATACAACCACACACTTGGAATTTCCTATCCATAAGGATTCCAGACTGCATTTTGTTTCCTGCAGGATTTTTTATCATGCTTGAATCTATACCATCTTTTATAAATAGTGCCACCCCCTCCATGAATTTGATCTGGTCTATCACATTGATATAATTTATATCCTGGTATCACAGTGCTTCATTAGTTATCTTCCTTCCACCATGTCTCTAAAATGCCTACATTCTCATATAATGCCATACATTCTAACTTCTGGCATTCACACACAGATATTTTTAAATAGTTTTTTTATTTGTACTTTCATTCTCTCTGTAGTCACAACCTGCTTGTTAGCAAATGATACTGGTAGTTTAGAGTTATTTCACATCTGGATGCTAGTTTTGTCTATGTCAGTCTGGGTTACTTCAGTTTTAAACACAACCTTTCCACTAGCGCGCATCACATGTAAGTACATGTAGAAGAGGCTATTAGCTAATCCCTGCAATGCAAAAAATTTCCTGCGTTCCCAACGTGCCCTCGCAATGCAGTAAATATTACGCCAGCCCAGGGCTGGCATAAAGGTCTACCGCACTCAAAGGCATACTGTAAATACCCAAAATTCCTGCTTTCTGTGATCCCTCCTACTAGTATCATCGCAATACTAATAGGAGGCACCACCGAAAAGCAAAATTGCTTACCTTGTAATAGGTGTTATCCCAGGACAGCAGGATGTAGTCCTCACGTATGGGTGATGTCAGTAACGGAGCCCTAGTGCGGGAAAAACTTCTGTCAAAGTTTCTAGAAACTTTTGACTGGCCCTGTGAGGCCACTGAGCATGCCCAGCATGCCATGATATTCTCTGCCACGGGGGTCTCACTCTAGTCTCGTATGTAGCAATAAGCTTTAGCTGTCCTGGGATAACACCTATTACAAGGTAAGCAATTTTGCTTTATCCCAGGACAAGCAGGATGCTAGTCCTCACATATGGGTGATTAGCAAGCTAGAGGCTGAGTCATTTTGTAGTGAAATAACACTGAAGCATTATCGTTGAAAATGAGTCAGCCGAAGATGACAGCAGGATGGATGTGGAAGGAGGTGGGATTAAACTGAAAACAAGTTCAAGACAGATTGTCCATAGGCTGAATCTTGTCGTCCTTCTTTGTCCAAACAGTAATGAGCTGCAAAGGTGTGAAGAGAACTCCATGTTGCTGCTTTACAAATGTCAAGAATTGGCACTGAGCGATAGTGTGCTACTGATGTTGACATAGCTCTTACTGAATGTGCCTTTACTCGCCCTTTGAGCGGAAGGCCTGCTTTTTCATAGCAAAACTGTATGCAATCTGCTAGCCAGTTGGATAGAGTATGCTTTCCCACTGGTTTACCCGGTTTGTTTGGATCATAGGAAACAAAGATTTGATTGGATTTCCTGTGGGTTGTAGTGCGGTTTAAATAAAAAGATAGTGCATGCTTACAGTCCAAGGTATGTACGGCTGTTTCTCCTGGGAGAGAATGAGGCCTTGGAAAAAATGTGGGTAAAACTATGGATTGGTTCAAGTGGAATTCCGTAACCACCTTGGGAAGGAATTTTGGATGCGTACAGAGAACCACTCTGTCATGTAGGAATTTTGTGTAAGGTGGGTAAGTGACAAGTGTTTGTAACTCACTAACCCTTCTAGCTGATGTAATGGCTATGAGGAAGATAGTCTTCCATGTGAGAAATTTAAGATCACAGGAATCAATGGGTTCAAAGGGAGAACTCATGAGCCTTGTTAAGACCAAATTCCGATCCCATTCTGTGACAGGGGGCCGAATTGGTGGTTTGAGATGAGTTAAGCCTCTCATAAACCTGCTGACAAGAGGTTGTGTGGAGATCGGTGCATCTGCTATCTTTTTATGGTAAGCAGAAATTGCACTTAAGTGTACCCTTACAGATGAAGTCTGGAGACCAGATTCTGAAAGATGGTATAAGTAATTTAGCAGAGATATGGTGGAGCAGGTGAAAGGATCAATATTCTTTTGCCTGCACCACAAAGTGAATCTTTTCCATTTGGAAGAGTAGTTCTTTCGTGTGGAAGGCTTACGTGAAGCTATAAGCACTTGAGAGATATGGGTTGAAAGATTGAGTAGTTGTAAGATTAAGCTTTCAACATCCAAGCTGTCAAGGCTAGGGATTGGAGGTTGGGATGGCGCAACCGACCCTGATCCTGAGTTATGAGATTGGGAGCTACTCCCAGGCAAATGGGGTCCCTGACGGAAAGGTCTATAAGTGTGGGAAACCATCCTTGTCGAGGCCAATACAGGGCTATGAGTATCATGGACCCCTTGTCCTGCTGTAGCTTCACTAGAGTTTTGGTTATGAGCGGTATCGGAGGATACCCGTATAGTAGGCCTGAGTTCCAAGGGCGAGCAAAGGCGTCCTTGGCTGGCTGGTTCTTCTGTTTGTGTAGAGAACAGAAATTGTCCACTTTGTGATTCAGATGTGATGCAAAGAGGTCTATTATTGGTTGTCCCCAACGATGAAATATCCTGTTTACTACTGAGGAATCCAGGGACCATTTGTGTGGTTGGAACTGACGACTGAGGCGATCTGCCAGTACATTGTGAATGCCTGCCAGGTAAGTTGCCCGGAGAAACATTGAGTGGTCGAGGGCCCAGCTCCAAATCTGTGCAGCTTCCTGACAGAGGAGATACGATCCCGTACCTCCTTGCTTGTTGATGTATCACATGGCTACTGTGTTGTCCGTTTGGATAAGAACAGTTTTGTGTGAAAGGCATTCCTTGAACGCATGTAGCGCATAGCGTATAGCTCAAAGTTCCAGAAAATTGATTTGAAATGTTTCTTCAAGTGTTGTCCAAGTCCCTTGAGTTTGGAGAGTGTCTATGTGAGCTCTCCAACCCAAGGTGGATGCATCTGTAATTAACATTATTTGTGGGACTGGTTGCTGGAAGGTTAGGCCCTTGCGCAAATTGTCCTTGTTCGTCCACTAAAGTAGAGATGAGTGTAGCTGGTGGGTTACTTGAATTGGAGAAGACAGTGGTTGAATGGCTTGGATCCATTGTGATCTTAAAGTCCATTGAGTTATCCTCATGGCTAACCTTGCCATAGAAGTGACATGAACTGTGGAGGCCATGTGGCCTAGTAAGGTTAGAAACTGATGAGCTGTTGCTTGTTTGTCTGAATGAATCAAGTTTGCCAATAGGGATAGTGTTTCTGCACGATCCTCGGGCAGAAAGGCCTTTGCCAGGATGGTGTTGAGCTCTGCTCCTATGAATTGTAGTACATGCGACGGTGTGAGATGGGACTTTTGATAATTGAGAAGAAAACCCATTGAATGGAGTGTGGTGATTGTGTGATTGAGAGAAGTGAGAGCTCCTTGTAGAGATTGACTTCTGATGAGCCAGTCGTCGAGATATGGGAAGACATGAACACCTTGTTTGTGCAAGTGTGCTGCTATTACTGCCATGCATTTTGTGAATACTCTGGGAGCAGAGGCTAGTCCGAAAGGCAGAACTCTGTATTGGAAATGTTGGTGACCTACTATGAAGCGCAGATATTTGCGATGAGGAGGGAATATTGGAATGTGAGCATAAGCGTCTTGGAGATCCAGAGAACAAAGCCAATCCCCTTTTTGAAGAAGTGGAAGCATGGTGCCCAGAGAAACCATCCTGAACTTTTCTTTTTTGAGAAATTTGTTGAGATTTCTGAGGTCCAGGATGGGACGTAGGCCTCCTGTTTTCTTTGGAATGAGGAAATAACAGGAGTAGAATCCTCTGCCCTGCTGAGGCCGGGGCACCGGTTCTACAGCCCTGGATTTCAGAAGGGTGGATAAATTCTATTTGTAGTTGAGGCATGTGATGCCAGTATATTATCTGTTTTATGTAAGGGCCCCGCCCAATGGTTTTGTGTTCACTGTAAACCGATGCGATGTGCGAACGGTCATCGGTATAAAAGAAACGTTAAATAAATAAATAAATAAAAAATAAAATGAAGCTGAGTTGGTTGAAATTCTGTGGGAATTGAGAGGAAATTGAGTTGGTATCCTCGAGATATGATACACAGAACCCATTGATCCGTTGTTATTGTTATCCAATTGTAAAATTTGGATAATCTGCCTCCTACTGGGAATTCTGGTTGAGGATTTATGGAAAGGCTTAGTTCCCTGGATATAGCTTCAAAAGCCCGCAGCAAGACCTGATTGTGTAGCAGGCTGGGGCCTAGGTGCTCTCTGCTGACAAGGATGTGTTCTGTGTTGAGTTCTGGATTGTCTAGGCCTAGTTGTGGGAGGATAAAATCATTTCTGACGATAATAAGGTCTTCTCATTTCCCTCCTTTGAGTTCTTCGGGTAGTATGTGTAGTGGGGTCCTGAGGAAGGGACGATAGCTGTCGTAAGGTCTCATTATATTCCTTTAATTGGGAGACCACTTCCTGTACTTTTGTACCAAATAAATTGTCCCCTGTACAGGGGAGGTCCACCAATTTATCTTGGACCTCTGGCCTAAAATCTGAGGCCTTAAGCCAGGCCCACCTCCTGGCACTAATATCCGAAGCTGCAACTCTTGATGCTGTTTCGAAAGAATCATATGCAGCTCTTACCTCGTGTTTACCAGCCTCAAAAGCTTTGTTTATGAGGTTTTGTGCAGATTCTCTATATTCTTGTGGAAGAGATGGGATAAAGTCCTCCATCTGCTTCCAGAGGTTTCTCTGGTATTGGGTGATATATAATTGATAAAGGAAGTTTAGCATTGCACCCTGGAATACCTTGCGGCCTAGAGAATCCAGAAATCTGTTGTCCTTCCCAGGAGGATTGAAAGAGTGCACTCTTGTTCTCTTAGCTTTCTTCTGTGCAGATTTGACAACTACTGAATTATGTGGCAGTTGTGATTTCTGATAGCCCAGTGTGGCCTGCACTAAATATGTTGAGTCCATCCTTTTGTTGATTGAGGGAACAGAACAAGGATGTTCCCACAGTCGGTGTTGAAGCTGTAGGAGGACATCGTGTATAGGTATTGCCATAATTTGTTTAGGAGGGTTGACAAATTGCAACACCTCACGTGTTTGGTGACGGAGATCTTGTTCTGACTCTAACTTAAAAGGAATAGACTCAGCCATGTCTTGAACAAAAGCAGAGAAAGTGAGATCCTCTGGGGGGGATTGATTCCTAGGGTGTGGTGGGGAAGGGTCAGACATGAAATTTTCAGAAGTGTCTGATTGAGTATCACTCCATGTGTCGTAGTCTGGAGTGTCTGGTAGTGTCTTGCCAGTTGTAGGTGGAGGAGCCAAACCAGAGGGTCCTGGTATGGGTTCCTGAGGAGTAGAGTCCTCTTCCAGTGGATTTGAAGGCAAGGAATCCAGTAAATCTTGGTATTTCTTTTGTATTACTGAATACAGTGCTACTTCAGATGATACTGTATCTCCAGAAGGGAGTGGCATCGTTGGCGTTGTACATGGCATCGATGGTATCTAGGATTTTGGCATTGGAATTGATGGTATCGTCGACATTCCAATTCTTGCATATGATGGAGCAGTAGTAGCGATCGGCATCGACAATTGAACCGAGGCTGCAGATAGCATTGATGTCATCTGCGAGGAAAAAGGAGGCATCGACATCGATATCGAAGAAATGCTTGATGTTCTTTGCATCGATGTTTCTTGCGGCATCGGGAAGGGTCCTGGCTTCAGGAAGGTTCCTGTCATCGGGCTGGTGCCCGGCATCGGGAAAGTTCCCAGAATCGGTGCCATCCTCGGTAGTATATCTGACATCGGCACTGGTTGTGCCGGCATCGGTGACGTCGTAAGTAAGTAAGGGAGACATCACGGGTGATGTCGCCGGCATCGGTGTAGTCACCGGTAGGTGTTCTTTTATGGCTTGCAAGACCACTTCCTTTATAAACGATGTTAAGTCTTGCGGTATCAGGGAAACGTTTGGCACCGGTGGAGGCGGGGACATCACTACCTGCGGTGTAACTGATTCTGTGGTAGGCCTAGTAGGCATCGAAGTGTCTATGTGCTTAGGCCACTTTTCGCTCGGTTCCTCACGGGAAGATGCGGTTGGTGATGCCGAGGCATGCAGATGACTGTGTTTATGTATAGGCCTTACCTAGACATAAACACCGATGGTGAAGGTGTCTCCAGAACCGTCCAGTTGGCGTTTTTTTAATAGAACTTTTTTGGGAGCTCCTACCGGTGAGGACTTCGATGAAGTCGATGGAGAAGGAATCAACTGTAGGCTGAAAAGCTGCTGTATTTTCTCGACGCAATTTTCTTCCCTTGGGTGTCATCTCTTGGCATTGCTGGCAAGAGGAGATATCGTGTTGGTCACCCAAGCAGCGTACGCATTCAAGATGCGGATCTGTAATCGACATTTGTAATCGCACAGTCGGGCATTTTTTGAATCCCGATGCCATAGTGTCACCGACGGCCATCGATGACGGAAAAAATTGAAAAGCATTTTAACGAAAATTAACGCTATATTACTTCACCAGCCGGTGAAGAGTGAGAATGAGTGAGATCCCGTGAGGGAGAGATTAGGAAAAAATGACTTTTTCTAGTCAAAAACAGAGTAATCTCAGAGGGCTCCGGTGACCGTGCTGCTAACAGCAGCATGGAAAAACGAAGACTAGAGTGAGACCCCTGTGGCAGAGAATATCATGGCATGCTGGGCATGCTCAGTGGCCTCACAGGGCCAGTCAAAAGTCTCTAGAAACTTTGACAGAAGTTTTTCCTGCACTAGGGCTCCGTTACTGACGTCACCCAAATGTGAGGACTAGCATCCTGCTTGTCCTGGGATAACCAGAATTATTTAAAAAAACAAAACAAAAAAAACTGTTTGAGAAAAAAATTTCTGGACACCCAATAAATACCCACAATATACACAGTCCAGGCCAAGTGTTGAGCATCCATTTCCTAACCCAACAGCCACCTTTCCTGGGCGCACAATGCCAAGGAAGCGCTAGGAACACACAATTTCCTGTAGCGCCTCCTTGTTTACCACAGCAGCTAATTTTAATATAAAATACGGCACCCAGAGAGGTGGATCAGAGGGCACTTAATCACAAGCGCCTGTTTTACATGCGCTGATATTGCATCAGCCTGATTGAGACTTTGGAGCTCAGCCTAGCTCTGGGGTCCTGCACGTGGGATGGGGAGCATTTCTGAGAATGTAAACCTGGAGTTCTGGATTTCAATTACCTAGCAGCATAAATTTAGCCTATAAAACTTCTCTCCTGCACCTTCCCATGTCACTGGCATCCAAACATACCCACACAGTCGCCTCACCACCACCACTCTCTAAAATCTTATCTAGGTTGTGCGTGAGATCCACTACCTTTGTACCAGGTTGGCAAGTTACCAAGCGATCCTCATGCCCACCATTCACCATGCAGCCCTGGAGAGACATCCTTTGTGTAAGAGGTAAATCAGGTCCTAACTATAAGATCACTTCCTACCACACCAAGGCAATGGTCTCCTGCCAAGTGATCTTGCTCCAACAAAGCAGCACAAGGGCTGCTGGTCTGGAGTTGGGACCACTCTACTATGTCCCTGGAGGTTCCCTCTATATAATCTCTCTGCTGCCTCAGCTCCTCCAGAGATCGGACTTGTTTTCTGAAAGCCAGGAGCTCTTTGCACTGGTTGCACACATACAATCTCTCACCAACAGGTAGATAATCATACATGTCTCACATGACTGCATAGTCCCCAATTTGCTGCTATACTTCTGTCTGCATCTTAATTTTACTGAATTGCTAAAGTTTTTAAATTGGACTATGGTTTTTACATTATTTATTTGGTATCTTTTAAATGTAAAGTTTTTAAATTGATAACATAGTGACTTAGTTTGTGAATGACTAGCAACAAGACTAAAATTAGTCACACTAAAATCAGGGTTAATCATATGTTATTCTAAATCACTAATTGACTTTTATTTGAAGATTTTCCTCCTAATTGAGAGATGGAAGGGTAATCTATAACACAAAGAAAGTGATTAGGATGACCGCAAAGGATTTTAATTTTCAGAGGTTTTTAATCTGCTAAGACTGATTAAGAAAGCATTGAAGGTTTAAATTAGCAAAATGATTTTATCTGCAATGTGCTGCTGTCTATTAGCTCAAAAAACTAGTTGATAAAACACATTCACTAATACAGAGTGCTGTGACTACCACTGGATAAAATAAGATGCTCATTAAGATTTTCTTACTGAACAAAATCTTTTGAGTATTATTATGCCTCAGCGTACCTGAGTTATTCTAACACACCATCTTCCAATTTATTAAAAACTTTGACTAGAAAAGGATAAATAATGCTTTACCTGTAGCATTAAGACAACAGTCTTCACCACGTTCCATTGGGATTTCCTGCCGTCAACTATTACAGTGAATCCTCTGGCTTTACACTTTTCACTAAAATAGAAGTGCAACATTTTAAACATGAAAAGCAACATATGTGAATTAGAATTTTTATATGACTATTCCTTAGAGACACTAGAATTTCCACAGACAAATATAAATATGTCCAAATAGATTACAATTTGCTCTCCATCACTCCTGTAAATAAAACAAGTTTTGCAAAGTCTATTATTGATTTGTACAATAATGGGGAGAAATAGACTTTAGGATTGCAGATTCTCAATGGGGGTGGGGGAAGAAGGAAGAGATGATGTTCGGGGCTGCACTTTCTCAACAGAGGGGAGAGGGTGGCCTGGGAAGAACAGAAAGATGCAGTTTGGGGCTGCACTTTCACAGCAGGAGGGTAGTAAAGAGATGCAGTTTAAGGCTGCCGTTTCCCGTATTAGGGAGGGTAGAGAGCAGTTTAGGGCTATAGTTTCTAAGTGACAGGAAGATGCAAAAACATGAGGTTGGGATTATTTTTCAAGCATGGGAAAGAAAGGATATGGAGCATCTTCAATCTAATTTATCAGTCCATATGTTTTTAAATTTACAAAAAAAATGTGTTTTGAGGCTACAGTTTCCCAGAAGCAGGAGGGTGAAGGGATGCTGTTTACAACAGAGGACAACAATGCGAGAGGGAGATGAGAAAAGCCTGTGGGATGCAAGAGAAGTGACTTTCCTATCCCATAACTTCCTACCATCCACTGCTGTTCTATACTAAGAACATAAGATATGCCATACTGGGACAGACCAAAAGGTCCACCAAGCCTAGTATCCTGTTTCCATCAGTGGTCAATCCAAGTCACAAGTACCTGGAAGGATTCCAAAAGGTTGATAGATTCCATGCTACTTATCCCAAGGATAAGCAGTGGATTTCCCTAAGTCAACCTTAATAATGGTTTATGGACTTTTTTGCCCTGTAGAATTCTTACATTTTCTCCAAAAAAAAGTCAGCAGGCTTAGACTCAAAGGCAGAATCACATAATGGTTTTCTTTAGAACATGACCCCTAGACATCATACAGTATGGCCATGCCACATCCCTGCATGAACACAATATAAAATCCAGTTATAAATAAGCTTTACCAAATTCTTAACCTTTGCTTTTTTTGAAATCTGTTCTTTTGCCTTCATGTCAACTTCCTCCCTTTGTGAAAGAATAGCTTATTTCTGATATAATCTTTCTAGCACATGAAGACAGAATAGGACGATGCTTAGTGAATTTATATATTTTTAATAATTTTTAGGGAAATACTCATAATTACACTAAAAGTCCATCAAGTTTTATGGTATCCAACAAAAAAATGCTGGAAAGATTTATGAAAAAGGAGAGCCATATCTGTTCATACATTTATGACAAAATAACTCTCCAAAGCATGGGAGGAAAGTCACTGAATTTGGCATGCAGGCAGACGGTGTGAATTTCTTGGATGAGTTTGAAAACCAGAAACAGTAAGTCGGTATTTTTAAAGAATGAACCCTCCCAAATCCCCATTGCTTTAATGGAAGATAGTAAGAGGCTGTAGAATGTTAATGACCTCTCTGTTCAAAAAGGCACCCCTCACCCCCCAACCACAGCAGCGTAGTCTAGAGCGAAACAATATTATCTCCCCTATCTACACACACTTAACCTTACACCCACAACTTCATATTTATTTATTTATTTAAGAGGTTTTATATACTGATGCTCATGAAAAATCATATCGCGTCGGTTTACATATAACTTTAATCATTTCTGTCATATCGCTGAAATTGTGTTTTAAAAAAATCGCTTAGCTGTGGGAGCAAGAGACTGTAATGTTGATATGGCACACCACCTTGATACAAACACTCCCCCACCATAAATAGACACTACACATGGAAATGTCTTCTTTTCTTTTAAATCACAACTCAAAGGTTTGGATATGTTGCAACAAGGAAAAAAAAGCAAGTTTGCTTACTGTAAACTGTGTTTCCATAGATAGCAGGATGAATTAGCCATGCTGTCTGGGAGGGTCTCGCGACTGGTCAGTAGGCGGAGTTTTCTCAGTTAGTACAGAGTTTTGAACTCTGAACGGTTGCGCGGTGAGCTTCCCGTGCGATTGCCTTGTTACCTCAGTCTCTTGTAGCCAAGCGAGATGTATGTGGAAATGTTTTTTGGTAGAATCTGTAGACTGTCTAGGGAGGTGGGAAGGGATCGCATGGCTAATTCATCCCGCTATCTTCGGAAACACCGTTTACGGTAAGCAAACTTGCTTTTTCCCTATAGATAGCAGGGATGAATTAGCCATGCTGTCTGGGAGTCCCCAAGCTCCCGGGTTGTGTCCATATAGTAAGTTTTTTATGATTTGAGGACACTACACTTCAATAAAGGTAGACAGTCTTATTCTGTATTTAGGGTTGACAGAACTGCCGAACCCAGAGCTGCAGTGGAAGATGTTTGCTGTCCGATACAGTAGTGAGATGTGAAAATATGAAGAGAAGACCAAGTTGCTGCTTTGTAGATGTCCAGTAGCGGAACTTTCCTTAAATGTGCAACAGATGCTGCTATTGCTCTTATCTTGTGTGCTTTTGGTTTGTTGCTCAAAACAATGGAACGTTTATTGTAGCAGAATTCAATGCATTGGGATAGCCAACTAGCAATGGTTCTTTTGGAGACAGGCTGATTTGGATTATTTGGGTTAAAAGAGAGGAACAATTGAGATGGTCTTTCTTGAGATTGAGTCCTTTGTTTGTAATAAGCTAACGCTCTTTTACAGTCTAAAGAGTGCAGAAGTTTGTCTTGGGCATTATGATGAGGTTTAGGTTTGAAGATTGGCAATGTAATTGACTGGTTTATGTGGAAAGCTGATACTACTTTAAGAAGGAAAGTAGGATGAGGCTGAAGAGTGACCTTATCATGCTAAAATTCTAAATAAGAAGAATAGTGAACAAAGGCTTGTAGTTCACTTACTCTCCGTGCTGATGTGACGGCCACTAGAAATACCATTTTCCATGTGAGGTATTTAATGTGGCATGAATGTAATGGCTCGAAAGGAGGCAGCATTAGCTGTTCAAGGACTATATTGAGATTCCATAGTATAGGTGGCTTTGACACCGGTGGCCGTAGACGTAGCATGCCCCGCATGAATCTGGAGATCAGCAGATGGTTGGAAATGGGAAGTCCATTATGAGAGTGGTGGAAAGCTGCAATAGCGCTAACATGCACACGAATGGAAGCCAACGCTAGACCAGCGAAGTAGAGTGTATGGAAATACTCTAGAAGTTGCATGGCTGTTGAGAATGGATCTAGTTGTCGCGGTTTGCACCATTTCGTGTAATGATGCCACTTTCCTGCATAGTTACGACTGGTTGAAGGTTTCCTGGATGCAATGTCTTCTAGTTGAGATGGCAGACCCAGGTGGCTTAATAAATGCCTTTCAACCTCCAAGCTGTCAGGAGGAGGGAACGATGCATTGGATGAAGGAGGGACCCCCCTTCCTGAGTTAATAGATGTGGATGGCTCTCCAATGGAAAGGGCTGCCTTGGCCATGCTGGAGCTATGCGGATCATATCCGCTGTGTCTCGGATGCATTTCTGAATTGTCCTTGATATTAACAGAATGGGAAGGTAAGCGTAGAGCAAGCCCTCCGTCCATGGGATGAGAACGGCATCTGGAGCATGACGAAGTTTGCTCGGGTAAATGGAGCAAAATGCTTGTGTTTGACGGTTGCTCTCTGTGGCAAAGAGATCTATTAATGGGTTGCCCCAGCGTTGAAAGATCCTTGTTGCTACTTTTGGATTCAAAGTCCATTCGTGTGGATGAAAAATTCTGCTGAGGCGATCCGTCGTGACGTTGTTTAAACCTGGAAGGTAAGTAGCTTGATTTGAAACTTTGTTTGCTATTGCCCACGTCAGTATTCGAAGTGTTTCTCGACAGAGGATCCATGAACCTGACCCTCCTTCCTTGTTTATGTAGAACATGGCGACTTGGTTGTCTGTGTATACCATGAGATGCTTGCCCCGAACTTGAGGGGAGAAGGTTTGGAGTGATTTCCAGATGGCTTGAAGTTCCAGGAGGTTGATCTGTTGTGTGCTCTCCCGAGGAGACCAGAGACCTTGAGTCTTTAGATTGCTCAGATGGGCTCCCCAGCCCCTCCTGGATGTATCCATTGTGAGCATAAGTTGATGGGGAGGTAACCGGAAAGGTGCTCCCGAGGTCAGGTTGTTGGTGTTTTTCCACCATCGAATGTCGATGCGCATTTGAGTCGTAAGTTGTATCCTGGTTGAGAGGGGTTGAAAGTATTGAGACCATTGATTCTTTAGTCCCCATTGTAGGCAGCACATGTGTAGTCAGGTGTAGGGAACTACATGGATAGCTGCCACCATGTGACCCAGTAATTGGAGGACTTGACGGGCTGAAGTATATGATCGGTTGCATAAGACGTCGAGCTAGTGAGGATAGCGTTTGAATCCTGTCCTGCGGAAGGTATGCTCTCTGTTGTGTTGTATCGATGAGCGCTCCAATGAACTGTAGTGTTTGGGTCGGTTGCAGGTTGGACTTCTTGTAATTTATTAAGAAGCCCAATGTCTGAAGGCAATTGATTGTTTGGAACATGTGATTCCGTAGAGTAGCCTGATCCGAAGCTACTAAAAGCCAGTCAACCAGATAGGGAAATATCTGGATCGACAGTTGTCTGAGGTAAGCCACCACCACCGCTAAACATTTTGTGAATACTCTTAGGGCCGAAGATAGGCCAAAGGGTAGAACTTTGTATCGATAGTGGCTGTTCTGAGCTTGAAAGCAAAGGTATTGCCAGGAAGAAGGGTGCATGGGTATATGGGGAGTACGCATCCTTCAAGTCTATGGAACATAGCCAGTCGTTGGGCTGTAGGAGGGAAAGAATAGTCTTTAGAGACGTCATCTTGAATTTTTCTTTCTGAATGTGTTTGTTGAGATTCCGTAGGTCTAAGATGGGTCGAAGACCTCTGGACGTTTTTGGGATGAGGAAATAATGGGAGTAGAATCCCCGATTCTCCTGTGATATTGGAATTCTTTGAATGGATTTTTGGTTTTATAGATTTTGTAACTGTTTCTGAAGGTACAGTGAGTGGGTTGATGTATTCCAGGGGGAGGGAATATGAGGGAGGCATGGGAGTGTTACAAAATGTATCTGGTAGCCTTCCCTTATGATGTTCAGCACCCAAGAATCTGAGGTAATTGCCTCCCAATTGGCATAGAATAGCCAGAGGCGACCTTCTATGTTTGGTGGTGGAGGTGGCTCGGGATAGCTCAAAAAGATGAAGTCTGTTTTTGAGGGGGTGCTGGTGCTGGCTTTTGAGGTCGTTCTTGACGAGGTTGTCCACGGGATTGATGAGTCTGAGAATGGTATCTCTGGTGGGAATAATTTTGCATTCGATAGGTATTGTATGATTTAAAAGGTGCCCTTGAGTAGGATTTCCTCCTGAATGAAGGATAAAATTTTCTGGACGAGATATGGGGGTCCGTAGGAGAAGTGAGTGACAGTACCGCGGTACTCTGTTCTTTAAGAATGGTAACGGTTTCCGCAAACTTCTCACCAAAAAGATTGTCTCCTAGACATGGTATGTCCGCTAACTTATCGTGGATGTCCTCTCTTATAGCGCTCACTCTCAACCATGCCATTCGTCTTGCTGCTATAGCTGTAGCCGAAGATCTTGCGGAAGACTCAAACGACTCATACACAGACCGAAGTAGATGACTAAGTCCTTTTTCCATGTCTGTAAATGGCTGTGGAAGAGTATTATCAGAGGCTAAACATATGGGACGTAATCTCTGAAGACATTCAAATAAATACTGGATTACATAAAACTGATGGTGTTGAATTTTTGTTGCTAGCATGGACGAATGGTATAATTTACGGCCGAAGTCATCCATGGACTTATGGACCTTCCCTAGTGGTGAATTGGCATGAAGTTTTGACCTTTTCACCTTTGATAGTGCAGATTCCACTACTATTGAGTTGTGTGGCAATTGTGTGACATCGTAAATTGTTGAATTACGCATACGGTACTTGAAGTCCGTTTTCCTTGATGTAGCTGTGGTGGTAAAAGGTTTCTCCCACATTTTACGAAGGACTATATCCAGTACTGTATGTGGTGGTAGAGCTGTTGGCTCTGGAGGCATTTCGAATATTTTCAGTATTTCAAGAACCTCCGTCCTAGGATCAGGAATCTTTCCCGTCTCTATATTTAAAAGAGAGCCTACTTTCTCGATTACCTTTGTGTAGTTCAAGTCTTCGGGAGGGGAATAAGGTTTCGGGAGACCTTCTGGAGGGTCAGATGGAAAACCTGTAGATGAACCAGGGGATGATGGCCATGGCGAGTCTGGAGAGTCCGATCGATCAGCAATTGGAGATGGTGCTGATGGCTGAGAGGGAAGGAGTGGAGTTGGCGAAGGCACAAGTGAATAGAAATGTGAATCGGAACCGGAATCGGTTCGGGTTCCGATTCAAATCGTGCATTTTATTTCGTCCGGCCCAAACAGGGTTTTTGGTTTTTTTTTTACTCGGCTGCGCCCGATCCAATAAACAAAAATCCCACCCCAACCCTTTAAAACTGCTCCTTTAGCCTCCACCACTCTCCCACCCCCCCCCCCCAAAAAACATTTTAAAATTACCTGGTGGTCCAGCGGGGGTCCCGGGAGCGATCTCCCACTCTCGGGCCGTCGGCTGCCACTAATAAAAATGGCGCCGATGGCCCTTTGCCCTTACCATGTGACAGGGTAACCGTGCCATTGGCCAGCCCCTGTCACATGGTAGGAGCACTGGACGGCCGGTGCCATCTTTAAAAATGGCGCGGGCCGTCCAGTGCCCATGGGTTTTTAGATTGTGTCCTAACTCCTGTTAGTGTGCACTAACCCGATTAATGATTTTTTCACGATAAATCGGTGGAATTTCTATTGTATCGCACTCTTTAACGATTAATGACAATTTAAAAAATATTGAATGATATTTTAAATCGTCAAAAAACGATTCACATCCCTACAAGTGAAGGCTGAGGATGTACAGTGTTGAGATCCTGAAGAAAAGTATTTAATGCCTGCGAATTCTGTAACATCGCTTTAGTTGCGAGAGGTTGTGCAGGTCCTGAAAAAGGAGCTGATCCTGAAGGTATTGCTGCTATGAGCAAGTCTTGAGGAGGGGATTGTGGTCTACTAAGGGAAGACCCATGAGAATCAGAATCTTTGCTAGAGGTGTCAGAGTCATGGACAGAGACTAGTTCCAGATGCTGGTCAGAATCTGTGATACTAGGTTTTGAAGATGTTAAATGTTTCGTTTTTTGTGACTTTTTAAGACTTTCTTGACTTAGCAGTATAGGCTGCGTCAAAGCTGGTGTCCTGTGCATCGGAATTCGAGGTGGACTTGATAGCTTCGCACGTTTTAAGCCATGATGCTCTGCTGCATCGCATGGCATAGACTCTGTACGCTTAGATGTGCCTTTGTGCGCCGACCTGCGCGCCGATGAGTTATGCACCGGGCTAAGCACCGAAGCGCCATGCGCGCATCCTGGCGCCGACCAGCTTCGGCCAATTTGATTTTTTATGACCTAATTTCTTCGGTGTCGATGAGCGGGATCGAGCGGGTTCAGTAAACTGAAAACCACGCGCTCATGAGGGGATTCCTGTGAATGAGGAGTTGCGGCCTCAACTCCCTTCACTAGCCTTGGTAGACTGACCGACCTGGCCGAGGTACCCTCTTCTAACGATACAGACCTTTTTGACGGATTCTTGTTCGGTCTCTTTGACAGTCCCGGCGAAGACGGTGTTGATGATACCTTTAGACGTGCAATTTTTTCTGCACACTTCCTTTGGGCTTTGGGAGACATACGAGCACAGTCCCGGCATGAGACTTGGTCGTGTTCCGGTCCAGGCAAATATAGAAGTAGTTATGTCCATGTGTAATGGACATAATTTTACCGCATTGGCAGTACTTAAATCCAGATGGCTTAGGAGCCATCACTGCCTAAAAAAATTGAAGAAAAAAACAAAATTGAGAAAAAATCTCTTCAGAGATGAGGAGAAAAACTCCACGTGCAGATTTGCTCACAGAAAAAAAAGAGACTGAGGTAACAAGGCAATCGCGCGGGAAGCTCACCGTGCAGCCGTACAGAGTTCAAAACTTTGTACTAACTGAGAAAACTCCGCTTCCTGACCGGTCGCGAGACGCTCCCAGACAGCATGGCTAATTCAGCCCTGCTATCGATGGGAAAACAAATCATTCTGAGACATAGCATATACTTAATATATAAGGTAAAACCCCTCTCCCGACCCTGCTGCAAATTTATGTTGAAAAGCATTTCCAAAGCTATGCTTCTGCATGCCTTCCCTTCTCTGCTTATAACATTTTAAAATGAAAGACTTTCATCTGAAAGTAACGAATCGCAACAGTGTGGGATAGATGGGTTCTTTTCACTGTTTATAACAAAGAAGATAATCTTCCAATATATTTACAACATAGCCTCAGAAGGGCAGACTGCTAGCTAATCTACTCTCCATCAATATATTTCTGTCACTTAACAAATGAATACGATTTCAATCATGACAACAGTAATTAAAAGCAAAAGGTATCAGAAAAACTGAGAAAACATTTTCATGCTGTTGAGATGCTTCAGTATCACAAACATTACCATAAAAAAATTTCTGAGGGTATTTTAGGTGAAAAATTAACCATGTGTACATAATTCAGTGATAGAAACCAGAAAGTCACCTTGGAATACTGAGCAGATAGTCCAGAGTAACACTTAGTTCATCCATACTTGTCTGCTCGAAACACAGTGGAATTGTCAAAATGAGGCCACTTCGTCTGTCCTTTCCTCCTATAAAAGAAAACAAACAAGAATGTAATCGTATGATTTTATTAAAACTGACAGTATAAGCAACAGCAGGCCTTGAATGAAAATGATGTAATCTGCAAATGCACCATGATTCTAAATTTCAGAAATGGAACAATGCAGCTTTAAAAATAACAAATGAAAATTCTCTCTCTTCTGAGCTCAAATTTAGGCTTCTGTTTATAAAACAATGTGAACTTCACTGGAGCATACTCTGTATTTACAAGAAATGGGATTTTTTTTTACATCAAAATGAGCATGATGCCAGGGATTATGGAGCAAGATCCACAATTTGATTTTAGTATTCTAAAAATTTAATATAAGCCAAAGATTATCCTCTGGAGCAAATTCAAGTCCCAAAAATTCCAACTGTGAATTGTGATCCAAAACATGAACCAGTGCAAAGGGGGAGGGGCATTTAGAACAATGCTGTTGTGATTCAAAGCTCAGTTCATCTCTTATATTTTTCAATAAACGATACATCAAAAGTTCAAGCATCCTACCACCTAAAGAAATTTGCCAAACGTTCACACAGAATCAATGCCCTATAGAACAAAATATTGACAG
Source organism: Rhinatrema bivittatum (assembly GCF_901001135.1). Classification (NCBI taxonomy): domain Eukaryota; kingdom Metazoa; phylum Chordata; class Amphibia; order Gymnophiona; family Rhinatrematidae; genus Rhinatrema; species Rhinatrema bivittatum. The sequence goes on from NC_042620.1 coordinate 124,501,329, forward strand.
AATGTTTCATTACTTGAAATAAAATGACTGGTTTACTATCATCATGTTTTGTATCTTATTCTCAGGAAGATATGAAAAAAATAAATTATAAAATTATGATTTTGCCACAAATGAAAGTAGATAATGACAAAATAGATAATGACACTGTATTCAAGAACTTACATTATATTTCAAAACCAGACATCTTTAAGGTCATCACTGGGAGGGTAATTTTGTAACAATCCATGTAATTTACTCATTTCAAAAATTCACATTATGCCAATTTACAATGCGAACTTGCACACATTTTGCTTTGAAAATTAACCAGAATAACGCACACAAGCTTATACCTGCTCTTTGCAGGGCACAACTTGTGTACATTAATTTATAAGGTAGCTTTATAAAATCAAAAGCAAGCATCTAAATTCAAACTCTGCCACCTAGAATCCTATTTATTTTGCCCGTGTGCACATAAAAGATTACATATATTTTCATGTGCACAAATCCCTGGCAATAATACATATCAAGCCATTTACATGCATAAGTCCGTGTTTTGTGTGTGTAAAAGGCTTTGAAAAACTATCCCCTAAATCAGCGATTTTCAACCGATGTACTGCAACACACCAGTGTGCGCTTGGGGGGGGGCTTAAGACAGCGAGACTGAATCAGCATATGTGTGAGAAAATGAGCATGTGTACGATTGAGACTGTGTATGTAAGTTAATGAGAGGAAGCATGTGTGAGAGACAGAGAGAGAGAGTCAGGCTGATCGTGGAGGTGGCCGGTAAGTGTGAGAGACAGAGAGTCAGGTTGATCATGGAGGTGACCAGTATGTGTGTGAGAGAGAGAGTCAGGCTGATCGTGGAGATGACCGGTACGTGTGAGAGAGAGAGAAAAAGACGGGGTAAGAAGATGACCTGTGTGTGTGTGTGAGAGAGAGAAAAAGACTGATCATGGAGGTGATATGAGAGAGAGAGATAATGAGAAAGACTGATCGGGGAGATGACTGGTATGTGAGAGAGAATCTTGTTGTGCAGGTGTGACTGGTGTGTGAGACAGACACATAGAGACTGGTCTTGGACCCTAAGGAAAGTAGACTGTGAGGACAAATCTATAACAGCCACTGCTGTTTCTGGTGTATGCTACTGGCCTACAAGGGAAAGGAGTAAGAGATTTACTGGAGAGGCTAAATAAAAGGGTCTTTTTAATTTATTTTTCTTGACTAATTGCCATTTTAATTATTAGCATTATATGATGTGTCTGCTGCTTGAATTTTTAATAATTTGTATGCGTTTTTAATGACTGGATGTTATTCTATTTCTCAGTTTTGAAACATTTATTCTGTTTATTAGCATAGTTTTAGAAATATTTAATATTTCTTGAGGAATGTATAAATAGAAATGTGCAGAGAGGAACTATTAGGAACGGAATGGTGAATAAAAAATTTTTTCATAATGCCTCTGTATCGCTCCATGGCGAGACCGCACCTTGAGTACTGTGTACAATTCTGTTCACCGCATCTAAAAAAAAGATATAGTTGCACTGGAGAAGGTACAGAGAAGGGTGACCAAATTGATAAAGGGGATGGAACAGCTCCCCTATGAGGAAATGCTAAAGAGGTTAGGGCTGTTCATCTTGGAGAAGAGACAGCTGAGGGGGGATATGATAGAGGTCTACAACGGGTAGATGTGAAGTGATTATTTACTCTTTCGGATAACATAAGGACTAGGGGGCACTCCATGAAGTTAACAAGTAGCAAACTAAAACTAATCAGAGAAAATTCTTTTTCACTCAACACACAATTAAGCCGCAGGGGCCCTTCCACCACCATGTTGAGGAGGTCTGCAAACCATGGGCGCCGCGGCCATTCCAGAGCCACGAGAATTACCGCTCCTGGATGATTTTCTATCCTCCTTAGAACCTTGCCCACCAGTGGCCACGGAGGGAAGACGTACAGGAGGAGCCGGGGCGGCCAGGGGAGAACCAGGGCGTCCACCCCTTCTGCACCATGATCCCTTCTTCGGCTGAAGAATCGAGGAGCCTTCGCATTGGAGGACGTTGCCATGAGGTCCATGGCGGGCGTCCCCCAGCGCCGTGTGATGATCGACATCGCCTCGTCGGAGAGAGTCCATTCCCCGGGATCCAGCGTCTGACGACTCAAGTAGTCCGTTTGAATGTTGTCTACCCCTGCAATGTGGGAGGCCGCCAGGCGGTCGAGGAAACGTTCTGCCCAGGCCATGAGCCGTGCCGCTTCGAGGGCCACCACACGGCTTTTGGTGCCTCCTTGTCGGTTGATGTAAGCCACCGTGGTCGCATTGTCCGAGAGGACCCGAACCGCCCGGTGTCGAAGCAGAGGCAGGAAATGCATGAGCGCCAGGCGTACCGCCCTGGTCTCCAAGCGGTTGATCGGCCACGTCGCCTGTTCCTTCGTCCACCGCCCCTGGGCCAAACTTCGGAGACAAACAGCCCCCCAACCAGTCAGACTCGCATCGGTAGTGACCACTAACCAATCCGGCGACTCCAGAGGGCAACCTTGAGCCAGGTTCCTGGGGTTCAGCCACCAGCGCAGGCTGAGCCTGGCGGTCGGCAGTAGAGGGAGCACCGCTTGATAGTCCCGAGAGACCGGCTTCCATCGAGAGAGCAGCGCCATTTGTAGAGGTCTGAGGTGCGCAAAGGCCCTCGGTACTAGGTTGATTGCAAAGGCCATTGATCCCAGGATCTGCAGGTAATCCCACGCCGTGGGAATCGGAAGAGATGCAAAGTGAAGGATTTGCTCCCTCAGTGCTTGAGCCTTGTCCGGGCGCAGGAAGACCTTGCCCTGAGCCGTGTCGAAACGCACCCCGAGGAAGTCCAGCTGTTGAGATGGAAGTAAGCTGCTCTTGCCGAAGTTGACCACCCAGCCGAGGGACTGGAGGAAATAGACTACTCTGTCGACCGCCTGCTGCCCCTGCGAGAAAGTCTTCGCCCGGATGAGCCAATCGTCCAGGTAAGGGTGGACTAGGATCCCTTCTCGCCAGAGCGCGGCCGCTGCTACCACCATTATCTTGGTGAAAGTCCTGGGTGCGGTCGCCAGCCCGAAGGGAAGGGCCTGGAACTGAAAGTGTTGGCCCAGTATCTTGAAACAAAGGAAGTTGTGATGGGCCGGCAGAATTGGAATGTGCAGATAGGCCTCCGTCAGGTCCAGGGAGGCTAGGAATTCTCCCTGATGCACCGCCTCTATGACGGAGCGAAGAGTTTCCATGCGGAACCGGGGTACCCGGAGGGCCTTGCTGACTTCCTTGAGGTCCAGGATGGGCCGGAAGGAGCCATCCTTTTTGGGCACCATGAAATAAATGGAATAATGCCCCGAGCCCACCTCTCCGAAGGGGACTGGCGAGAGGGCTCCCAGGGCCAGAAGCCTGTCCAGCGTGCTCCGTACCCCCAGGCGCTTGGGACTGGACCCGCAGGGTGAGAAGATGAACCTGTCTCTGGGGAGCCGTAGCAAGTCCAATGTGTAACCGTGTCTTAGGATATCCAGGACCCACTGGTCCGTAGTGATGTTGGCCCACTCCTCGTAGAACCAGGCTATTCGTCCTCCAATCCGAGGTAGAGGGGAGTGGGCCGTCCTGGCATCATTGGGGAGGCTTGCCAGAGGCTCCCTGCGCCGACGAGTCCCTGGGCGGTCTGCGGCCGCGAAAGGACCGGGGCCACGATTGTGACCTGGCCGAGGGGTTTCTGGGGCCTTGCTGCCGGGCGCCCCGAAATCGCCGTTGAGAGCAAGGGCGGTTCCTGGAGAAAGAAGAGGTCGGGCGATATGGTCGCTGACGATCCTCGGGTAGTCTGTGTACCGAATTTTCCCCCAGGGATTTGATGATCTGGTCAAGATCTTCGCCGAAAAGGAACCTACCCTTGAAGGGTAGGGCCCCCAGGCTAGATTTGGACGAGGCGTCTGCCGCCCAGTTCCGTAGCCACAGCAGGCGCCTGGCGGAAACTGCCGAAACCATAGTCCTTGCCAGGACCCGCAGCAGATCGTGGAGGGCATCGGCCCCGTAAGCAATGACGGCCTCCAGACGGTCCGCTTGCGCCGCCTCCTCCGGCGGCAGTTGCTGGGAAGTGAGGAGCTGCTGAACTCACCGAAGACCGGCTCTCTGGGTAAGGGAGCCGCAGATAGCGGACCCCCAGCGCCGAGACCTCAAAGATCTTTTTGAGGCAGACTTCCAATTTCCTGTCCTGTAGGTCCCGCAGGGCTGTTCCCCCCGTTACCGGGATGGTGGTTCTCTTTGTGACGGCAGAAACCGCCGAGTCGACCTTGGGTACCTTAAGCAGGTCCAGGAAGTCGCCGGGGAGAGGATAGAGCTTGTCCATTGCCCTGCCGACCCGGAGGGACGCCTCCGGTGTGTCCCACTCCCGCACCAGCAGGTGCAGAAATGACTCATGGATTGGAAAAGTCCGTGCCAAAGGACACAGTCCCGTCAAGACAGGGTCCCCTTTGGTGCTAGCTGAGGCTACGGAGGGTGCCGGGGGCCCCGGCGGCTCGACGGGGGGATCGAGGTCCAATTCCTGGAGGACGTGTGGAATGAGATCCGACAGCTCTTCCTTGCGGAAAATCCGTAGCACCCTCGGGTCGTCACACTCCAGGTGCGCTGCAAGGAGCGAATCATCGTCTGCCGTCGACGCCGGGTCACTCCCTGGGTCCGGAGCTGGAGGCGCCCCACTCGGCGGAAGGACTAGAGGTACCCTGGGGCCCCCCCCCCACGGTACCCGGATTGGGGCCCACCACGCCCCCCCAAGCCGGGCACCTTCGCCGGCATGGGACCTGCCGATGGGCCCCCCGGTCGGCTGCAGGCTCTGGAGATACGCCTGGTGCATCAATACCACGAAGTCGGCCGAAAACCCGGCTGGCGGCGGAGGGGGGGGGCCGGGGTGGCGCCCGGGTCCCGAATCGGCGTCGGGCGTGGAGAAAAATCATGCTGAGTCTCCTCAGCATCAGAGTCTATGCAGCTCTCCAGCTCCAAAATGGCTGCCGCTCCCGCCAAAGGAGGGGGCGGGGCTATCCCCCGAGGGCCGCGGCGCTCCGAGCGCGGCGGCGAAGAAGCCGGGGGAGCTAGGCTGGTCTCCCCCCCGGGGAGACATTTACTGCAGGAGCCATCCCGCAATCCGCCCTGCCCCGAGCCGCCACAGGAAGGGCACCTAATGCGCTGCATGGCGTGGGCCCGGGGGGGGGGGGGGGGGGGGGGGAGAGAAGCGCTGGCGCAGAGGCCCGGATCCCGGGAAAATCACGCCGCGGGAGGAGCGGGCTCGTGCCGCCCCAGCTCAACTCCGCTAACCCTCCCCTCAGGAGCGGCAGGGGAATGGGACCTCCCTGCCGCTGCGGCCCCGGGGAATGTACGTCGCAGGGCCGAGGGGGAGGGGTCCGAACGCGGCGCGAAAGAGGGGAGAGGCTGGCACCACCAGCATCCACCTGCTCCGTCCTACCGAATAAGCTGCAACACAAAATAACAGCCAAAACTTACCGCCGAAGGACAGAAGAGAAAGGAAGACAAAAAAGGAACACAGTCCTGCTAGCAAGCCAACCAGGGCTGCAAGGCCCGGGCAGGGAGCTCAAAGAGACCCCCAGAAATTTGAAAAAAAAATTATTTTTTTTTTTAAACCCAGGCCTACTTGATCCTATCCTTGAGGAAAGAGAGAAGAAGAACAAGTGTGGAACCGAATCCACTCACTATGGGAAACAAGGGTTCCCCCTCCTCACATCTGCTGGAGTCAGAGAGATACTGAGGATCTGTGGAGGGTGCACCAGTTTATATGCCAGCACCCTCCGAAGTTTGCTCTGACTCCATCTGCTGGACGGGGGACATAACCCACTGTCTGGACTGATCCTGGTACGTACAAGGAATGTAGTGTTATTTAAATGAATGTTTGTTTTTTGTCATTTTAATTTTTGCCTACACCAGTTCTAATTTTTAGACAGAGTCTAATCAAATAAAAATTACTATTACCACTATGACTGACCTTACCTGGAAAACATGATGAAAATGAGAGCAAAAACAAAATGTACATTTTTATAACGGTCTCTGATTAAAAAAAAAAAAAGACTGAGGAAGCTCACAAAGTAACACCCATGCAAGACCTCCCACACAAGCTCAGTAGAGTTCAAAGCTCTACTAGCCTGGAGAGATAAGTCTAATGCAGTCAGTTAATCTAACCCACATATCATAGCTAATTCAGCCTGTTTATCAATGGAAAAGCAATACTGCTGAAAAACTATACCTAAAAAAAGATCACTGAAGATCTAACCTGCTTAAGGTCTACATGAACTTTTGAATTATTAGAGAAAAATCACATAGGCGACTGGAAGGGGCTTCAAGATGTCAGTAGTCTATCCCTATGCCTGCAGTAGAACCCACTGTACATAAACCAACTCAGACCGATATTTGTCTAATTTTCTCTTTAAACCCCCCCAGCCAAAGAGATTATACCACCGTCCTAGATAACTAGCACCAGAGCTTAAAAATCAAAACAGATACAGGCCGATTCAGTAAAAGTCGCGGGAGTGTGGGCAAGTGCCCGCTCTCCTGTGCACACGATTCAGTATTTAAATGAGGGCCCGTGGTAAAAAGAGGAGCGGCGGCTGTCAGCGAGTTTGACAGCTGACGCTCAATTTTGCCGGCGTCGGTTCTCAAACCCGCGGACAGCCACAGGTTCGGAAACCAGACGCCAGCAAAATTGAGAGTCTGGTTTTCAACCTGCGAGCCAATTTTAAATTTTTTATCTATTTAATTAACGATTCAGTATTTAAATGAGGGCCCGTGGTAAAAAGAGGAGCGGCGGCTGTCAGCGAGTTTGACAGCTGACGCTCAATTTTGCCGGCGTCGGTTCTCAAACCCGCTGACAGCCACAGGTTCGGAAACCAGACGCCAGCAAAATTGAGCGTCTGGTTTTCAACCCGCGAGCCAATTTTAAATTTTTTATCTATTTAATTAACAAATTAATTATTTTTTACTTTTGGGGCCTCCATCTTAATATCGCCATGCTATTAAGTTGGAGGGTGTACAGAAAAGCAGTTTTTACTGCTTTTCTGTACACTTTCCCAGTGCCGAGAGAAATTAACGTCTACCTTTGGGAAGGCGCTAATTTCTGAAAGTAAAATGTGCAACTTGGCTGCACATTTTACTTACTGAATCGCGCGGGAATAACTAATAAAGCCATCAACATGCATTTGCATGTTGCAGGCGCTATTAGTTTCGGGGGGGGGGGGGGGGTTAGACGCGCGTTTTCAACCCCTTACTGAATAAGGGGTACAGCTAGGGTGTCGAAAACGCGCGTCCAAACGCGGGCTAACACAGTGTGCTCTGCCCGAGCGCACTGTACTATATCAGCCTGATAGTCCTTACTAATGTTTAGCTTAAATCTCCCATGCTATAATTTACTCCCATGACATCTTGTCCACTTCTAAGATGACATACAGGTCTGATCACCATCCTCATTGGGATCCCCTTTAAGATATCTGTATACTATCACATCATCTCTGTCTTCCCTTTTCTAATATAAAACTTCCTCAACTCTACACCTTTCCTCAAAAGTTATATTATATAGCTCATTTAACCTCAAAGTCTTTGCTTGATCACAACTTATAAATACACCAGGTTTCCTTCAAGAGATTCCAGATGTGCTCTACATAGACATTCTCATGCTTATCTCTGAGCAGGAAGCTGGTGCATTATTTTATTTTTTTTACTAAGTGCAAGGCACTTCAGATTACATATAAAAGAAGTTCTTTATTCCATCTGATACAATTCTAATACTGTAATTTTTGTAGTGGTATATAATGCATTCAGAACATAATTTAAGTCGGCTAGAGCATTTAGTGTTATTGAATTTCTTCAAAGAGTTTCCCTATTCAATTAAACTAGACTAGACAGAATAGGGAACACATTTTGTTTTATTAAAATTTCCTTTGATGAATGACTAACACCAGCTTCAAGAAAAGAATGCCACATTTTCAATGCTGAAATTCATCAATTTAAGAAAAATCATTTTATATTAATATACCCTGTTCATTCAAACTGTGGACTGTTTTGGCTAAACTAAATTCCACTGCTTTGTGTATTCAATCTATAGACTAATGACAAACTACCCCTTTGCATGTATGCTCAAGGTACTTGCTGACACCCTACAAGCATGGTTGAGTTGTTTTTTGAAAAAGTAAATGCTGCAGTTTTGTTGAAAAACAGCATTTTTTTTTTTTTTAAAGAGATAGAGTCTTAAAAAAATGACAAAATATTGATGCAATGGCTGTTGCACATTGCACACATGGTCACTGCAAGCTGATGGATCCCCTTCCTGGGCAAAGGCAAGTCAGAATGAATCTCAATATCCTCTCCCTGGGTCCTGGACAAAGAGAGTCAGTGCAGAGCCAGAGATGCCCTCTCTGGTTCCCAGGAGGAGACATATCAGCAATTATCAATAGATTCTCTCCCTAAGTCCTAGGAGCAGAAAGAGTCAATGCAGGGCCAGAGGGAACCCTTTCCCTAGAGTCTGAAAGCAGAGAGAGAGAGAGAGAGAGAGAGAGAGAGAGAGAGTATGGAGCCTCGTTGCCTCTCTTCATGACCTGAGAGAAAGCAGAGTTGCTTACCCGTAACAGGTGTTCTCAGAGGACAGCAAGATGTTAATCCTCACACATGGGTGACATAATCAGATGAATCCCTGATGCAGAAAACTTATGTCAAAGTTTCTAGAACTTTTGATGAGGCACACTGAGCATGCCACGCAAACCCTATACCACACGTGCGCGCAGAGTCCCTCTTTAGTCTCGTAACATAGAATTATGATTAAAAATAAAAAATAGGAGAAACCCAACTCCACAGGGTGGCAGCCATGTTTCATGAGGACAAACATCCTGCTGTCCTCGGAGAACACCTGTTACAAGTAAGCAACTTTACTTTCTCCGAGGACAAACAGGATGGTAGTCCTCACACATGGGTGAATCCCTAGCTTCAGGTTGCTCCCCAACGAAAAAGGGGACCAACGAACTCCTAACCAGGTACCAATGGGCACAACACCACCGATGCTGCTGGTAACAGAGGGTGAGACAGCCTGAACCCAAACAACAGGCCCTAGGTTGGAGAGTTAGGTTCTATACCTTGAACAGGCTCCGAAGGACAGACTGGTTGAACCTACTGTCGCTCTGGCCATCTCTATTTAGACAATAATGTGATGTCAATGTGTGAAGAGAACGCCATGTCGGAGCCTTGCCGATCTCCACGGGAATTGCTCGCAAGTGGGCCACCGATGCTGCCATGGCTCTGACAGAATGAGTCTTGGCATGACCCCCAAGATGCAGTCTCGCCTGGGTATAACAGAAGGAGATGCAATCTGCTAGCCAACTGGATAGTGTTCGTTTGGCAACGGCAATGCCTAACTTATTTTTATCAAAAGAAACAAAGTTGGGTGGACTGTCTATAGCTTCTGTCCGCTCCAGATAAAGGGCAAAGGCTTGCTTATAGTCCAAACTGAGCGGTGCTCGGTCGCCTTGTGCAACAAGTGGAGCCTGGGAAAGAATGTTGGCAGGACGATTGATTGGATAAAACAGAAATCCGTCACCACCTTAGGCAGAAACTCAAGATATGTACGCAAGACCATCCTGTAGTAATAAAACTTAGCATAAGGTGGATAAGTCACTAAGGCCTGGAGCTCGCTGACCCTGCACACTGAAGTGACCACCACCAAAAATATGACCTTCCAGGTCAGGTACCTCAGGTCACAGGTGCGCAGTGGCTCAAAAGGAGCTTTCATCAGCAGAACTAATACCACACTGAGATACCAAGACACAGCAGGAGGCCTTAAGGGAGGCTTCAATTGAAGCAGGCCCCATATGAAACATATAATAATAGACTGTACAGAGAGGGGCATACCATCTACACCTTGGTGGTATGCACCAACTGCACTAAGATGAAATCTAACAGAGTTGGGTTTTTAAACCAGTTTCAGATAGCTGAAGAAGGAAATCAAGCAGTTTTTGTGTGGGGGAGGAGAACGGATCTAGGGTCATCTGCTCACACCACACGGAAAACTTCCTCTACTTCAGTCCATAGGACTTTCTAATGGAAGACTTTCTAGAAGCCACCAGGACCCAAGACACATCCTCTGAAAGATCAAGCGGTTGCAGGATTAATCTCTCAACATCCAGGCTGTGAGCAACAGTACCTGGATGTTGGGACGCCGCAGCCTGCCCTGGTCTTGAGTGATGAGATTTGGAGAAGTCCCGAGACTGATCGATCTCCGGATGGACAACTCCCGTAGGAGTGGAAATCAGACCATATTCGGCCAATGAGGGGCCATGAGAATCATAGTCCCTTTGTCCTCGTGAAGCTTCAAGAGAGTCTTTGCCACTAAAGAAAATGGAGGATACGCGTACAGAAGACTCCTGCCCCAATGACTGGCTGTAAGCAAGTTTAGAGGTGCAGGGACCTGTCTGCTACAGGAAACTTCCAGTTGCCCTCCCACTTTACCTCATGATCTTAAGTTCAGGAAAAAGACAATGTGTTTTCCTCAGAAATAGACTTATTTAAGAGATTTGGCAGGATTTAGCATTTAGAGCTTACAATTCCTGTCTCTAACATCCTGGCCACTAAGCACCAATTTACCCTAAAGCAAGTTCTGTACCATGGGTGGTTACAAACATGCCATAGCCTGCTTAAAATATTAATACTTATGGCTAACTTACTCACCCCTGGCCCCAACTTCAGGTGATATCCCTCTGTTTACCTCCGAAGCAGATGGTGGCTGGAGGTCTGGAGAATGTAGGCAGAGGAGGAGACTTGCTTCTGAGGTCTGATACTAGCAGAGCTACTGGCTGTCTGGGGGCTTGCTTCTGGGTCCCATATTAGCAGAGCTGTTGGGCTGCTCTTGGCTCCCCCATTGCCTCAGGCTCCGTACTACTGTCAGTCCCTGGACAGGGCCTCTTTCTCCAGTCTCCTGGCCACACCTTCTCCCTCTTAGATAGCAGGGGCTGCTGGACTGCTTTGGGTCTGCTCTCTCAGGGCTCCTCTTCTGGTTTCACTCCTTTCTCCTTATTTGTCCCCTTTCTTATACTTTCCAGCTGATAAATATGCATAAGATCATGCATAATCACATGGTGGGTGGAGGGTCTTTGCCACACTCCAGTTCTTCTCCCCCCTCCCCATTTCTTCGGGGAGGGGGGGGGTGTCCTGCCATTTCTTGGACCAAGGCTGGATGGCCAGCTGTTATGCCAGTTTCAGGATTTTCTCCATCTCAGACTCCCCCCTCTTCTTCCAATGGTGGGGATACTTCTGAACTATGGACTCCCTTGGCTACTCCATGACTCCTGCTTATAAGCTTAAGTTGTTTCATTGTCCCTCTGCTTTGGTCTTATTCTCACAGGCACTTGCAAACAGGCAGATCTTGATAGCATCCTTCAATTCTGGTTTACAGTTCTCATCTGGCCAAAGTTTCTTCTTTTTCAGTGGTGACATTGTTTTGGCCTGTCAGCATTTGTCTGCATACTTTGACTATTATGATTCATTTTAAGAACATAAGAAATTGCCATGCTGGGTCAGACCAAGGGTCCATCAAGCCCAGCATCCTGTTTCCAACAGAGGCCAAAACCAGGCCACAAGAACCTGGCAATTTCCCAAACACTAAGAAGAACCCATGCTACTGATGCAATTAATAGCAGTGGCTATTCCCTAAGTAAAATTGATTATTAGCTATTAATGGACTTCAGGCTCCCCCGGAGACAGAATATGCAATTCTCCATCCCCTGGTCCAGGAACCACTCGTGGGGGGTCTGAAACTTGACACAGTCTGTCCTCTCTCATGTTCTCCATCCTAGCCAGGTACATGGCCCTGAGCACCATCCCATGGGACAAGGCCCACAATCATATCTGGACCACTTCCTGAGACAGAAAGTACGATCTTGTGCCTCCCTGCTTGTCTGCATTCCACATGGCTACCTGTTTGTCGGTCTGGATCCAGACAACTTTGTTGGATAGCCCATCTCTGAAAGCCCTTAGCCTACCTGATCACCAGAGGCTCCAGGAAGCTTTGACAAGAACATTCTTGAACAGACCAAAGACCCTGCGTAGCAAGCTCATCTGCATTAGCTGCCCACCTCAGGGTACATGTATCCGTGGTTAGGACAATTTGAGTATGTAGACACCGAAACAAGGTCCCCTGTCCCAGATTGGAAATTGCCTAGCAACAGGACGATGAGTCCCGGAGAGATGGGGTAACTTGTTTGCAATCCTGGAGGCTCTGACACCACTGTGACCTCAGGGTCTATTGGGCTCTGCACTGTTATGATGGTTTTACCGATATGACGGTATACAAATAAACAAACCTTAAACATGTGTAAACATGCCAAGGGAGTAACATGGACAATTAAGGCCATATGGTCCAACAGCCTCAACATGTGCCAGGCTGACACCTGCTGGTTCTGTTGAATCTCTGCTGCAATGGATGCCAAGGTGACAGCCCTCTGGTGAGACAGAAAGGCCTTGGCCTGAGCTGTGTCTACCAGGGCTCCTATGAAGTCCAATTGAGGTGACAGGCTGAGATGGGCCTTTGGGTATTTGAGAATCTACCTTAGTGACTCCAACACCCGAATGATCAAGTGCATGGACCTGATGGCCCCTGCCTGAGACCTCTTGACCAGCTAATCGTCCAAATACAGAAAGGCACGCATTCCCAGTTTACGGAGGTGCGCCACCACCAAGGCCAGACATTTTGTGAAGACCTATGTGGCAGACGCAAGCCCGAACAGCAACACCCAGTACTGGAAGTGCTGTGCTCCCACCACAAATCAAAGATATTTCCCGTGACCAGGGAAGATCTCAATGCGCGTGTATGCGTCCTTTAGGTCGAGGAAGCATAGCCAGTCCTCATTTTACAAAAGGGGGATCAAGGTGCCCAGGAAAATCATCTTGAACTTTTTTCTTTTTAGAACTTGTTCAAGGTCCTTAGGTCTAGAATGGGACGGAGTCCTCCTGTGCTCCTTGGAATCAGGAAGTACCTGGCATAGAATCCCCACTCTCTTTGCCCTGGTGGTACGGGCTCAACCGCTCTCGCCGTTAAGAGGGAGGAGAGCTCAGCTAGTAGTACTTCCTTATGCGCCTCCAGCCCCTAATATGGGCATGGAGGGAAATTTGGCAGGTCACCCAATGGATTCAACTGGGATCCTTGGCGGACAATGGACAGAACCCACTGGTCTGAAGTACTGGGCCACTGATTTGCAAAGAACCGCAGCCTACTCCCGACCAGAGGGTCCATCATCCTGGGTACAGGCAACTGGCTTACGCTCCCTACGGCCCAGTCAAAACCCTGTCCCCAGAGTTGACTGAGAAGCTGGCTGAGGCTTGGGGGGCTTTCTGCTGCCTGGGACAGCCGCAGGAGCCCTGATGGTGTTGATGGGAGTGAGGAAACAGATGATAGTACTTTCTCTGGTGAAAGAAAGACTTCCTTGGCCCCAGTCTCAATGGCCTCCTGGATGAGGATGACGGGTCTGGAGTACTGGCGGAGAGGTTTTGGAGGGTCTCATAGTGGTCCTGAAGTTGGGCCATAGCATCCCTCACCCTATCTCCAAAGAGATTCTCTCTAGTACATGGTATGTCAGTGAGATGTTCCTCTACGTCTGGTCAGAGATTTAAAGCACGCAGCTATTCTGTGGGCGCTGATTCTCGCTGCAGACTCTTGATGCTGTCTTGAAAACATCTTAGGTCGCATGGACCACGTGTTTTCCTGCACTCCAGACTCTTGTGCACCAGCAACATAAGGGTGTTTTGCTGTTGTTGAGGCAGCTCCTCAGCCACCTCCTGCACCTGCTTCCAGATGTCCTGCGAGTACTGGCTCATGCAGAGCTGGTAGGCAGTGATGCAGACAATAAGCATGGCACCTTGGAACACCTTCCTACCAAGAGCATCCATTGCTCTGTGGTCCTTCTCTGGGGGCAACGAGGAATGCGTCCAAGAGTACTTGGCCCTCTTGAGAGATTTGACCACCACAGACTGGTGAGCTTATCAAATCTGGCAGCCTTTTGTACAAGGAAGACCCTGTCCGCCTTCTTATTAATGGGAAGCACTGTGAGGGGCTGTTCCCATATCCTCAACAGCAACTCCTTAAGGATCTTGTGTACCGGGATCTCCACAATCTCCTTAGGAGACTCCACGAAATGGAGATCTCAAACATTTTGTGCCAGTCATCCTCCTTTGTTAAAAGTTGAAATGTCATCACCCTCACAAACCCTGCAAAGGTCAAGTCCTTAGGCGGGGACTTCTTTCGCTCATCTGGAGAAGGGCCTGACGGTAGACCATCATAGCCCTTGGAGGACTCTATCAGATCATGGCACACCCATGTAAGAGACCTCGGGGTCCTACTCGACAACCGCCTAAACTTAAAGAAAACGATCAACAACACAACCAAAGACTGTTTCCATAGACTCCAGGTTCTAAAAAGACTCAAACCTCTACTATTCTTCCACGACTTCAGGACAGTCTTGCAAGCCTTACTATTCGCTAAAATAGACTACTGCAACGCTCTCCTCCTGGGTCTCCCCAGCTCATCCACTAAACCCCTACAATTAATACAGAACGCTGCGGCAAGAATTCTGACTAGCACCAACCGTGGAGATCACATATCACCTATTCTCCGTAATTTACACTGGCTCCCGGTGAAATACAGAATCCTCCACAAATCACTCACTCTAATTCACAAAGCCATCTACAATCATCTGCATCTGGACCTCAAATTCCCTCTCAATCTCCATAGCACCAACAGACCGACCAGAGAGGCTTATAAATGAACCCTGCAGGCCCCACCTACAAAAGCTACACGTCTCACCTCGACCAAAGACCGAGCCTTTTCTACAGCAGGTCCAGCTATCTGGAACAACATCCCATCCGACCTCAGACTGGAACCCTGCCTCTTAACATTTAGAAAAAAACTCAAGACCTGGCTTTTCCGCCAGGCCTTCTCAGATCCGCCAGACACTCATTAGACGACAAAAAAGCCATCCCCAAGCTCGATATAAGAGCCTACCCTGACTCTTAAAACAGTTGTTATCATTATCCTAAGCACTTCGTTCCTTAGTCTTTTTCTTTCCAGCAATCTTTGCTTCCAAGTTTACCTCCCTTGTTGAATGTAACTTTGTGCTTCCTGTTACCTACGGTTTCATTACAGTTCCCCCTTTTTGATGTAAACCGACCTGATATGGTCCCTACCATGAAGGTTGGTATAGAAAAGTGTTAAATAAAATAAATAAATCATCCCCCAGGGATTATAAGGACCCTCATCCTCACTGTATGCCTCAAGGGATGGGGCCCTAGGTGCTCGGCCTTCATCCAGAGGTGCAGGCACCAGTAGAACTGGACGGGGGACTACAGGCCTCAGTGTCTCTGCTGGCCTCAGAGTTTCCCTCAGAGGAGGAACCGGCATCAACCACCTTATCTGTAGCAGGAAGCCTCAGTGCCCTGCTGGGTTCTGGTGCCATCGCAGGAACCAGCACAAGCTGAGTTGGTAATGCACTGATGAGCATGTTGAGCATCTCCAGCAGCTGTAGGATGACTGACAGCACCAGGTCCAGTGCTTTTGGTGCCATAGGCCCGATGCCCTGCAATATCCAAATCCATTGCCAGCTGGACTCTATGCTCTAGCTCCTCTAACGATGCCAATGCAACACCGACTTGGAGGAAGAAAGGGTGGCCACATCTTCTTTGGATCCATGACTTGGATTGTTGCCTGGCACCAGAACCGGTTGAGACCAACATAGAGCCCCGGCAGTGATAAAGGATGGGTCCTCCTCACCACGAGGTCGCTTCGGGGGCATCACGGCAAAAACCAGTGCATCAAACAGGGACCAGTGCTGGTGCTTCTTAGGCTTCTCTCAATGCTCAGCCCAGTCTTTCCCTAGTACCAAGGCCAAAGACAATGAACCTGGCCTACTTGGCCCGGATGAGATCAACAACGGTTGTTCTCTGGTGCCCCTTTGTCCACTGACAACACCGAAAGAACAGACAGTCCCACCTATGTCGATGGCATGGTGTCCATCGATGCGGCTCCAAGGTCTATCAATGCCGATGGCTTGGACTTCCTTGACCCGAAAAAGCTGATCCATCTTGTCGAGTCAAAGCAGAGGTCCCTTTGGGATTATCTGGGTGCATAAGCGACAACCCCGGACATCATACGATGTCCCCAAGCTTAGGACACATATCTTATGAGGATCCATAATAGATAAATGTATTTATTTGAAAGTATTTATATACCGGTTTTTAAAACGGGGCATTCACAAAAACTGCCACGTGACCATGGCAGAACAAAATAAAAGGGGCTGTAGACACTAAACAATGGTGGCCGCTGCTGCTCAGTAAATCAACCACGAAAGGAAAAACTTACCAGAAACACTGAAAACCCTAACTAGGACACTACAGGATGGCACTGAGAGAGACCTGGCAATGGAAAAATACGGAAAACCACTATGAAAAAATGAGTTTTCCACTAGGCCAGAAACAGCCAAAGTGAGCTAAATCAGACCGCGAGGCTTACAGATCCATGGAAAAAAAGATACTAAAGAGGGACCCCACGTGGACACATGGTATAGGGCATGCTGGGCATGCTCAGTGTGCCTAGTCAAAGTTCTAGAAACTTTGACATAAGTTTTTCACAACTGGGCTGCATCTGATGACATTACCCATGTGTAAGGACTATCATCCTGCTTGTCCTCAGAGAAGTGTAAGCATGGGCAAAATAAACTTTTTTTACAATAATTTTCAAGATTTTTTTATATTCCTACTTATGTATAAAGTAATAAAAAACTCATTTTGTATTGCTTTTACAAAAATAAAAAGGTACAATTGTTTTTGAAAAAGTGTTTTTTGTTTTTAAATTAGCACACACAAAGTAGAGAGGATGAGCGGCACATACAAAGAGTAAATCCAAGGTATAAGAATGTAGTGCTAAGAGGGAAAGGATCTATTTGTACAACTCCATAACTCAATAACTTTAAGATCAGTGAAAATCTACCTTTAATGCAAGCGCAACAAATAGAAAAACAAACAGCAGCTTTTGGGGGAACATAAAAAGTGGATTTTACAAAGTCTGGGATATTCAGCCTTCGAGAGATGTCTCTTCTAAAAAAAACAAAACCAAATCCTATTTGAGCAGTCTCTTCAAATATTCCATAATTCTCTACCTTTTAAAGAGGAAATGCCCCTGACATTTAGAGAAAGAAGAAATACTTACCTGATAATTTTGTTTTCCTTAGTGCAGACAGATGGACTCAGGACCAGTGGTTATGCACCTCTGCCAACAGATGGAAATGAAGCAAACTGATGTGTCAGTATATATATACTCCTGCAGTGACATCAGCCTGCCAGTATTCTTTTCAAGCACCAACTGCAGACAGACTAGCAAAAAACTTAATTAAAAACAGACCATCATTACTGTACTCAACCAACAGGAAACACTGAACTCAGGCAATGAACATATATTCCACAGTCTAGGGAATAAATGAACACTTACCAGTAATCCCCTGGAACACGAAACCACACAGGAAGACATTAACAAAATCATTTGGCAGCCAAGGGCGGGAAGATGAGTCCATCTGTCTACAGTAAGGAAAACGAAATTAACAGGTAAGTAGTAATCTCTCCTTTTCTAATATGTAGACAGATGGACTCAGGACCAGTGGGATATATCAAAGCTATTCCCAAATATCATGGCTGGCTGTCTGTGGCCCAGTCAAAACCGTACATGCAAAGTCTGAGTCCTCCTGGGCCTGCACATCCCGGCGATAATACCTGGAAAAGATATGTAAGGAGACCACATCATAGCTCGGCAAAGGTCAAATGGGGGACAACAATCTAACCTCTACCCATGACACAGCCTGAGCCCTAGTGGTATGAAACCTAACCTGAGTAGGCAGCTGCATTTCAGGGTCCACATACGCAGCTGTGATTACCTCCTTAATCCAGCGAGCTACTGTAACCCATGATGTCGGTTCGCCCTGTTTACCTCCATCATGAAGGACAACAGGCAATCCATCTTTCGGAAAGGCTTGGAAACCTCCAGATACTTCAAGACATGTCTCCTGACATCAAAGGGATGCAACAGGCAATACTCCTCCAAACCCCTTTCTTTATCCAGAGAAGACAAGGAAATGGACTGATTCAAAGGAAAATCAGAGACCACTTTAGGCAAGAAAGAAGGAGCAGTACGTAATTGAATCGCTCCTGGAGTCACCTGAAGGTATGGTTCCTGACCAGACAAGACCTGCAGCTCGGAAATTCGACATGGAGAAACTCTGTCTTCAAGGTCAATAACCAGAAGGAAAGGCTACGCAAAGTTTGAAACGTAGGGCCCGCCAAGAATTCCAACACCAGCTTAAGCCTCCACTAAGAAATCAGTAACCGCAAGGCAAGACAAAGATGTTTTGACTCCCTTCAAGAAAACAAGTCCCATCAGGATGACATAAGGATTCACCATGCATCTGGCCCCTGAAACAGGCAAGAGCCGCAATCTGTACCTTCAAGGAATTAAGGGCTAACCTTTATTTAACCCATCTTGCAAAAATTCCAAAATGAGCGGGATCTTAACTGAATGAGGAAAAAAAACACCTCAATTCTCACACCAAGCCTCCAACATTCACCAAACCTGCACATAGCCTAAGGGAGTGGAGAACTTTCAAGCTCATAGCAAGGTGGAAATCACCACAGAAGAATATCCACACTTCAACAAGCAAGCCCTCTCAAGGTCATATTGTAAGAAAAAAACAAGTCGGATCTTCGTTGAAGTAGAGGAAGCATGGTGCCCATGGATACCATCCTGAACCGTTCCTTGCGAAGAAATGTATTCAAGGCACAGAGGTCCAGAATAGGCTGGAGAACGGCGGTCTTTTTTGGAATAAGGAAATATCTGGAGTAGAACCCTTTTCCCTGCTGATTCAGTGGAACCAGTTCCACAGCTCTGACAGACAGCTCTGACTTGAGTTTTCCTGTGTGGTCGTCCCAACTCCTGGATGGATTGGGTGGGAAGTCCAGGAGTATTTCTGAAAAATGTAGATGGTAACCATGGGTTACAATGGACAGTACCCACTGGTCCGTGGTGATTGGATGCCAATTTGTTGCAAAGTGGCACAGGCGGCCCCCCACTGGAATATGGCTGCTGCTCTCTGGGAAAGAGTCAAAATCCAGATGCGGGGCCGGCTGTGGTTTAGATGTTCTAGTTTGGCGCGCATGTCCCCTCTGAGGTGCCCGAACCGTTGTGCACGGGATGCAGGAGGGTAATAACTGCATGCCCTGTAGAATTGTTTCTTGGGTTCTCTACGCATGGCCCTGCGGACTTCAGAGGGAACATCTGGGGAGACAGTTGACAACTGGCGCAGGGTCTCATGATGGTCCTTTAAGTAGGCCACTGCATCCTGGATCTTATTCCCAAACAGGTTGTCTCCGGTACAGGGTAGATCTGCCAGTTTGTCGTGCACTTCCGGGCGTAGGTCTGAGGCCTTAAACCAGTCCCAGCGTCTTGCCGAGAGGGTGGGAAGGCATATATGGAATCGGCGCCAGCATTGAGGGCATTGGGGCAGATGAGGTGCGCTTGGGTACCGGTAGCCCCAATGGCCCTGGCAAGGGCTCCGGCATTGCCGGTTCCCGTGGAGGGACATGGCTGGAAATCGATCCTTCCTCCTCCGAGGAACCCAGTACTGGAATCGGGACCTGCAGAGGCCTCGATGGATGACTCTATGACAGAGTGTCCAGTGGCAGAGGAGTTGATAAGGCACCGATGAGCATATCGAGGCACTCGAGGAGCAGTGCCACCATCGAGGGAGCAGGTTCCAGGGCCGGTATGGGGGCCAGCGCCAGCTGGAAGCCTCGTAAGGCTTTAAGCACTGCCTCTTGGACCATGCGGTCCAATTCCTCCTGGGAAGCCGGAATGGGTGGCACGGCGATCGGGGTAGGAGGCAGGCTAGGCGTCACTGGAGCCTCCATGGGGGCCTATGGAGGCTCGGTGACCGGCACCAGTGGGGAACGCCTAGGGGTCCCGGGTCCAGAGAAGTATGGGGGCTCCTCTCCCGGGCCCTCTTCGCAGGTGGCTCGATGGAAGTCGATGCAGCTGCGGTATAGATGCCGGCACTGGTCAGGGATGCACGTCTGTGCCGGTGTCAATGTTTCCCTCAGTGCTCGGTCCAGTCTTTCCCCGGCACTGAGGACAATGACACCGATGTCCTCGATGGAGTCTGTGACGGACGGTCACCCTGTCCACGGTGCTCCTAGTGAATCATCTCCGAGGTCGATGGACCCTCCATAGTCGGTGGCGCTTAACTGCATCGATGGAGCAGTCTGTTTTGAAGCAAACAACTGCTCCATTTTGTCCAGGCGAGCGTGACAGCCTTTGAGGGTCTTTTGTGCATAACTAGGGCATCGACGAACGTCGTGCGAGGAGCCTAAGCACAAAACACATACTTCATGCGGGTCCGTTATGGACATAGTCCTCGGACACTTGGGACATTTTCTAAACTCGGTCGCCATGTTAAAATTTGGTGGGCGCACAGTAAATGACCGTCGGGCACCGAAGCGGTAAGCCGCTGGGAAGCAACCGCAAGTACCGGAAAAAACTTACCGAGCGCTGGAGGGAACAGAGCGCGACAGGTAACCCCGCTGAGGGATTTTTTGAGAAGATAAACTTCAAATAGTTCCGTGAGGAAAACTGTGAGAAATTTCTCACAGAGCTCCTAAACCTCGAGGCAACTGCTTCGCGGAAAAAAGGAGACTGAAGGGGGACCCCTGCTGGTTGCAGGGTTAGTGACTTGCTGGTCATGCTCAGTGTGCCAGTCAGACAAAAGTATTCCATGACAGGGCTCCATCTGATGATGTCACCCATATGGGAGGACTACCATCCTGCTTGTCCTGGGAGAAAAAAATTATATATACATACACACACATATACATACACACAAGCAAATTTTAAAAGCTCGGCACACGCATCAATTCGGGGATGCTCACACAAGTCTGAGTCACGTGCACCGAATGGATTTTAAAAGCCACCCACATCCACGCATATCTGCCGTAGCGTGTACATCTCAAAAAGTTTTCAAAAAGGGGCAGAGCATGGGCATGGTCTGGGTGGGGCATAAATGTTTTGGGGCATGAAGGAGAAATGTGCACGTAAATCCTTACGTGCCTGGGGCATGTGACCAGAACCCCTTCTGCCTAAGTTTAATTTCTGCTATGGAGGAGTTATAAGTTATAAAATAAAGAAAACTAGGCAAATCTGCAGGGTTTCAAGGGTCAGGGCTAACTGAGAGAATGAAGGCTATTAAACTAGAGGGGTCTGGAGGACTTCTCTCAACTGAACGAACTGGGAATGGACTGGTAAATCTGGGAATGGCGTTGGTACGTGCCCCTTTTAAAATGGCCCTGACTTATGCAAAAGAAGCGGGATTTACGGGCCCATGCATGTGACCACTTAAAATTTGGTACACGTGCGCGCAACCAAGCTATAACATGGATGCAAATACGTGTGCAAGTTATAAATAGCCATATCCCTGGGCTTGGGCTGATGTTTGTGTGCCCATGCGCCAGTTTGAAAGTTACGACATACAGCATTACCAAAATTTTAAAAAAGTCCATTCATAAAACATTATTCCCTTTATCTCCGCACCCAAAAAGGACATCCGTGCCACCCCTCAAGCATTAGTAAACATGCCCCAGTTTGCCATAAATTAACCCATTAGAGAATCCTTGAAACAAGAATCAAGCTCATAAAACGTTTTCAATTTGTAGATGCCCCAACCCTCCGATGAAAATTCAAAAGGCCTTATACCCACCAATCCAATAGCCCTTACACAAATGAGAAAATATATCATCCATTTTATAGGAGGACTCAGTACTTCGACCAACATATGCCGAGGAAAAAAGAAGTAAAAAAATGTTTGCTGAATATTCCATTTATCAGAGAATGATAAACTAGTAAAATGATTCATATACTACAAATACAAACCCATCCCTACACCTTAGTTTTTGCAGGAATGATGATCCTCCTCTTCAGCATCAAAGAAGCAGCTTCTGATATAAGCAGGCAAGTTAACCTATGGTGGGGCTTGAAGCTGGGATCTTGCCCAGAGTCCTTGAGCTCCAAAAAGGTAAACACTGCAAAAAAAAGAAAAACACACCCATGCAATAAAAAACTTCCTGGCACAGAAAAAAAAAAGATATAGCTGGCACAGTCTGCACCGCTCAGTCACAGGTCGAGATCCCTCAGAAAAGAAAAGTTTTTTCCTCCAGGGAAGTTAAAACGAAACATAGCACAGACCTAGACCAAATAATCACCAATACTGAACCAACGTTATTTTCCAGGAGAAAATTAAAAAGGCAAAACCTGAGCAGTTAAAATAAGTAAGAACAAATGTAAAAAGCTCCAAACTTCCTTCATTCACCTTGCCATGGTCAAAAACCAATGTTTCATGCGCCATAAGAAACAAGAGTGCCTTTTCCCCAATATATACCGTGACTAGAGCCAAAAGAGAGAAACCCTTTTATAAGCAAAACAAATAAAAATACAAAACATGAATAAATAAAAGAAGAAAGAGTTCCATCCCAGTCCTTATACATCTAGCAAAATCACATTCCATCATCTCCCAACCTAAAATACCTCCACGATCTCAGATGCTACTCTCATCACTGGAAATCCATGAACCATAATTTTTGTCTCATGGCTCTCCTCAAACCGCCAACAGCTTTTCAAAAGGTCACAGCTAAGGTTTCTCCCACACTGCTCAAAAAATGCCATACTTCCCTGACAGAGTCAAAAAAACTAAATTTTGTTATCTTCGGACACTTAATCGTGCCAGATAAATCATGGCATACGTAAGACATTGCTGCCTCTGTGAATCCAGCATGCTTCTTTTGAAGCATCTGGGATAAGTCTGGAAAACGTACATTTACTGTTGCTTATAACAAACTTCTTGCAGTGATCTGGCTTTACTCAACTATAGCAGTGAAATTTTATAATCACTTCACAAGGTCTACCTCCTGATGTAGGGGGGATGGGGGGCTAAGGCCTGATGCACCCGCTCAGTTTTAATGCACTATTTTTTGCTTCCAAACTAACTGCTTCTGGCAGTCATTTGAGAAAAAAAAAAAGGCCACTGCATTTAAGCCCTCTTCTTACTCCAGAAAGCCCATAAGTCTAATATTTTTGCACCTGCTGTGGTTTTCTGTGTCATTAATCTTTACCTCCATTACAGCGAAGTTTTGTCCTAAAAAGTCTATCTTTGCAGGCCTCCATCAGAAACACGTCCAGCTCTTCCACGCAGCCAGCTGTCTCCTCTATTCAGGTCACATTTTCCTGATCTGAAGATACCAATGTCGTCACTTTGTCAACAACCATCCCAAGTTTAGCACCGATGCTGGAGGTAAGCTATTAACCTTTTAGGTACCAACGTTCCACAAGTGGAACATTTTTTCATATACTTTTAATTACTTGCAAATTTTTTTATACCATATATATACCATATTTGGGTCTTAGTTAACTAAGATATGTAAAAAGGAGCATCAAGAAATAATTCCTTCAATGAGCAGGATCTAAAAATTAAGAAAAGGATTAAAAACATTCTCTGCCGTGTCTTAGTTGTATCCAGCGAAGTGGAAAGTTCAAGACACTCATCAGAAATTGATCCCTCTTCTGAACAGGCTTTTTGCATTGCAGATTTTCTATTAGTCCATTGCATTTTTGCAGCCTTGTCTTCCTAGAGTGCAGGCAAAAGATTTCTGGCTCTGTTTAAACATTTAAATGCTTTACCTTGATCTGGAAAGGAATACGACGAGTGAGGTTATCAAACTTGCGGATGATACAAAATTATTCAGAATAGTTAAATCACAAGCAGACTGTGATACATTACAGGAGGACTTTGCAAGACTGGAAGACTGGGCATCCAAATAGCAGATTAAATTTAATGTGGACACGTGCAAGGTGTTGCATATAGTGAAAAATAACCCTTGCTGTAGTTACACGATGTTAGGTTCCATATTAGGAGCTACCACCCAGGAAAAAGATCTAGGTATCATTGTGGATTACTTTAAAATCGTCGGCTCAGTGTGCTGCAGCAGTCAAAAAAGCAAACAGAAGGTTAGGAATTATTAGGAAGGGAATTGTGAATAAAACGGAAAATGTCATAATGCCTCTATATCGCTCCATGGTGAAATCACACTTGAATACTGTGTACAATTCTGGTCGCCGCAACTCAAAAAAGATATAGTTGCGATGGAGAAGGTACAGAGAAGGGCAACCAAAATGATAAAGGGGATAAAACAACTCCCCTATGAGGAAAGGCTGAAGAGGTTAGGGCTGTTCAGCCTGGAGAAGAGACGGCTGAGGGGGGATATGATAGAGGTCTTTAAGATCATGAGAGGTCTTGAATGAGTAGAAGTGACTCGGTTATTTACACTTTCGAATAATAGAAGGACTAGGGGGCATTCCATGAAGTTAGCAAGTAGCACATTTAAGACTAATCAGAGAAAATTCTTTTTCACTCAACGCACAAAAAGCTCTGGAATTTGTTGCCAGAGAATGTGGTTAGTGCAGTTAGTGTAGCTGGGTTCAAAAAAGGTTTGGATAAGTTCTTGGAGGAGAAGTCCATTTACGACTATTAATCAAGTTTACTTAGGGAATAGCCACTGCTATTAATTGCATCAGTAGCATGGGATCTTCTTAGTGTTTGGATAATTGCCAGGTTCTTGAGGCCTGGTTTGGCCTCTGTTGGAAACAGGATGCTGGGCTTGATGGACCCTTGATCTGACCCAGCATGGCAATTTCTTATGTTCTTACCTTCTGAAGAACATTTTGGCAGCCCATCTTATCTAGCCGATGTCTTAATTGCATATGCACCCACCCAGCTGTTTTCGCTTATCTCAGCAGGAAATTTAAAAGACTCCCATTTTTAAAGAAATTAGACTTGAAAAAACCAGGGCAATGGCCTTCTCCCTTTGGAACTCTCTCTCCCTGGCATTGCTGTTAGAAAAAGATTATAATAAGTAAAGAAAGGGCCTGAAAACATTGCTTTTTTTGCAAGGCACGTGAAATGTAGCACTCTGTTCTGGTACACTGGCTCTGGTACACTGGCTCTGTTTTTTACCAATATATTCCTGTTTTATGATTATTATTTATTTTGTTTTATCTGTTTCTATGTTTGTTTTATGCTTAGAAATTTTGCTAGATAATTTTTGTTTGTTTTATTGTTCTTAAGTAAGTAATAAACTAACATATATTATACAGGATTTATGTCCTTAGGTCAAGGGAGTCTAGCTTACCTACACCCTTTCGCTAGCAGCTCATCACTACACTCTGTACTTGAGGTCTAGCTTCCTGGCTATTGGAGGATAGGAGGCTGGATTGTCCCATATGCTCATTCATACTCAGCTCTGCTTGTCAATGGAGAAGAATTAATGTCTGTTTTCAGTCCCTAATACAAGTTAATAGTTATCTATAAACCGTACCCTTCCTCCTTTCCTGAAAGAATATTGCCATGGCACAATATGAAATCAAACCACATATCAATTCTCAGGAAACCTAGCTAATTATAAAATATCCAAATAAATCAATCAATATTAAATTTAATACAAGATTTCATTTTTCATTTATTGATCGCTTAACACAAAAAAGACCTAAGCGATTTACAATACAAATAACATTCATGCTAAAAACAAATATAAAAATATAAACTTAAGACACAAAAAAAGACCTAATAAAAACATAAATCATAACGAAATTTCAAGCTGCCAAATCATAATAAAAGAAGTCAGGCATGCAGTTCTTAATAAAACGCTTGCTTCAGTAAAAAGCTTTTTAAAAGAAGTCTAAATTTCTTAAGGCAGTCCACCAACTGAAGTTACATCGGTAAGGAGTTCCAAAATATGGATGTCGCAACCAAAAAGGTAGAGTCCCTTGTTATCGAAAGATGGGCATGATGAAAAGATGGCATGTCAAGTAGTCCTCGTTGTGAAGATCTCAGCTCATGTGAAAGTTTATATAATTTTTAGCAAAGCATTAGTCCATGGACATGAATCTGAACTTAAGAGCTTAAAAATAGTCATCCCAATTTTATAAAAAATGTGTTGTTGTATTGGTAACTATGTAAAATCTCATGACACCTACATTGGACAGGTTATTTTAAACCAAGCTGTAGAATGAAATAAAAATTGCCTGGCCAAGAATTGCCTGACAGATTTTGCTAATCAGATTAGATGGAATTAAAAGAAGTCAATGAAATAAGCTTTTAATACAACCAAAACTGTATTTATATCAAACTCTAGAAAAGAATGATGGAAAAGCAAGTTTGCTTACCGTAAACGGTGTTTCCGTAGATAGCAGGATGAATTAGCCATGCTGTCATGGGAACTGTCCATCAGGGCCCGGGAGGCGGAGCTTAAGTAGCAGAGTGTCGATCTTTGAGACTCTGCGGCTGCGCGTGAGTTCCCGCGCAGGATAACTGATTCTCCTCAGTCTGTAGTAAAGCTTGAGCGTAGCTGATGAAAAAATCGACTACCAGGGAGGTGGGTGGGTCAGCATGGCTAATTCATCCTGCTATCTACGGAAACACCGTTTACGGTAAGCAAACTTGCTTTTTCCCGTCGATAGCAGGGCTGAATTAGCCATGCTGTCATGGGAGTCCCAAGCTCCAATCACGCTCTACAGTGTCCACGCGTGATAAACAATAGTGGTAGTCGCATGTTCAAGTAGGCAATGTGTGAAGAATCGCCTGTCCCAGTTTTGCGTCTGTTGCAGACTGCTTGTCTATGCAGTAATGAGAAGTGAACATATGTAGGGAGGACCAAGTGGCCGCCTTGCAAATGTCAATCAGGGACACATTCCTGAGATGCGCAATGGAAGTGGCCATGGCGCGAACTTGATGAGCTTTTGGTCGGGACGGAAGTGAGACCTTCGCGTTGTTATGACAATAGTGGATACATTGAGCAATCCAACTTGAAATTGTTCTTTTTGCTACAGGTAGTCCCGGTGCGTTCGGGTTGAAAGAAACGAATAGTTGCGATACTCTGTTCACTAAGTGAGTTCGTCTCTTGTAGTACGCTAGTGCTCTTTTACAGTCCAATGTATGCAATAAACGCTCTCTGTCGTTGGCATGAGGCTTTGGGAAAAAGATGGGTAACTCAATGGATTGATTGAGATGGAAGGCTGAAACTACTTTTGGAAGGAAGGCCGGGTGAGGCCGAAGGATCACCTTTTGATGATGAAATTGAAGATATGGTTCATAGTGAACCAGAGCCTGCAGTTCACTTACTCGTCGTGCAGAGGTTATTGCAACTAAAAGCACTACCTTCCAGGTTAGATATTTAATGTGCGTTGATTCCAAGGGTTCAAATGGTGGTAGCATCAATTGTTCTAGAATAATATTCAGGTTCCAAGGAACCGGTGGTTTCGTGGTTGGTGGACAAAGATGTAACAGACCTTTGGCGAATCTGGACAACAACGGATGTTCCGCAATGGAATGGTTATCCACTGGTCGATGATATGCTGCAATCGCACTGAGATGAACTCTTATGGATGACGTAGCCAACCCTGAGTTATATAGTGAATGGAGATAATCCAATAGGAGGATTGGCGAACAATCTATAGGTGGAATACCCTTTTCCATGCACCAAGTGGAATATCTTTTCCACTTGAATGTATAGCTGCGTCTCGTCGACGGTTTTCGCGATTCAATGATGACTGATTGTGCCATTTCCGACACACCCTGTGCAGTCAATAGTGTCCGTTCAATCTCCATGCAGTCAGGTGGAGTGACGAATGGATTGGATGAATGAGACGGCCTCCTTCCTGAAGGAGAAGATCTGGTCGGTCTGGCAGTCTGACTGGGTCGTCGATCGACAGCCTCAAGAGATAACTGTACCATGGTTGTCTGGGCCAGTTCGGGGCAATGAGGATCAATTGGCTTTGGTCCAACATGCATTTCTGAAGAGTTCTGGTGATCAGCGGAATTGGTGGAAAAGCGTATAGAAGATTTGTTGTCCACGGAATGATGAATGCATCTTGTGCGAGGCGGGTTGAGCTCGGTCGTATCGAGCAGAATTGTGGGAGTTGGGAGTTTTGCTCTGTGGCAAAGAGGTCTATTGCCGGGGTACCCCAGCGATGGAAAAGTTGTTGAGTCACTTCCGGTTTGAGTGACCATTCGTGTGGGTGAAAGATTCGACTTAGCTTGTCCGCTCTGTCGTTCGCTAGACCTGGCAGGTAGGTCGCTTGCAGATGGATGGAATATCTGTGTGCATGATGACAAATCTGAAGAGTTTCCCTGCAGAGGGACCATGAACCGGACCCGCCTTGTTTGTTTATATAATACATCGCCACTTGGTTGTCTGTGTAAATCATCACCCTTCGACCCTGTAGCTGTCGCTGAAAGGTTCTCAGGGCATTGCGTATTGCTTTTAGTTCTAGGAGATTTATCTGAAATTTTTGTTCCGTAAGGGACCATAGACCCTGGGTCTCCAGGAGGTCTAAGTGCGCTCCCCATCCCTTCCGGGATGCATCCGTCGTGAGGACTGCATTGTGAGGTGGTTGATTGAATAGTGCCCCTTTGGTTAACATATATTCCAGGAGCCACCACTCGATATCCTTCTTCATTTGAATGGTTAGTGTTACCCGGTGCTGTAATGGTTGAACATGCTGTTTCCCCTGCCGTTTGAGACCCCATTGTAGTCGTCTCACGTGCAGTCTTGTGTTCGGTACAGTGAAGTTTGCTGCCGCCATGTGTCCCAAGACGGTCAATATGTTTCGAGCCGTTGGGTACCGGGTATTGTGTAGTGACCGGAGGAGACATCGCATCGTCAGCCTCCTGTCCTCCGGCAGGAATGCTCTGGTAGAAATGGTGTCCAGGCGAGCTCCTATGAAATGTAGAACCTGCGTCGGTTGTAACATGGACTTTGGGTAGTTGATGAGTAATAGTCGTGTAGGCAGTTGATTGCTATCGTGAGATGCTGCTTTAAAAGTGTCGGGTCTGGTGCTACTATTAACCAATCGTCTAGATGTGGAAATACTGTCAGACCCTGCTGTCAGAGGTGGGCCATCACCACTACCATACATTTGGTGAAAACCCTCGGCGCTGCCGATAGACCAAATGGAAGAACCTTGTACTGATAATGTTGATTGTGATGTTGGAAACACAGGTATTGCCAAGAGGATCTGTGGATTGGAATATGCGTGTACGCTTCCTTGAGATCTATGGAGCACATCCAATCCTTGGGTTGTAATAGTGGAAGGATGGACTTCAGCGAAACCATCTTGAATTTTTCCCGAACTATCCATTTGTTCAATTCCCTGAGGTCCAGGATAGGTCGGTTGCCCCCCGATCTCTTGGGTATAAGGAAATAAGGGGAATAGAACCCCTTGTTCCAGTCCGATGGGGGTATGTATCGGATCGCTCTCTGGTGGTATAAATGAGCGATCTCCTGTGAGAGTTGAGGTTGTGGTGTTCTGGAGACGCTGTAAGTTAGATGCGGAATACTGAGACTGTTGACAAACTGAAGCTGGTATCCGTTCTTCACTATATCTAATACCCATTGATCAGTTGTTATCGATGTCCAAACGGAGAAGCGGGCTGTGATCCTGCCTGGAGTTGCAGCTGTTGAGGGTGGTGGTGGCCTGGCCTTTAAAAAGATTGTGAGGTCTTTAGAGGAGCTGATGTTGGCTGTTGAGGTTGTTGCCTTTGCCCAAGAGGCTTTCCCCTCCTCTGCTGTTGTTGAGGCACCTGATGAGCCTGCCTTTGGTACGTGGGATATGATTGCATTCGAAAAGGTTGGTAATTTCTATATTGTCGTCTCGAGAATGGTTGTCGACGCCCCGATTGATAGTTGCGCTTGGTGGGTGTTGGCGTAGTTAGAGATTGAACCGCTAACGCTTGCTCCTTCAATTTGCTGATTGTATCGTGGAAGCGGTCGCCAAACAAGTTATCCCCCATGCATGGGAGATTAGCTAGTTTGTCATGTAAGTCCTCTCGAATTGAACTAGCTTTCAGCCAAGCTAATCTGCGTGCCGCTATGGCAGTAGCTGATGCTCGAGAGGAGTTTTCAAACCCTTCATAGACTGTTCTCAGCAAGTGTCGGGAACATTCCTCCATGTCAATAATGGGTGAAGGTATGCTATCCCCCAGAGAAGTAAACATTCCCTTCGTTGCTTGCACACACTCATACATGTACTGGACCATGTAGAATTGATGGTGACATATGCGAGATGTTAACATAGCATTCTGATAGACTCTCTTTGCGAAATCGTCTAAACATTTATTATCTTTACCGGGTGGATTTGAGGCATGCGTTTTTGATTTTTTAGCTCTCTGCAACGCTGACTCGACAACAATGGAGTCATGTGGTAGTTGAGGATTAGAATACGTGGAAGGTTTTTGTAATTTAAATTTTAAATACGTTTTTCTGGAAATTGCTGAGATCGCAAAGGGAGTTTCCCATGTTTTTCGAAGGACATTGTGTAATACGTTATGTGGGGGTAGTGAGGTTGGTTCCCCCGGTGTATCGAATATCTTTAATAATCCTAAGGTTTCCGCCCTGGGTTCCGGTAATTTTTGTACTTCCAATTTCAAAATAGCTCCCATCTTTTCTACAAATTTGGGGTAGGAAAGATCTTCCGGGGGAGAATAGGGCTCGGACGGTGGTTCTGGCGGGTCTGAGGGGTAGCCCGTGGAGGAAGAAGGGGAGGATTGTGACCCTATGGCGTCGTCCTGTGAGGCTTGAGAATGGTTTGGCGATAATGGCTGCGGTAGCTCTGGTGTTTGCGGAGGACCTTCTGGCAGCTCTTGTGCTCCACTTGGTTGTGTGGATTTTAGTTTGTCCTCTGGAGGTAAGACAAATGACGATTGGAGCGTTTCGAAAAACCCCGCCAGTGATTGTGAAAGATCCCAAAAGGCCTTTTGGGTCTGTGGTGGCATATTATGGAGAGACTCGGGTGAGCCGACCGGTGACAAGTGTGGTCTTGGGTGCGCTGGTTGATGACCTGGTGAGTTCGTTTTTTCCCCTTGTCGCGGAGAGGTTCTGTCTTAGAGGACCCAGTGAGCGATCGAGAAGAAGATGATGATGATATTGGAATTATCCGTTTACCAGCAAGACTCGACCTTCCCTCTATAATGGAAGAAGCAGAATCCAGCAATTTATCCGTTGCGCCGTCCGAGGACCAATGTCGTCTGCGGGTACCGGGGTGTCTGGAGAGAGATGAGGAAGGTCTGTCGAGCGGTGGTGAGCCTTAGTGGCATGAACCTTATTTCCCAGAGGCCTTTCACATTGGGATCCAGAGCCCTGGATGTCCCGTACTTTATGCTTACCTCCGGTCCCGGAGGTTTGCTGGTCTAGGGAAGAAGCTCTCCGTTTTTGTGGTGGCGTTCGCGCCCCTGTTCCTGGCGAAGAGTGAATGGTCGATGGCCTATTAGTGAGCTTTAGTTCCAGCATCCTATATTGCCGGTGACGCCGGGCTCGAGGTGACATCCTTCGACAATATTCACAATCCATCTGATTATGTTCCGGTCCCAAGCAACGGTAGCATCGATCATGCCAGTCTGTGACGGACATGATCTTACCGCAGGGGCACGGTTTAAATCCAGACGGCTTTTTTAACATTTTAACCAAAATAATAGAACTACTGTGAGGAGAATGAAGCTCCGCGTGCGTTCCCGCGTGCGGAAGAAAACAGACTGAGGAGAATCAATTATCCTGCGCGGGAACTCACGCGCAGCCGCAGAGTCTCAAAGATCGACACTCTGCTACTTAAGCTCCGCCTCCCGGGCCCTGATGGACAGTTCCCCATGACAGCATGGCTAATTCAGCCCTGCTATCGACGGGAAAAAATAATGCTTGTGACATACAACTCTTGTGCTTTGAAGAAAGGTTCAAGAACTAATAGTGCAATCCCTTGGATACAATGTTTTTATGAAAAACATTTACCATGGTTATAAGTGGTATATAAACATTTTTTTTAATAAAAATAATAAAATACAGTATATTTAGGTTACACTGATCAAATCTACCAGGATTCTTAGAAAATATACCTGAAAGGAAGGCTAGCTTTTTCTTCAGAATGGGTAATATCACCGTAGCATCCATTCTGCTTCAGTTCACTCTCACAGTTCTAAAACAAAAGAAAGAACAGTCATGCTGGAGAAATCAATTACCAAACATACCAAATTATTAAAACAGTAGTTTGTTTTAATGTTGTGTTATTTCAAGAAACAAATACTCACAAATATAAATACAAACAAAAATGTTTTGTTATATCCCTTAAGAGAAGGTAAAACTCATGACAGATACAAGATTGACTATAGTAGAAACAAAAGCTCTCCAAATCTACATGGTAATATTAGTACACGACAATATAATCTTTATTAATCTATGCACATTAAAATAAAAATCATTGTAAAATATTAGTAAAACATTCCTTGGTAGCAGGGCCTTGCCTCTGCCACTAATAGTGTCTGTGTTCCAGCTATAGAAGGGTTTTTGCATTTTTTTTTTTTGAGTCCTTCCCCTGCTTTTGACTGTCCCTTTTTTGGGATGGGTCTCAGGAGTATAAACAAGTCTGAGACTTTGAAAGTGAAAATAGTGACGTAATAGATTTTTGTGACCAGTTTTTCAGTAAGGTAAGTATCACCTTGCTTTAGTGATTGGAATTCAGTTGTTTTATCCCACGGCCAGTAAATAATGAATAAAAGCTACTGATTTTTTTTAAAAGGAATTTTTGGAGAATATTTGGAGACATCTAATTATTGGAATAAGGGGATTTTTCCCATCCTATTCCTTGCCTTACGCTGGTTGCTGAAGAAACCTTTTCCCACCTTCAACAGGGAAGGGTTTTTGGAAAATGATTTGCTTAGAAAAAAAAAATTAATAGAGGAGATGCTAAGGATAAAGAGACCACTGCTTTCATTGTTGTGATTATTTTACTTTTCATAATTTTTACGATTCTAGCTGGGATCTTTATTTTTAAGTTAAAGTAAATTTCAGTTGAACACCATCCCCTTTGACTCTGTGCTTAATTCAAGAGTGCTTTCCTCCACTGGTTGGTGAATGCTCTCAATAGAAGATAATCTTCTATTGAGAGCATTCACCAACCAGTTAGAGAGAGAGAGAGAGAGAGAGAGAGAGAGAGAGAGTTGGGGCGTGAGTACATGACTAACGGATAGATTTTATAACATTCATGTGTGGCCTACATGGGTGTGCACTACCTGGCACGCGCACATATTAAAAAATCCAGGGTCGGTACGTGCAAGGGGGTGCACAATTGTGCACCATGCACGCCGAGCCACACTGCCTTCCTCCGTTCCCTTCCCCCTAGCCTGACCTTCCCACCCCTTCCCTTAACCTTTCCCACCCCTAGCCCTACACTCTAACCCCCCAAAAGTTTTATCCTACCTTATGCGCCTGCCTCTGTGCAGGCGCAAGTTGCGCACACCGGCAGGCTGCTGGCATGCGATCCCTCGACACAGCGGCAATGGCCGCTGTGTTGCAGGCCTCTGACCACGCCCCACCCCACCCATGCACTGGGACACATGCATCCCGAGGCTTTACGCGCGCCACCAGGCCTTTTGAAAATAGGCCCGGTGCACATAACCTTTTGAAAATCCGGCCCTAAGACTGTGTTACCCACTACTGCACCAGGGGCTCAATAGGTTGACCACCCTGCACCCCTCCAACCCCCCACCAGAAGAACCCCAGTATTCCCAGATGATGGCATGGACAATGTGTGAGAGGAACTAGGTCCGGGATCTTGACGGGCTGCTCTAGGAATTGTGTAACCCCCTTAATCCAGTGCACCCCATGATGACAAACTGATATAACCTCTCCAAGTAAGCATTTTGTCTTTTCAAAATTTAAAAATCCTCTTATCTTCATTCCCCCCTGCCGTTGAAGCAGTGAGCTTCACTGCTTCAATGGCAGGGGGAATGAAGATAAGAGGATTTACATTCAGACAACTACCAACAAGGACTGAATTGCATAGTCTGGGTAAACAAATAAGCTTGGGAGTAGCTTGCTTGTTGCGGCAGTTACTACCCCGAACCAAATAAGCCTGATACTTCACTTTGATTACATATACAGCGCAGCTCACTGCTTCAACAGCGTGGGGGGGGGGGGGGGAATGAAGTAACGAGGATTTATATTAAGACAACCAGCAGGGACTAAATTGCACAGGCTGGGTAAACAAATAAGCATGGGAGTAGCTTGCTTATTGTTGCGGTTACTACCCCTAACCAATTATGCTTGATACTTCACTTTTATGCAGCTCCAGCACTGCTCTCTACATCAGTGGCAGGGGTGAAAGGAAATTAGAACCAAAAAGTTACCAATAAGGGCCCTGACCTCAGCGGTCAGAATAACAGATAAGTATGAGAAAAATAACTGTGAAAGCTTGCTGGGCAGACTGGATGGGCCGTTTGGTCTTCTTCTGCCGTCATTTCTATGTTTCTATATTCCAAATATTAAACATGGACATGTGTAAACAACATACAGTCACAAATCACTCATCTGCAGGGGTTTCAGACCTGTAAAAATGTTGCAATTGTGTTTCCCTTTTCTGCAGTCTGCAACTGATAAAAATTAATGAATACCTCCATGTGTGACAAAGAGAAACTAATAATTAAACCCCACAACAGAGCTATGTGCAATGTAACTGATGAACACCAGCTTGGGAAAGGGACCACTAAAGCATTAGGGTCGAATAGTAGTCCGGGCTTACCCCATCTAGAAAGAAGCACATAGGTCCAGGGATGAATGATAGTCTATTTATTCAGCAGCTTTTTCTTAATTTTGTACAAACTTTAACCAACTAAAATGTGCACGCTTGTGCAATTCCAGCTCCTTCGTTGGCAGACTATGGGGTGGGGATAGAGGCAGGGGAAATGAGTGAAGGGGAACATGATTTCCCTTTTCTTCTTTGCATACTGCAACTCCTATTGTCCCCTTCTTTCCCTCAGTTTTCTTCAAGGGAGGCCAGTGATGGGCAAGACCAAAAAAAAACAAACAAACCCTACACCACAGCCAAAATAAATGCCAGTTTTCTGCTGATCACCAGACTCTAGAACAGCAAAGAATCCACCTGCCTGCAAAAACGACCAGTGGCAGCTACCAAAGCTGGAGGGGTGCTGGGGAGCCTAGTCTCCGCCAACCAAAGAAAAGAAAAAAAGACTGGTGTCCCCAACTCCCCTCCCCTGTGGACATATTCTTACTAAAATAGGGGTCGGTCCAAAGCCCGATGGCAGTCGTAAAGATATGCAGGGTTGGCACATGATCCTCACGGAGACCCCTCCTCGCGTATGAAAGCCAGGAAGGAGCAGGGCTTGGTAGAGAACATGCGATGATGGCCCCGTGCATCTTTACAACCTGATGCTATTGCTGCCACCATCACTTGAACTGGTCCCTACTTTAGTAAAAGTGGATGATAAAGGATTTGTTGGGGGCAGCCGGTCTTCCTCTACTTTGCTTGATGGGGCCTAGGCTTCCTGCCAGCCATGGCTCCCAGCTGCTGTCCTCCTGATCTCACTTACCATGTGTGTTTCTGAGGCCATGCATTCGCAAATCCCGGCATATCGAAGGTAGGAAGGACAAGACATGACACACCCTCAATTGGCACTCTTGCTTTTTGCGAAATGCACCTCAAAATCTAGTGTAGGGTATACTGTTAGGTATCATCTTACTTTTGGCGCTGTAATACTACTGTGATTTTTTTATTTTTTTTATTTACTTATCGGTATTTATTTTTACAAGAGTTCTTAAGGCCACATATGCTGCTTTTCCTTATTAACCTATGGGAAAAACTCTGGCTCTTTATGGAAAAGTTTTTTTATATAGCTGGATATAGGTCCTTTGAGAATTTTCATAAAAGGTTTCTCACACTGTCCTATAACAAGGAGCCAGAACTATGTAGAACAGCAATGTACAATTAGTACTGCCCAGGCAAAAATATCTGGCCCTTACTGTCACTATATCTATTTTAGAGAGTATTTTCTCTTTGATTACTGAAAGGAAAGCCTGTTTAAAATCACCAGGCTTTCATCATCTATACTACATCTGAATTTTAAGGGAAAAAAATTGAATGTTACAGCATATACCACATCACTTCCTTTCTACTGCACCTCTATGAAAACAATGTGCTCATTTTTCACAACAGCTGCAATTTCCTCCACAGCACTCAAATTACCTATTTAAAAAAGTATTAGTGTACTCCGCCAGATGGCCAACAATTGTCTTTGCTTTTACTGGGAGGAACAACCCCCCCCCCCCAAAAAAAAAAAACAAAAACAAAACACAAAACCTGTTTGGTTTTGGAAGAAATAAAAACTAATATACAGGGGGGGGGGGGCGAACTCTTCAAACAAGCTGATTCACCAGTTGGCTAGATATCAGATCATCCCCCCAAAAGAAAAGAAATGTATACATTAAAATACAGTGTCAGAATCAAAGTGTGAGAACTAAGCAGAGCACTCAAGCCAGTGATAATTGGTTCATAAAGTCCTCTGTGGAAACAGTGTACACCAAGTGATGATGCTCTGCACAAAGATCATTGACCAAAATAGGATCCTACACTCCAAGGGGTTACTTACATCTACATTTGAGAAAGATTTCTCCAATTACATAAAAAGGGAAGCTCCACAGGATAGCACCCAGGAATAAACTGGAAATTTTACGCATTGCCATAATCAGCTCATTACCAGGACACAACTGCAGCAAGAAAAACATTTTCTTTTTAAGACTGGATGCCTAGGACAGAATGTTCCCAACTCCTCTAGATTTTTTTTTTTTTTTATTTTCTCTTTATTGAATTTCTAATTAATTACCTTAAAGCATATCAGCACGCCTTAAGCTTCAGGCGAGGGTTACAACAATATTATCAGGAAAATTAAACTATCGTCTACAGCATTATAATAGTTTCATATACATTAACAAATATTGTCAATACATTTCCAAAATTAGAATCCCCAAAAACGTTTTATCTTTCCTCTGCCCCCTTCCTATTTACTATGCAATCGGGGAGAAAACAAAATGCAACTTAGAGCAATAAATATAGCTTCATATATTCTAACAAGCATTATGCAA
Organism: Rhinatrema bivittatum; assembly: GCF_901001135.1. Classification (NCBI taxonomy): domain Eukaryota; kingdom Metazoa; phylum Chordata; class Amphibia; order Gymnophiona; family Rhinatrematidae; genus Rhinatrema; species Rhinatrema bivittatum. Next base: position 124,538,386 of record NC_042620.1, read on the forward strand.
GAAGAGAGTAGTGAGGTTATCTAAATAGTACCGGTATCAGGTGGATTTCTCTAGAATCCAGGAAAAGTTCTAACTGTTCTGGTTCCATAAATACATATCTATTGTTTTCTATGGTAAGCAAACATTTTCATGGAAACTTAGGGGCAGATTTTAAAAGGGTTAGGCACGTATCCGCGAAAACCCGCTCCTGTGCGCGCCAAGCCTATTTTGCATAGGCCCGGCGACGCGCGCAAGCCCTGGGACACGCATATGTCCCGGGACTTGAAAAAAGGGGCAGGGCGGGGCCAGAGCCTCCAGGCACAGCGGCCATTTGTCACTGTACCCGGGATCGCGGACTGGCCATCGGCCGGCGCGCACAACCTCGCCTGCCCAGAGGCAGGCACAACTTATAAGATAAAGGTAAGGGGGGAGCAGAGGAAAGCTGCGCGCTTGACGCACGCAAGCTGCACAATTGTGCACCCCCTTGCGCGCACCAACCCTGGATTTTATAATATGTGCGCAGATCTGATGATATCTGGATAAATCCAAATCTTCCCTCCGAGGTATAGTTTTTTCTTATTATGAAAGAAATGATTTAAAACCATCTCTCTCTCAGCAGATGTTGAAAACTTTACAAGCAAGAGACCTTTTTTTTCAATCTGTTCTTCTTGGGTCGTCTCTAGAAAAGCAGATAGATCTTCAAATGGGGATGGTGATTCCGGCGTTGCCCTAGTTCTCCTTCACCCCCTGCTTCTCCACCATTTCTCCGTACAGGACCGAGCAGGCAATAGGCCTTCAGAATCGTAGGCATTTCTCATATAGGAATTGATAGTACTTCCTGAAAATATTTTTTTTAACTGTTCCTTGGGGGATATTAATTTACACTTGGGAAAATTGATTATTCTCAGGTTGTTATACCTGAGATTGTTCTCCAAACTCTCAAGTCTCTTGTCTAATCTAGAGTCCCCTTGGATCAGGCCAGTTTGAATTACTTTAATCTCATTTATTTGTAGGTCCATTTCCTGGATTTTAGTTGAATTAGCTAGACATACCTGGTTCACCGTATTAAACAGCTCTTGGAAGCCCTTTATAGATGTTGTCAGGGATATTATTGCTTTTTCAAGTGTGGAAATACCATTCCACAAAGCATCTAAGGTAACAATTTCAGGCTTACTTAGCAATTTAAATTCAGATTCATTTACCGGTATGTTCTGTGGTGTAATCTCTAAAGGCATCTGGTCCGTCAGAGTCCTTCCTTGAACAGCTGAAAGTGGCAGAGAACTGCCCGCTCCACTCAACACCCCGATGTTCACTTCTCTCAAGGCGAATAAGGTCCCCTTGCCTTGAGTTCGCCCCGTCGTGCCTGCGGCTGAGCCTGCCACGACCGTTTCTTCCATCGAATGCAACTTCGGCATCAAGGATTCCACAGACTTAGGCGCCCCGACATGGGCTGGGGAGGAAGGAGTATCCAGTGCTCCAGCGCTTAATGATGTTTCGTCGAGTAGTACGGAGGTTTACTCCTCCTCCCGTACTAAAGCAGATGCACCTGGAGAATCCCCCACTGCAGAGAAGAACTCTCGTATGTTCGTCTGAATCGGGGTAAGCTTAAGGGGGGGGGGGGCGAGGTTCCCTCCCTTACCTTCCCCTTTCTTTTCATGTGGGGCATTTTAGTGAAAAAAGGTAAACCAAAAATTGCGACAATCGGGAGCTTGTCTGTATATGCAACCTCTCTTCACGACGCCATTTTGTTTCCAGCCCCCTACTCCTCTAGAATTTAAGATTCTTTTGTCACCTGGAGCTCAAGGTGATATAAGTAAAATGTGTTTTAAGAGCATAAGAACCAACTTTAGTGGTGGCAATGAGCTAAAAACATCATTAAAAAAGTAAATATTGGACCATAGTAAATAGTAAGTGCTAGTTATTTTTTTTAAAGTTTTGTTGTGCTGCACTATCTTCCTGGACCTTCCTGCCTGCCAGTTCTGCAGCTGCATGTCATGACCTTATTTTAAATCATTACATTTGCTCTTAAAAGCAACTCCCTGATGTAGAACAGCCAGGGAGTGACTCAGTTTGAATCAGCAAGCAAATGTTGTATATCATCCAGCAAGACACAATGCTTTCACTCAGCCTCACAAATATATTTCCCCTGCTAGTACTCACACATTTATTTATTTATTTATAACTTTTCTATACCGAAGTTCAAATAACAGAGTTAATTATCACTCCGGTTTACATTGCAGCCATAAAAACAGTGACAAAGTTGTCTTACATAGAACAGGGGGAGAGAAAAACTTGGATACAGCTTAAGCATGGGGAGTAACGTGTCCTAAACTGGTAAGAACTGATAAGAGTTGGCTTTTTGGGGTAACAAGGTATTCCGAGGGAGGGGTAGGAATGAGGGATTGGAAGGGGGTTGGAAGGTGGGGGGGGGGGGGGGGGAGGGTAGCGGAGGGTTACCATAGATTTAATGAAACTAATATACATATATTAAATAGCTTAGGCAGCGGAAGAAAAAGTGCTTAGGAAGAGAAGGTCTGTGGAGGACCTTCTCTTCCTAAGCTCAGATAATAATTTAGCTTCATTTCAAGAGAAATAATCTCACCTATAGTGTTATCACTGCAACAGGTCATTCAAAAGTATTAACATATTTAATGTTAAAATAAATAATACAAACAAAAGGAAAAAAAACTCATAAAACCACTTAAACAGATACCCTTTCATAAAATATTTTAGTCCTGTTGCGTCAGTCGCTGTTCGACGCCCTCACTCCGCCCTCTCTACCTCTGTGGCGACTCCCTCCGGGTCTGATGGACGGTTGCTGCCACTGCGTCTCCATGCTGCTCCCTCCGGCGTCCCTGGACTGGCATGACGCTGCGGATCCGCCATGTTCCTGACGTAGGGCGCCCGCACGCTCCCATTGATGTACCAGCAAGGGCGCGAACCTCGGGGGCGTCCCCCGAGATGACGTCATCTGCTTTCAATATAAAAGGTCTCAATATTCGCTAACGATTTGAGTTAGCAAGGACAAGGACTAAGATTCCGGACTCGCTATGGATTTGTCCAAGCTACTCTACCTCCTCGGACTTACCAGGGGTACCCGCTCCTTGGGGACCTCGCTCTCTTTTCTCTATTTCAGACTGCAGATAGGAACTGGTACTCACTCCTTGAGGGCCCATGTTCCTGAATACATTGAAGATTCTCTACTGCCTGGAAGCTATTACAGATACAGACAATTATGAGTTACCATCGCTCTTTCAGAGCTTTCCCTGGAACCAGGTACTCGCTCCTCGAGGGCCTAACCCTTTTCCAGTTACTGAGCTTCCTCAAGACCTTATGTGAGTTATCATCTACCCTGTTTCCCCGAAAATAAGACAGAGTCTTATATTAATTTTTGCTACCAAAGATGCACTAGGCCTTATTTTCAGAGGATGTCTAATAGAGCTGCTGGCTGCCCCTACGTCAGCCATGTCCCACTAGTGTGCTGTCAGAGAGAGGTAAGAGTGTGCAGCATTCATGGTAGTCAGCTTGGGCTGACTCTGCTGCTTTTGAACCTCTGCACACTGCTTGGAAGGGGTCCCCCGACTGGTACTGCCACCATCCCCAGATGTCAGTAATCTTGCTGCCACTGTCACTGCTGCCACATGGCTATTGGGGAGGCGCCCATTGCTGCTGACACTGAAGCCCATTCTGCTGCCTCCTCTGTGCAGGCCCCGTGGGCTTCCACTTTCTCCATGCTGATCTCGTACATTGTGAGATCTGCATAGAGAAAGTACTATTCTTGCACATTCCCAAAGATTACATGTGCCAAACACTAAAAAGTAATTTATTTATTTTTTTTTACCTTTGCTGGCTGATGTTAGTTTTCTAATCGGTTGGTCACAGGCTTTTTTTTTCCCACCTTCCCTTTCTTATTTTTTTGCCAATTCCTTTTATATTGTCCTTTTTTCTTCCGTATTTCTTTTCTCTCCATCTTCTTCCCTCAAACACAGTCAGGTTCTCATTCTCACATGCATTTCTCTCTCTCTCACACACACACACACACACAGGCTCTCACTATCACATGCTGTCTCTCATACAATCATTCATACACACAGTCTCTCACTGGCACATGCTGTCTGACTCTCACACACCCAGGCTCTCTCTCATTCCCACATGCTGTCTTGCTCAAGCATAGGCTCTCACCGTCACACGCTGTCTCTCTCACACACACACAGAGGCTCTCACATGCTGCCTCTGCAAACATTCAGATCCTCACTCCCACACACAATCTCTCAACTCATCTCATACACGCACGCACACACCCTCTACAGACCCTCAGCCTCTCTCTCACCTCTGGGCCTCCTCTTCGAGGGTCGCCGCAGGATGGGCTCTGCAGCGGCCCTGAACTTCTCGGGCCGCGGCAGCCCTGCTACCGGGCCTCTTCCTCTTCCTTGGCCCTGCTACCGGGCCTCTTCCTCTTCTTGGGCCGCTGCGACTTGGGATTCGCAGCAGCCGCCCGCGGCTCCTCCTCTTCTGCACGCGCTGATGCTCTTCCTCCTTCCTGCCCACGCAGCTCTGGCAACGTTTACTTCCGGGGCGCACAGGCAGGAAGGAGGAAGAGCATCAGCGCGTTTGAACGCGATCTTTTTCTTCGGGCAAGGAGGCTCAGCGGCCGCATGAGCCTCCTTGCGCCCGGGGCATTGGCTCCCCTCGGGATACCACTGCTCGCGTCTGCCCCAATACCTTGAAAACTTTATTTATTAAAAAAAAAAAAAAATGACGTCACAGGATTGACCAGCCCACCGGGGGAAGCCCGATCCCCCGATAGGTCAATCCGCTCCTGTTTACAAGGGATGGCTTACTTTCGGGGGATGTCTTATATTTAGGAATTCGGCAAAATCTCTACTAGGTCTTATTTTTGGGGGATATCTTATTTTCGGGGAAACACGGTAGTATTGGCTATGTACACAGCATACCCTGTCTACTCACTATCTATAGTTTCTCTACAGCTCAGCAACTCTGGGATCGTGGTTCCAGTACCTGAAGGACTTCAGCCCTGCCGGGCATATCAGCTCACTACTGCCACCTCTGGTGGTTCTACTAACCTGTCAAATAAAATAATTATCTGTGCCTGTCTCCATACCCAAGCCTAGCCGGTGGTCCCTCTCAGGATATCCTCCTGGGGGCGCTGTCATCTGCCATCGGCCCAAGGATCCACCATTCTACATTCTACTACAGCTGAGTGCCCTCTCTAAGCACTCCGCTGGTAACAGATTGTTATCTACTTCCTCTACAGGAGCTGAGCATATCAGATGGCTAACTCCCTAGCAGATCCATAACAGATTACTAACTCCTCCTCCCTCAGGAGCAGTTCCATACAGATTGCTAACTCCTCCTTCATAGGAGACATATTCACAACAGATTGCTGACTCCTCCCCCAACAGGAGTATCCAGCAACAGATCTACAACCTATTCATAACAAGTCCGTGCTCTCTGAAAAAAATCAAGCCCCCCAAAGGCATCTGAAGATCATTTGAGATGGATGCAGCTTATTGAAATTTAAAGAATATTTCAAGAGCAGCAATGCTCCATGTCACTCCCTGTTAGAAAATACTACCTCCCCCCACCCAAATTATTATATAGCCAACAGCGGATATGAGATGGGGAGGGGCGGATTATTAAAACCAAATATTGCGATTTCTGAAACTACACATTTCTCAAAATGTAAGTCAATAGCAACCACTCGTACTCACAGACCAACAATGGTATATAAAACACTCAAATAAAATAAATTGAAACAAAACAATCGGTAAAAAAAATGGGATACAAATCTAAGAGAACTCTGCATATAATACTGAAGACATGGAATATTTGTGACTCCTTTCTACCCACCAACCAATCATACTCAATACCATCCCCATCAAACACACATTCTTCAAGAGATTAACACCAAAATCAGATGAACACTGTGGGCTTTTCCAGTCACAAGATAGGCATAAATACATATTACACCTTTTAGAATGTTCTCCACTAGGGTTACTAGATTTGTTCCCCAAACAAATTATTTTGGGAGGGAAGAGAGGAACAACTAGTATCATTCTAGAGGCTTCAATACAATCAAAAATTTTGTAGGAGACTAGTCAGTGGTAAGAGTACAGCACTTTCAATTTTCAAATCCTCTAATCTTTATGCCCTATAGCAGTGATGGCTAACCTATGACACCTGTGTCAGAGGTGACACGCCGAGACGTTTTTGCTGACATGCGCAGCGTTTCATGGACTATCGGGAATTTCTTTTTTTTTTTTTTATCGGCTGTGCCGAGCCTTTTTTTTTTTCCAGCTGCGCCGACCCTTTAAAATTAGGTTTTTAGTATTACCCCACCCTCCGGACCCCTCCACCCCCCTCCCCAATGCCCCCGGGCGCAGGGAGGCTCATTCGGCGCAGCAATAGGCAGGGCAGTGGTGAGGCTCACGTCACCATGGTCCGAAGAAACAGATCGTATTTAAACGCGCTGATGCTCCTCCTCCTTCCTGCCTGTGCGGCCCCGGAAGTAAACATTGCCGGAGCTGCGTGGGCAGGAAGGAGGTGCAGCATCAGCGTGTGCAGAAGAGGAGCAGCACTTGTGCTTACGGGCCGCCACGAATTCCAAGTCGCAGCGGCCCGAGAAGAGGAAGAGGCCCGGTAGCAGGGCCACCGTGGCCCAAGAAGATCAGGGCCATTGCAGGGCCCATCCTGCGGCGACCCGCGAAGAGGAGGCCCAGAGGTGAGAGAGAGGCTGAGGGTCTGAAGAGTGTGTGTGTGTGTGTGTGTGTATGAGATGAGTTGAGAGATTGTGTTTGAGAGTGAGGACCTGAATGTTTGCAGAGACAGTATGTGCTTGAGCAAGACAGCATGTGGGAGAGAGAGAGAGAGAGCCTGTGTGTGAGAGTCACACAGCATGTGCCAGTGAGAGACTGTGTGTATGAATGATTGTATGAGAGAGAGCATGTGAGAGTGAGAGCCTGTGCTTGAGCATGTGTGAGTGAGAGAGAGCCTGGGTGTGTAAGTCAGACAGCATGTGCCAGTGAGAGATTGTGTGTATGAATAATTGTATGAGAGAGCATGTGACAGTGAGAGCCTGTGTGTGTGTGAGAGAGAGAAATGCATGTGAGAATGAGAACCTGACTGTGTGTTTGAGGGAAGAAGATGGAGAGCAAAGAAACAGAAAAAAAAGACAATATAAAAGGAATTGGCAAAAAAAAATAAGAAAGGGAAGGTGGAAAAAAAAAAGCCTGTGACCAACCAATTAGAAAACTAAGATCAGACAGCAAAGGCAAAAAAAAATATAGATTACTTTTTAGTGATTGGCACATGTAATCTTTGGGAATGTGCAAGAATAGCACTTTCTCTACGGATCTCACAATGTACGAGATCAGCATGGAGAAAGTGGAAGCCCACGGGGCCTGCACAGAGGAGGCAGCAGAATGGACTTCAGTCTCAGTAGCAGCAATCGGCACCTCCCCAACAGCCATGTGGCAGCAGTGACAGTGGCAGCAGAGGAATGAGAGAGGTTCCGAGATTGCTGGCAAAAGAGAGGGGGGTCTGCCTTTAGTGTGTGCATGTGTATGAATGGGACTCTGCCTGGGGGTGTATGTGTGTGAATGCATGGGTGCCTGCCTGGGGGTCTGTGTGTGTGTGAGAATGAATGTGTGCATGCCTGGGGGATGGGGAGGGAGTGATGTGAAAATGAATGGGAGCCAATAAAAGAAACAGACTGACAGATGAAGTTTGTAACTTTTGCTTGGGCTTGAAGTGTACGAAATACCAATCTTCAATTGAAGATTTTAGCCAATGAAATTCAGCAGCAAAAAAGTCACTAAGCAGGTAAGGTAAAGAATTATATGTTTTTGCTTTATTAATAAATACAGTACATATATTAAAATTATAACTTTGTTATTAATTAGAGCTACAAATATCACAAAATTATGGATTTTTCGAGAAGTGACACACCACCCGAGTTATGCTCAGGTTTTTTATGAATTTTGACACACTGAGCTCAAAAGGTTGGCCATCACTGCCCTATAGCAAGTTACTTAAACTTTGCTCAAACTCTAAGCTCTTTAAATACAGTCTTTCTACCCATGTGAATTTGCACCGCATTTTGTACGCGAATGACAATGCACAAAATGAAAAAGTTGTGATTACTTGAAACATTTCTATTACAACTGATAAAAAGCTTTGGGGTAGATTTTTAAACCTGCGCGAGCGCGTACTACTCAGCACACACACATGGACATGCATGTTATAAAATTGGGGGTCGGCGTGCGCAAGGGGGTGCACAATTCTGCACCTTGCACGCGCCAGGCCGTGCTGCCTTCCCCCGTTCCCTACCCCCCACCCCACCTTCCCTTTCCTTACTTCCCCCGCCCTTTCCCCCCTACCTTTTTCGTTTTGTTTTAAACCTGACTTCAGCCCTGGAGCTGAAGTAAGTTGCGCGCGCTGGCCAACTGCCAGTGCATGATCCCAGGCACAACGGCAAATGGACGCTGTGCTGGTAGCCTCTGACCCCGCCCTTTTTTGCAAGCCCCGGGACTTACACGCGTCCCGGGGCTTTACACATGTCGCCGGGCCTTTTTAAAAATAGGCCCGGCGTGCGCAAGTCCATTTACGCACGTAACATTTTGAAAATCCGGCCCTTTGTATAAGAAAACCTGACATTATGGTAAAGGAGAAAAACACAACATTGCTAATAGAAGTTTTGTTTTCATGTGACTATTCTGTACAACATAAGGAGAAAAAAAGCAAGTTTTCTTACCGTAAATGGCGTTTTCACTAGTCAGCAGGATTAATTAGCCATGACACATGGGTGATGGTGCCGATGGACCCTTCTCTCTTAGCATATAAACGTTTTCTTCTATCAAGCATGTGGGGAGTTCCCACACCAGTGTTGCCTTGTGAGCCCCTCAGTAGCTTTTAGAGCTAAATTTATCTAGGTACTTGACTTTCCAGGGAGGCAAGGGGCTATTTAGCATGGCTTATTCATCCTGTGCAGACCCTCATTTATAGTAAGCAAACTTGCTTTCTCCTTCAACAAGCACAGCTAAATTAGCTATGACATGTAAAGACCCCCAAGCTGAGGGTTGTCACACAGCACTTACTGAAAAAGCAACCCGGAACCTGCCATAAGAATATAAGAAATGCCATACTGGGTCAGACCTATGGTTCCTCAAGCCCAGTATCCCATCTCCAGCAGCAGCCAATCCAAGTCACAAGTACCTGGCAAGTACCCAAACATTAAACAGATCCCATGCTACTGATGTCGGTAACAAGCAGTGGCTATTTCCTATTGATTAATAGCAGTTTATGGACTTCTCCAGGAATTTATCCAAACCTTTTATAAATCCAGCCACCCTAACTGCCTTAACCACATCCTCTGGCAACGAATTCCAGAGCTTAATTGTGCGTTACGTTAAAAATAATTTTCTCCAATTCGTTTTAAATGTACTACCTGCTAATTTCATGGAGTGCTCCCTAGTCCTTGTAGTATCCGAAAGAGTAAATGAAATGTTCACATTTACCTGTTCAAGTCCTTTCAGGATTTTGAAAACCTCTACAATATCCCCCCCCCCCCCGGCTGTCTCTTCTCCAAGCTGAACAATCCTAACCTTTTTTCCTCATAGGGAAGCTGTTTCATGCCCTCTATCATTTTGGACGTCCTTCTCTGTACTTTCTCCAGTGCAACTATATCTTTTTAGAGATGCAGTGACCACAACTGCACACAGTATTCAACGTATGGTCTAACCATGGAGAGATAGAGAGTCATTAGGACAACCTCCATTTTATTTGCTTTTCCCTTCCTAATAATTCCTAACATTGTTTGCTTTTTTGATCACCACAGCACACTGAGCTGACAATTTCAATGTAATATCAACTATGACACCAAGATCCTTATCCTGGGTGGTAACTCCAAATATGGAACCTACCATCATGTAACTACAGCATGGATTATTTTTCTCTACATGCATCACCTTGCACTTGAACACATTATATTTCATCTGCCATATGGATGCCCAATCTTCCAGTCTTGCAAGGTCCTCCTGCAATTTATCAAAATCCGCTTGGTGATTTAACTACTCTGAATAATTGTGTGTCATCTGCAAATCTGATCATCTCACTAGTTGTACCCCTTTCCAGATAATTTATAAATATATTAAAAAGCACCGGTCCAAGGATAGATCCCTGAGGCATTCCACTATATATAATTTGGTGAAACAAACCATTTAATCCTAATCCTGATGTTTCCGTTCTTCTTACAGTTTGCAATCCACAAAAGGACATCTCTCCTATTCCATGACTTTTTTAGCCTTCTTAGAAGCCTTTCATGAGGGACTTTGTAAAATGCCTTCTGAAAATCGAAATACACCACACATCTACCAGTTCGCCTTTATCCACGTTTATTCACCCCTTCAAAAAAAACTTTGAATTGAGAGGCAAGACTTCCCTTGTGTAAATGCATGCTGGCTATGTTCCATTAAATCATGTTTATCTATATGTTCGTGATTTTATCTTTTATAATAGTTTCCACTATTTTTCCCAGCACTGAAGTCAGGCTCACCAGTCTATACTTTCCCAGATCACCTCTGGAGCCCTTTTTATATATCGGGGTTACATTGGCCACCTTCCAGTCTTCAGTTACAATGAATGATTTTAATGATAGGCTACAAATTACTTGTAATAGGTTTGAAATTTCATTTTTAGTTCTTTCAGAACCCTAAGGTGTATATCTGGTCCAGGTGATTTTCTACTCTTCAATCTGTCAACCTGGCCTACATCTTCCAGGTTCACCATGATTTAGGTCAGTTCATATGAATCATCACCCTTGAAAAGAGTCTCGGAATGGGTATCTCCCCAACATCCTCCTCAGTAAACACTGAAGTAATGATTTCATTTAGTCTTTCCATGATGGCCTTATCTTCCTTAAGTTCCCCTTTAACCCCTCGATTATCTAACGGTCCATCTAACTCCCTCACAGGCTTCCTTACTTCAGTTATATTTTTAAAAGGTTTTATTATGAAATTTTGCCTCTATGCCCAGCTTCTTTTCAAATGCTCTTTTATTCCTGTCTTATCAATGCTTTAAATTTAACTTACCAATGCTAATGCTTTTTCATATTTTCTTCAGATGGATCCTTTTTCCAATTTTTTAAGGAAGATCTTTTGGCTAAAATAGCCTCTTTCATCTCACTTTGTAACCATACTGGCAATCGCTTGGCCTTTCTTAATGTGTGTAATACATCTGGTCTGCACTTCTAAGATGGTATTTTTTAACAATGTCCATACCTTAACCTTTGTGTGCAACAATGTGCACACTTAACCTTTGTAGCTGCACCTTTCAGTTTTTTTCTATTTTTCTCAATTTATCAAAGTTTCCCTTTTGAAAGTTTAGTGCCAGTGCCATGGATTTACTTATTGTCCCCCTTCCACTCATTAATTCAAATCTGATCATGTTATGACCACTATTGCCAAGTGGACGCACCATTACCTCTCTCATCAAATCCTGAACTCCACTAAGAATAAGATCTAAAAGAGCTTCCTCTTGTCAGTTCCTGAACCAATTGCTCCATAAAGCTGTCATTTATTCCATCCAGGAACTTTCTCTCTCTAGCATGTCATGATGTTACATTTACCTAGCCAATATTGGGATAATTGAAATCTCCAGTTATTACTACTGCACTAACGATTTGATTAGCTTCCCTAATTTGTTAGCATTTCATCGTCTGTCTCATCATTTTGACCAGATGAATGGTTGTATACTCCTATCACTATACTCTTCCCCAACACACATGGCGTTCCTAGCCATAAAGATTGTATTCCGCATTTAGTCTCCTGGTGGATTCTATGCCATCCTGGACATAAAGCATCCCCCCCCCCCCCCAAGTTGCTCTTACCTATTATTGTGATATAATTTATACCCTGGTATGGCACTCTCTCATTGGTTCTCAAGCTTCCACCATGTCTCTGAGATGCCAATTAAATCTCTCTCATCATTCACTGCTTAGACATTAATGCTCCCATCTTACTTCTTAGACTTCTAGCATTGGCATACAAACATTTCAAAGTTTGTTTTTTGTTTGTATTAACAGCCTGTTTTTTTCAGTTGAAAGGGATAATTTGGAATCTTTTAGCTCAAGTGATTCCTATAGACTCTATGGACTACTTTTGCTTTTATTGGAACCTCTCTGTTGGGATGCCCTAACTCTCCTGCTTCATTAGTATTTTTCATAGATACCTCCCTCTGAACCATGTGCTGCTGAGTGACTGTCGGCTTTCCCCTTTGTTCTAGTTTAAAAGCTGATCTATCTCCTTTTTTAAAGGTTAGCTCCAGTAGCCTAGTTCCACCCTGGTTAAAGTGGAGCCCGATCCTTCAGAAAAAAGACTTCACCAAAAGGTTCCCCAGTTCCTTACAAAACTAAATCACTCTTCCTTGTACCATTGAGACTCCGGAGCTCTGGGGACCTGCGTGTGGAACAGGGAGTATTTCAGAAAATGCTACCCTGGAAGTTCTGGATTTCAGCTTTCTAAGAGCCTAACTTTAGCTTCCAAAACCTCCCTCCCACATTTTCCTATGTCTGTGCCCACATGTATTATGTTGCAACTTCAACATTTGCTCTCTGCTTCAACGGCAAGGGAAACGGGGAATTGTATTAAGACAGAAACCAACGAGGGGCCCTGACATTTACGGTTTGGGAAACTGATAAGCAAGGGAGTAACCTGAACAGAGCAGCAGTTACTACCCTTAACAGAAGACATGGATTACTACCTTAACAAATAAGCCTTGATGCTTTTGGTGCAACTGCAACATTACTCCCTGATTTAAAGGAGGGGGGTGGGGGTAGAGGGAAAGAGATATTTGGATTCAGGGACAACCAGCAGGAGCCATGACTTTTTTTTTTTTTTTACACAGTCTGGAGTACTGGTGCGCAGACATTAAGGAAAAAAAAACACAGGACTGCTTTTATAGCCAAGTCCATAAGCATAGCACGTCAAGCAGCACTGACTGACACATGGAGGTAACCTGCATGGCAGATACTACCATGGGAAGCTTGCTGGGCAGACTGGATGGACCATTGGTCCTTTTCTGCCATGATTTTTAGGTTTCTATGACAGCCAGCTCCTCCCCAACACTGTCTAAAATCTTATGTAGGCGATGCATGAGGTCTGCTTACCTTCGCACCAGACAGGCATGTTACCTGGTGATCCTCATGTCCACCAGCCACTCAGCTAACTACATTCCTAATAAATAACCAGCTATGAAGGCCAACCTAACCCTTCCCTCCTGGACAGTAGCCCTGGGAGACACATCCTCAGAGCAAGAGGACAATGCATCGCCTGGAGAGCAGGGCCTTGCTACAGAATCACTTCCTGCTGCACTAGGGTTGATGCTCTCCGACCAGGAGGCCTTCTTCCTCCAAGGCAGCACCAGGGCTGCCAGACTGGAGTTGGAACTTTACTACTTGTCCCAGAAGGTCTCAGAGAGTAGAATATTGAATGACCAACCTACACAAAACTAAGGTAAAAATAACTATAGTAACTGAATGTAATCTGCTTTGAAGTGCCAAAAAGTGGAATATAAAAATCAGATAAACTGCTTGTTCAAATTTACTGTCACTTCTTGACCCATTGTCCAGACAGAAATGGAATGGGAATGTATGCATCAATAACCAATTTGAAGCTTTGCAAACGTGTTCATTAGGCATGGCTTGCAGATGAGCCACTGATGCAACCATTGTTCTCACTTACTGGTAAATTTTAAATAAAGCGCATATGCGCCCATAAACGCACATATGGGCATATGAGCAAAAATACGCTCAATTTTATATTGTGCGTACAAGTATGCGTGCAGCATGTAAAATATCCTTGCCATGCGTATATCTGTAGCCTTTACGCGTGTACTTACCATGGGGGGGGGGGGGGGGGGGGAGGAGGAAGAGTGCCTCTTAAAGGACCAATCTGACACTCTATATATCCCACTATAAGAGGGGCACTTTCAATTCAAGGTGTTTGTATTTTTTTTTGGGGGGGGGGAGGGGCGTGTTATATTGGTCTGCCTAGGGCACAAGGGTCTGTAGACCCTTGTAACACTACCCCCCTACATAAGCTGTGCCAGAACGACATTAAGATCTCATGGAATAAGTGGTTTAGCCATTGGAGGTTTAGCAGGCCTTTCCTAAACTTTGAAACTAAAGGATGCGTGGAAATCAGTTAACCCTCTACCTGAGCATGGTAGGCCTCTATGGGGCTGAGCTGCATCTTGACTGGGGACATATTGAGTTCTGAGGAAGAAAGAAGAAATACGTATTAAACAGTTCCTGCTGTACGCATGCGAATGGGTCCTGGAAGCTCCTCTGAAAGGACAAAAACCATTTCAATTTAAAGTTGTTAAGCCCTTCTAGCTAAAGGTTTCTTGGCAGACACTAGTGTGATCAACTTGCCCGTGTAAGAAAAGTGACACGATCAGTGAGCACACAACATCCAGACTATTAAGTTGAGAGACAGGAGGTTTGGATGATACAGGCAATCCTGCTCGAGTCAGTAAAGATATATCGACCCCTAGAGGGATCGGGGGGTGGGGGGGGGGGGGAGGCTCAAACACTTGTACTAGGTACGAAAATAACTTATCTGGGCCATGCTGGTGCAATAAGTATCAGACAGACAGGTACTTTTTGCGCTGTCTCAGCTATTAATGGAATCGGTGGAAAAGCATATAAGAGATCTGCATTCCAGTTGAGCAGAAAAGCTTCCTGAGTAGACCTAAGCTTGGAAAAATGGAATATTTCCACTTTTCTGTTTTCCTCCAACATTAAGAGGTCATTAAGAGGATATCCCCAAAGATCAAAAAGCCTGTTGGTTATTGACTAATGTAGGGACCATTTATGAGGTGACCTGGAAGGTAAGTCGCTTGCAGAACAGTTTGATAGTTGTATGTCCATTCCCATATCCTTATTACCTCTTGGCAGAGAGTGCATGATCCTGTGCCTTGTTTGATGACAAACATGGTTACTTTTTTGTTGGTTTGGATGATAATTCTCTTTCCCCCAAGGAGATGCAAGAAGGCTCTCAAGGCATATCAGATTGCTCAAAGCTCCAATAGGTTCATTGGTAACTGTCACCGTACTGGTGACCAAGTTCCCTGAGTTCAGAAGGGACCTGTGTGTCTTCCCCATCCCTTGGTGGATGTGTCTATCACCAATGTTACCTGATACGGAAGTAAATGGAGGGGGGGATATCCTCTCAAAAATGTTCGGGTCTCACCACCACTGGAGCTCTCTTTTCATTCTATGCAAGACATTCACTAGAGTTGTTGAGGGATAACTGGTCCCATTAGAAGGGGAGGTCCCATTGTAGGACTCAAATGGTGGAGGTGGGTTAGAATGACCACATGAATCGTAACCACCATGTCATTAGAATAACTACTACTTCCCTGGCTGTTATTTGATCTGTGTTCACCAAGTGATGAGCACTGAAGACGTCCACTCTTTCCTCCAGAGAGAGTCTATACATGACCCAATGAATTAGATTATCTGAGATGGGATCAGAATTGATTTTTAAAAATTCACTAGGAACCCTAGGGACTGCAAGAGTTGAATTGTTTTCTGCAGGGAGGTCAATACTCCTTCCTGCAAAGTCATCAAGACTAGCCAGTCATCCAGATAAGGGAAATTATGGATGCCCTGATGACAGAGATACACAGCTAATACAGCTAGGCATTTAGTAAAGAGCCTTGGTGCCCCTGAAAGACCGAAGGGGAGCACCCAGTACTAGTAGTGAGAGGATTCCACTACCTAGAGTAGATTGTGCCAGCAGAAAGGAGGGATGGATGGGCATGTGGGAATACACATCTTTCAGGTGCAGTGTACACATTCACTCCTTCACCTAGATGAAGGGCAGAATGGTGTGGAGGGAGTCAGTCTCAAATTTTTCATCTAACAGATTCTTGTTCAAACTTCATAAATCCACGATGGGTCTTACTTCCCTGGATTTCTTGGAGATAAGGAAATAATGGGAGTAGAAACCCTAGCCATACAGTTAGGAGGGACAAGTTCTATTGTCTGCTGTTTGAGAAGCAATTCCACCTCCAGGAAGAGCTGCACTGAGTGAAACTGATTCAGATTGAAGACTGAGCAATAGGGAAGTGTGGGAAATTGAGAGAAGTGGAAGTGGAACCAGATTCCACTATCTTGAATACCCAGCGATCCTTGGTGATCTTGCACCATTCTTCCAAGAAGAGATGAATTCTCCCCCTACCAGAGAGGTTGAATGCTGGATCTGGATATTGGTCAAAAACTTGGTCCAGGTTTTGGCTGGACCTGCTATGTCAATTTTGGTTGGTGTCTCCTCGCTGCTGGCCTTGAGCCAAAAGTTGTTGCTGTTGCGGAAGCAGAGGAGGAGCACAGTATTGCTGGAATTGCCTGAAGGAGTATCTCTGAAAATAGGAATGCTCAAAAGGGAAGTAGGGGTGTCTTGAAGTTGAATGTTCTCGAGTTGGTTAAGAATAAATTGACTGCCACATGTTGCTTCTTGATTTCAGCAACTGTTTGAGTTTGTCTCTGAAGAGATGATCTCCTAAGCAGAGAACATCTGTTAGCTTATCATGGACATTAGTGCACAAACTTCTGGCCCTTAAAGCCATTCAGCATGCTCCAAGGGAAGCAAACTGTGAGCAGTTTGTCATGTCAAATGCCTTGTATACTGATAGAATAAGATGGTGTATACCATCTTTGCATCTAGGAGCAACTGTGGATATTTAAAATTGCCCTCCAGTGAGGCCAGGAAGTGTTTCAGTTTCTAAATACAGTCACGTAGGTACTGTACCATGTAGAATTGTGCATGCAAATGTATGCATTAAAAATGGAAGTCTGGATCACTTTTTTCTCCAAAATTGTCCAGCAGTCTGGGGTCCATAATTGGTGATGTATTAGATATCTGTTTTCTTTGCTCATTTTAATGCTAACTCCACCACAACCGACTGGTGAGGCAGCTGTACCTCTCTAAAACCCAGGGTTTTCTGGAGTCTATACTTTAGGTCTAATTTCATGGCTACTGGAGAGCAGAAAATAGGATTCTCCTACATCCTTGTAATTTTTGCAAGACTGAATGGATTGCAATGACTGCTGATAGAATGTCTAGAATCTAGAGAAGGCTGAAGACTTCAATGCGAGTGTCCTTATCTTTTTAGATGTTGAAACCCAGTGCCTTACCCAACTTATTCAGAAATCTGGAAAAAGAGAAGCCCTCAGGTGGAGACAAGTGTTCCAGAGGCTCAGGTAATAGGCTGGAAGGGGATTCCCATCAATGAATCCTCTGAAATGACAAGTGAACAGACAATGATCCAGGACACCAATTATAATGCAGCTGACTGAGGGGTCCTTTGTTGCTTCAGAGGGGAGTAGCCCTGGTAAACGTCCTCTGACTAGCTGGACTATGCTACAAGACGGTGGCAAGGACTAACCTCCTTGCATGGTTTCTGATGGGGTATCCCTTTGAGCAGCGGCAAAATGGACTCCTTGATGGAGCAAATCTGATACTCTGGGGATGAGAGGTTGAAGAGTGCCCCTCCTTATCCTTAGCTACTAGAGAGGCAAAGAAAGTCTTCACCAACTCTGTAACTTGGTCCAAGGGCTGCCATGCTCTCTGGCCAGGCATTGGAACATCCTCTTCGGAAACCAAGATGAAGTATTCTAGAAAATCCTCTGGATTTTCAATATTTGTCTTGGAGAATTAAGAATAATAGCATGCAAATGGGATTTGGTATCTCAAGATGAACACCTTACTCAAGTAATCTCGATAGAGAAATCACCCTTGAAAAAGGTAAGTAGAGCATATCTCCCTGCACACCTCCCATCATCCCCAAGACTGGCAATTCAAGGCGTAACTGTGTCAACAGCACTGAGGCCCAGTGCATCAACAGCACCAATCCATACTCTGAGACACAAGTCAGGAAGTATCATCAGTGACAAGACTTGATGCAAGAATAGCACCAGGCCATGGTGCATTGATGGTGCTGGTGCTTAATGCATTGACTGCCTCACCAGTGCAGAGGGTCAGTGTTTCTTCAGTGCCAATGGTACCGTAGGCTCTGAGGAATAAGGCTATTTTAACTCAGCCTGAGCCTCGTGGGGCACACGAAAGGCTTGCTGATGCCCAAAAACAATGCTTTTGCTGCTTACATGAGCTGACAAAGTGGAGGGGCCCCAGGCCTGTTCCAATGAAAGAGGTCTAGATGAGGAGCTCCTACTCAGCCCAACACCTGGGGAGATAGAAGAGGCTCCACTCCAGGAAGAGAAATGGCTGTGGTTCTTTAGACTTATGCAGCTATTCTATTTCCCAGGCTCTATACTTCTGAGAACACACAGACATTTAGCCGCACTGGAAGCAGTTGGATTGGTTGTGATCAGGTCTTAGGCACCAATAACAAGTATCATGGCATTCAGTGATGGACATATTCTAACTAGACAGGGATAGGAGGTGATGTCCTTTCGTGGATTACAAACTGGTTAAAAGACAGGAAACAGAGTAGGATTAAAAGGGTCAATTTTCTCAGTGGAAAAGGGTAAACAGTGGAGTGCCTCAGGAATCTGTACTTGGACTGGTGCTTTTCAATATATTTATAAATGATCTGGAAAGAAATAAGACAAGTGAGGTTATCAAATCTGCGATGATACAAAATTATTCAGAGTAGTTAAATCACAAGCGGATTGTGATACATTACCGGAAGACCTGTGAGACTGGAAGATTGGGCATCCAAATGGCGATGAAATTTAATGTGGACAAGTGCAAGGTGTTGCATATAGGGAAAAATAACCCTTGCTGTAGTTACACAATGTTAGGTTCCATATTAGGAGCTACCACCCAGGAAAAATATCTAGGCATCATAGTGGATAATACTTTGAAATCATCGGCTCAGTGTGCTGCAGCAGTCAAAACAGCAAACAGAATGTTAGAAATTATTAGGAAGGGAATGGTTAATAAAATGGAAAATGTCATAATGCAGAGGTATTGCTCCATGGTGAGACCGCACCTGGAATACTGTGAACAATTCTGGTCATCGCATCTCAAAAAATAAATAGCTGCGATGGAGAAGGTACAGAGAAGGGCAACCAAAATGATAAAGGGGATGGAACAGCTCCCCTATGAAGAAAGGCTGAAGCGGTTAGGGCTGTTCAGCTTGGGGAAGAGACGGCTGAGGGGGGATATGATAGAGGTCTTTAAGATAATGAGAGGTCTTGAACGAGTAGATGTGAATTGGTTATTTATACTTTCAGATAATAGAAGGACTAGGGGGCACTCCATGAAGTTAGCGAGTAGCACATTTAAGACTAATCGGAGAAAATTCTTTTTCACTCAACGCACAATTAAGCTCTGGAATTTGTTGCCAGAGGATGTGGTTAATGCAGTTAGTGTAGCTGGGTTTAAAAAAGGTTTGGATAAGTTCTTGGAGGAGAAAGTCCATTAACTGCTATTAATCAAGTTGACTTAGGGAATGGCACCTGCTATTACTGGCATAATAGCATGGGATATTCTTGGTGTTTGGGTACTTGCCAGGTTCTTGTGGCCTGGTTTGGCCTCTGTTGAAAACAGGATGCTGGGCTTGATGGACTCTTGGTTTGACCCAGCATGGCAATTTCTTATGTTCTTAGACACTCAATCCTTGAAGCCACTGACTGGGTTTCTTAGAACCAGCCATTTTTGGTGAAGAACTTTTTTTTTTTTTTTTATAGCACTGAAAAGTGCTCTTTGGGGAGCTAGCAATGCAGCAAGGTAACACAGTATAGAAAAAAAGTTTGAAAACTGAAGAGTTATTTAAAGAAAAACAGAAAGATAGGTTACAAATCCATGCTGATGCTCGGATGAAGAAAAAAAAAAAAAGAGGGGCACATGAGGTAACTCCTGCACATGTTCAGTAGAGCAAATGCTTATCAGCTAAGATGGAAAGGACCGTTTGGCCCTGTCTGATGACATCACCCACTTTATGGCTAATTCATCCCTGCTTGTCGATGGAGAAAGAGAAGATCTTCAACTAGCAATGCAATCAGAGATCAGGAAAACATGGGTGAAAGATACAGAACTTGTCCCAATTGTATTGTGCACTATCGGCCTGATTAGAAGGAACTTGCAAGTATTAAAGTGCGCACTAGCACTAAATCTAAGAGATTGAGATCATTCAATATAACCTGGCTTGAGTGAAGTTCATTCTTATTAAGGTGTATGCAAAAGAAACCCATTTAGAGACATCAACCATAGTTAATATTGCATACTTTGCATTGCCTTCTTTAAACCAACCTTTAAAGCTTTTTATAATCAATACATTTTAAAATGTTTGGCTCTGACACACTAGGAAAGTCATGTTTGTCAATCAGCTGGGCTAATTCAGCTTTTCCCAGCTGAGCTAATTCAGCTTCTATGCTGCCAAAATTTGAATTAGACCCTTCTGATTATATTAGCTAATTTTTAAATAAATAACCTGCAAGCCCTGCACTAAAATATGATCTATTTAAAAAAGTAGCATGGGGGTAGTAGACTGCCTAGATCTACTGCCAAATACTCTACATCCAAATGAAATGATCAACAAGGGACTTGCACTACTGTTCCTCTCCCACAGTATGACACTTGGTACCTCTTCTAGTCTGGGCTTTCAGACACTAGTGTTCAGCAGCTTAAAACACAAGCACTATCCATGTTCTGTTGAGTAGGTCTTTTAGGTCTTGTTCCCTTTGTTTTTTTGGGTGCTCACATTCCAAACAGACAAAAAACAGCTATGGAAGTGTTGTGGGCATGAATTTCTACTTATAAATTATCCTAACAAAAACATATTGTGCCAAAACGTGACACATGACAGCTGTCCGCTGAGAATCATTGAGAAATTACTTCTTACTTGATAATTTATTTTCCCTTAAACCAGACGAATGCAGGACCAGTGGGTTATGCACCTCTAACCAGCAGATGGAGATGGAGCAAACTGACATCACAGTATATATACTCCTGCAGTGACATCAGCCTGCCTGTATTCTCTTCAAAAGCCAACTGTGGGCAGATTAGCAAAATCTTGATTAATAACGGATAACCATTTTAATACTCAGCCAACATGAACACTGTTGTCATAAAAGAATGCATTAACACTAGTCTAGGGACTGGATTAACACTTACCAGTATCCCCTGGAACACACAACCACATAGGACCATAGCACAATCATTTGGCAAGTCAAGGGAGGGAAGCTGAATTCATCTGTCTGGTTTAAGGAAAAAGAAATCATCAGGTAAGTGGTAATTTCTCATTTCCTAGCACCCAGACAGATGAATTCAGGACCAGCAGGATGTACCCAAGCTACTCCCATATAGGGCAGGAGGCTGCCCATAGTCCTGTCAAAACCGAATGTGTAAAGGCTGCATCCTCCCGGGCCTGCACATCCAGACAATAATACCTGGAAAAGATGTGTCAAGAGGGCCACATCGCAACTCGGCAAATGTCAACGGGAGACAACAATCTAACCTCTGCCCATGACATTGCCTGAGCCCAAGTGGAATGAGCCATAAACTAAGTAGGCAACAGCTTTTCAGCAATCACAAACACAGCGAGCTATTTTAGCCCACGAAGCTGGCTCGCCATGTTTACCACTACCATGAAGGACAAACAGGTGATCCATCTTTTGGAAAGTTTTAGAAACCTCCAGATGCCTCTCGACATGTCTCTTGATATCCAACGGTCGCAACTGGCAATATTCCTTTGCATCTCTTTCCCTATCCAGAGACGGCAGGGAAATGGACTGATTCAAGGGAAAATCTAAGACCACTTTTAGAAAATAAGAAGAAACAGTTCACAGCTGTATTGCCCTTGGAGTCACCCGAAGGAATGGCTCCCAGCAAGACAAGTCCTGCAGCTCAGAAATTTGACGCACAGAACACATCGCCACCAGAAACATTATCTTCAAGGTCAGTAACTTCAAGGAAAGGCTGTGCATCAGTCGAAACATAGGGCCCGTCAAAAAATCCAAAACCAGATTAAGATTCCATAAGGGTACCAATAGCCGCAAGGGAGGATGAAGATGTTACAATTCTCTCAAGAAACGGGCCACATCTAGATGAGTCAATAAGGATTCACCATTGCCCTGACCCCTGAAACAGGCAAGAGCCACTACCTCTACCTTCAAGGAATTAAGAGCCAACCAAGCCATCTTGCAAAAATTCCAAAATGAGCAGGATCTTACTTGCCAAATCCACACACAGGCTAAAGAAATGGAGAACTTTCCTGCTCTTAGTAAGGTGGTGATCACCACAGTCAAATATCCATGCTTCAGCAGGCGAGTCCTCTCAAGGGCGATACCATAAGACAAAACTGAGTGGGATCTTCATGAAGAACAGATCCCTGCCACAATAGATTCCTCTGCACCGAAAATTGGAGGGGGGGAATCTACCAGGAGCCGTTGCAGATCCGCATACCATGGTCTCCTGGGTCAATCTAGTGTCACCAAAAGCATCATCTCTCTGTGACCCTCAACCCTCTGAACTATTTTGCCCAACATGGGCCATAGGGGAAATGCATAGAGAAGCTTGTCCTGTGGCCAGCCCTGCACGAGAGCATCGATACCCAAAGACTTTGGATCTCTCCTGTGACTGAATAATCGAGGAACCTTCACATTGCAAGAAGTCGCCAGCAGGTCTAGAAACAGAAAGACCCAGCAGATGACACAAAATTGTTCAGAGTAGTTAAATCACAAGCAGATTGTGATAAATTGCAGGAAGACCTTGTGAGACTGGAAAATTGGGCATCCAAATGGCAGATGAAATTTAATGTGGATAAGTGCAAGGTGATGCATATAGGGAAAAATAACCCATGCTATAATTACACAATGTTGGGTTCCATATTAGGTGCTACAACCCAAGAAAGAGATCTAGGCGTCATAGTGGATAATACATTGAAATTGTCGGTTCAGTGTGCTGCGGCAGTCAAAAAAGTAAACAGAATGTTGGGAATTATTAGAAAGGGAATGGTGAACAAAACGGAAAATGTCATAATGCCTCTGTATCGCTCCATTGTGAAACTGCAACTTGAATACTGTGTACAATTCTGGTCGCCGCATCTCAAAAAAGATATAATTGCGATGGAGAAGGTACAGAGAAGGGCTACCAAAATGATAAGGGGAATGGAACAGCTCCCCTATGAGGAAAGACTAAAGAGGTTAGGACTTTTCAGCTTGGAGAAGAGACGGCTGAGGGGGGATATGATAGAGGTCTTGAACGAGTAGATGTGAATTGGTTATTTATACTTTCAGATAATAGAAAGACTAGGGGGCACTCTATGAAGTTAGCATGGGGCACATTTAAAACTAATCGGAGAACGTTCTTTTTTACTCAACAATTAAACTCTGGAATTTGTTGCCAGAGGATGTGGTTAATGCAGTTAGTATAGCTGTGTTTAAAAAAGGATTGGATAAGTTCTTGGAGGAGAAGTCAATTACCTGCTATTAAGTTCACTTAGAGAATAGCCACTGCCATTAGCAATGGTAACATGGAATAGACTTAGTTTTTGGGTACTTGCCAGGTTCTTATGGCCTGGATTGGCCACTGTTGGAAACAGGATGCTGGGCTTGATGGACACTTGGTCTGACCCAGTATGGCATATTCTTATGTAGCAATCCGCTGAAATGCCTCGCCCGAATGTACTCATTCTCCTAGGTCCAGAGTCTCCCTGATGAGAAAGTCTGCTCTTACATTGTCTATTCCTGCAATGTGAAAGGCTGAGATCTCCAGAAGATGCACTTCCGCCCATTCCATAAGTTGATCTATCTCCTGCAACACTTGCTGGGCTCTTCCCTGCCAATTGATGTAAACCACTGTCGTAGTATTGTCTGACATTATCTGGCCTGCTCAACCCTGCAACCTGCCGCTGAACTGCAAGCATGCTAACTGGACTCTTCTATACTCCAGTGTGCTTGCGCTGTTAATTCCCGACAGTGAGCACCCCAATGCTGGAGGCTTGCATCCGTCGTGAGTACTAACCAGTCTGGTGATTTCAGGGAAACTCCCTTTCTTAGAAGATCCACTTGCAATCATCACTGGAGGTAAGAGCAGACTTCCATCAGCAGGTGGAGCTGAATCGAATAGTTCTGAGACTGCAGGTTCCAACGTGACAGTAGGGAGAGCTGAAGAGGATCCATATGTGTTCTCACCCATGGCACCACTTCCAGGGTTGTCACCATTAAACCGAGTACCTGCAGATAGGACCACACTGTTGGGCATATAGGGGTAGATTTTAAAAGAAGCGCGATCAGCCTACTTTTGCTTGCGCATCAGACTCAAGCAAAAGTACGCTGGATTTTAGTAGATACGCGCGGAGCCGCGCGTATCCACTAAAATCCTGGATCGGCGCGCGCAAGGCTATCGATTTTGTATAGCCTGCGCGCGCCGAGCCGCGCTGCCTCCCCCCGTTCCCTCCAAGGCCGCTCCGAAATCGGAGCGGCCTCGGAGGGAACTTTCCTTTGCCCTCCCCTCACCTTACCCTCCCTTCCCCTACCTAACCCACCCACCCGGCCCTGTCTACACCCCCCCCTTACCTTTGTCGGGGGATTTACGCCTCCCGGAGGGAGACGTAAATCCCCGCGCGCCAGCGGGCCTGCTGCGCGCCGGGCCACGACCTGGGGGCGGGTACGGAGGGCGCGGCCACGCCCCCGGGCCGTAGCCACGCCCCGTACCCGCCCCCAAAACGCTGCCGACACGCCCCCGCAACGCCGCGCGCTCCGGCCCCGCCCCGACACGCCCCCCGACACGCCCCCCTCCGAGAACCCCGGGACGTACGCGAGTCCCGGGGCTCTGCGCGCGCCGGGAGGCCTATGTAAAATAGGCTTCCCGGCGCGCAGGGCCCTGCTCGCGTAAATCCGCCCGGTTTTGGGCGGATTTACGCGAGCAGGGCTCTGAAAATCCGCCCCATAGTGTTCATCAAGAGACACACCTGTGCCATCAACTTCTGAATACAAGCTTCTGGCAGGAAAACCATGCCCTGCTTCGTATTGAACCAAGCACCCAGATACTCCAACAACTGAGATAGCTGAAGACTGCTCTTGGCTAGGTTCACCACTCAACCAAGCTCCTGCAACAGAGAGAGATCACCTTGTGGTTCACCAGGCGGCTCTCTTCCAGAGGCTTAGCCCGAATCAGCCAATCATCCAAATACGGGTGCACCAAGATCCCATCCTCTCTCAACTCTGACTCCACCACCACCATAACTTTGGAAAACGTTCTGGAAACGGTGGGCAGACCAAAAGGCAACACCCGAAACTGATAATGGCACCCCAACACCACGAAACACAGACAAAGGTGCTCCAATCAGATAGGAATATAGAGATTATGGCTCAAACAAACCCAGGGAGGTCAGAAATTCCCCCAACTGCACTGCCATTATCACCGAGCACAATGTTTCCATGCGAAAATGAGTCACCCACAAATGACGGTTGACCCCTTTGAGATCCAGGATGTGATGGAAGGAGCCCTCCTTCTTGGGCAAAACGAAATAAATGAAATATTGACCCATATTTTCTTGAGACGTGCGCACTGGGCCCATAGCCCTCAGACTGAGGAACCTTGACAATGTACACTCCACTGACTGCTTCTTCTGCAGGAAGCCACCATGAACATGTCCCGAGGAACACTGCGAAACTGCGGCACATATCCTTCTCATATTACCTCCAGGACCCACTGATCTGATGTGATTTCAACCCACCTCTGAAAGACATCCTCCCCCCCCTCCCCCCATCTCCTGTTCCCAGGGGTGGGTCGGCAAACATTCAATAAGAGGTTCAGGAGGTTCCACTACACAAGCCCGTGCCCCATCTGGGCTGTCTGGGACAAAAGGTCAAGTCCTCTGAAACCTTGTTCCTCTGTAGGATTGAAAACGTTTGGAATACCTAGAATGACCCCTCATGCCAAAGGGCGCAATGTCTGCTTATCAGCCAGCAACCGAGGAACCAGGGATTCACCCCAGGTTACTGGCTAGTTTCTCCAACTCACTTCCAATCAAGAGAGAGTCTTTAAAGGACAATTTTGTAAGATTAGCCTTGGAGGTCGCATTAGCCAACCAATTTCTCAGCCATAACTGATGCCTGGCCGCTGTTACTTAAGCCACCCCTCTGGGCTGAGGTGCAGACCAAACTGCAGCCTGCATCTGCTAAAAAGGCGGAAGCTGGCTCCATAACCACCCTAAAATTTATTCCAGTCATCAACCTTCTGAGAGAGAAGTAAACAAGATCAAGCCACCAGGAACAACAAGACGCTATCTGCAAGGTCATTGACATTGCTTCAAATGCTTGCTTAAGGATGGTCTCAATCCTCCTATCGTGCACATCCTTCAAGGCCGTACCTCCCTCCAAGGGGATAGTCACCTGCTTAGAGACGGCACAGAGAAGTGCATCCACTTTCTGAAAACGCAGACGCTCTCTCACCAAATCCTGACCTCCTTTGAAATTTGCCTCCTGGGTGTCCCACTCAAGATCAATCAATTCTTGAATGGCTTCCCTAACAGGAAAAAACAAGAGGCTTTATGCAAAGAAAACAAAATAGGATTTTTCTTTCGTTCAGACATGGAATCAGCCCCAGGTACTCCCAGCATCTTCAATGACTGGAAAATCAGAGCTGGTAGCTCATCACTATGATAAAAACGCAACATAGTCCTATACGGTTCCAATCCCGGAAGAATTTCCCCATTCTCCAGAGGGTCAGGATCGGCCTCATCATCAGTGCCATCCCGATTCCTATCAGGAGAACCAACTGCTAATCTAGGTGTACTTTGGCGCTTAACAGTAGTTCCAGATGAGTGAGAGGCCACCGCCTGTGATTCTGACCTGACAGGATTGGACGGGGCCCAAGGAGTGCACCTGAAGATAGGATTACAATCCTTGAAAAAAATTCTACTCAAGAAAAGGCAAAAGGATTGTATGTATGCAATGACTTACTGAGACACCTCTTTCTGCTGTATTCCTGTATACTAGTTTTAGACAAAGGAAGCAGAGGACCCTGGCTACGTGCTGGAATGCAGCGAGCCAACACCCCAGACCCATTAGCTGATTGGTCTAATAAATTCTCAAATCAGATGTACTGCACTTATCTAAAAACAACACTCTGAATATGCTCTGATTGGTCAGTATGAAAGGTATATATTGTTATATACATTCCTGTAAAAATTGGGTGACTGGGTGATTATACAATTGTATAGACCTGTTGCTTCCCGGAACAAATTATTTCCTCATGCTTTGTTCCGGTCCCTATCCCTTTGTCTTTCCCTAATAAAGTCTCAAGTTACATACTTCTGCAGTAGTTTCTTTAGAATAAACAGGATCTATGCCAAAACCAGAAGGCACCTGTGCTGCGCCCACTGAGCTACTGTCCCCTGCTATCAAAGAGGAATTCCAAGGTCAGGTGTCCCTCATGACATGCCCTTACCCAGGCCATCATCAGGCTGGGAAGAACCAGGCTTAGTAAAATCAGAGGAAAATTCTCCCTGAGCCTCTAAACAACGCTGGCACAAGTTAGACGGCACTCCAGGTTGAGATGCCTAAATATGACAGGCAGCACAGAGGGAAAGGCGCTTAGGTTTCTTAGCTACTGGCATCATTAGTCCATCAGTATGCTTAACAGGAAACTGAAGGTGTGTGTCCAGCTGAATTCACCCTGCAAAATTTAGATGTCCCAAGGCTCGGCGCACTTCCGCAGTGCCAAAACATAAGCACACAACCATTGCGTCCCAGATTGTGCGCACAGGCAGCGCACCCAAAAGAAACTGGGCGCACAAATCGGACGCACAACCAGACGCATTTGCCTGCACAGACAGTCCTGAAGAGGGCAGTCTAAAGCGCGAAAACGCCACCACGGCATAATATGCAGTGCACAGAAAAGAAAGTCTAACAGCGGAGCCTAGCCCACCCAGGCTGCTTAACCCACCAGGTTGCCCAAGTCCCTTAACCTCCCATGGGAGCAGGAATGAATGTCATAACGGCATGCCAAGCACGGAGACCAGAGGAAGGGGAAGGCCTACAATCAGCCTTTCTACTCTGTCTCTGTCTTTTTCCTCTTTTTTTTTTTTAAACCTTACCTGAGCTCAGCCTTTCATGGCTGAGTATAGAGACTGTCTCCAGCTGCAGGGGGGAGAGGACATATACCATCACCGCCGTGCTCTTCCTGTACCTGCTGCCTTTCAGCTGTTTAAATCAGTTAAGTCCATGCTGGCTGAGAAAACCAGCTACTAGACAAGCATTCATCTGAGAGACCATGGAAATCACCTCAGGAATTTTCAACTGGGGGAGGGACCATTTGGTATCACTGCAAGAGAGCAAGGCAAATTAAATATCCTAATATTTCTCCTCTAACATTTGAAGCAATCCCCAGTAGGGAAATGCAGGTCCACCATCTGCTGGAGACTGAGAATACTGGCAGGCTGATGTCACTGCAGGAGTATACTGTTACATCAGTTTGCTCCGTCTCCATCTGCTGGTAGAGGTGCATAACCCACTGGTCCTGAATTCATCTGTCTGGGTGCTAGAAAATTGGGAAGTACATCTTACTTTGGGAACTTTTTAAAAAATTGTATGAAATTTTGGGGCCTAAAGTCATTCTGCATTGTTTCCACCAATAGCACTTTTACACTTTATTGGATACAAATAATGGGAAAAAAGTCTATGAATTATATTCTGGAAGTTGAGAGTCATTAAATTTTTTGTAGTTATGTTTTATGTAACTTTTATGTAGTTACTTAATTACCACTTGTCTGTGTATTCAGAAGCAAGATATATGCTCTATTAGGTTTTGTTTCTTTTTTACGAATTGACATTTCATTTCTTGCACCTTTCTGTCTATTTGGAATAAAAGTTGCACACATTTTATGCAAAAACTGGATGCACTCTTTGTTTAATTACGCCTTTGGAGACTGCAGTTAATTATGCTGTTAGTGTAGCAATTTAGATGTAGCCTAGTTAGCACTAACACAGCGTTAGGATAACCACCAGCAGAGCAGCATCCCAACTCAATTAGATTCACAACAATAGGAGTGATTAAGCAGAAGAAACTTTAAACACTTAAAGCACTTATTTTCTAGGAATGAGCTAAAATTAAAAAAAAAAAAAAAAAAAAGAGAGCTTATTTGATCATTTAATTTGTTAAAACCATTGAACAGATTTAGAAAAGAGAGGGGATTACCTACATATAAATAGAATAGGTTTGATATCGTGGTACATATAAATATCATGACAAGGACCTATCTGGCACTTTTGCAACAAGGTTTCATACAAAGGTTAAAAGGCAGAACAAATGAATGCTTGACAAATAGCAAAACCGTGTATTTTCTTAGAAATGTGATGGCAGGACAAGACTGTATGGCCTGTCTAGTCTGCCCATCCGCCCAACTAGTTTAGCTTTACAATTTCCACCACTCTTTCAGAGATCCTCTGTGTTTATCCCATGCTTTCTTGAATTTACATACTGTTTTTGTCTCCACCACCTCCACTGGGTGACTGTTCCATGCATCTACTTCCCTCTCTGTAAGGAAATATTTCCTAGGATTACTCCTAAGTCTAACCCCTTTCATGCTCATCTCATGATCCCTTGTTCTAGAGCCTTATTTCCATTGGATGAGGCTCGTATCTTGTGCATGGAAACTTTGGAGGTGTTTAAATGTCTCTTATAATACCTCCTCTATCTTACCGTTCCTCTACAGCATATATCTTTAGATCTTTGAGTATGTCCCCACAAGCTTTAGAATAAAGACCACTGACCCATTTTAATAGCCATCCTCTGGACGGATGCCTTTAGAAGGTGCCGTCTCCAAAATTGTATACAGTATTCCAAATTAGGTCTCACCAAGGACTTATACAAGGGCAATACCACCTGCCTTTTTCTGCAGACCATTCTTCTCTCTATGCAGCCAAACATCTTTTTTTTGCTGTTGCTTTATCCACCTGTTTGGCCACCTTAAGATTATCAAATACAATTAACACCATATCCCACGCTTTCATGCTTAGAAATATTTCACCCCAAATACTGTAGCTCTTCCTTTGTTTTTTGCACCCTAAATACATAACTCTGCATTTTTTTTTAGCATTAAATCTTAGCTCCCAGATCCTAAACCATTCCTCTAGCTTTGCTAGATCTTTTCTCATGTTTTTCACATTATCCTGGCTGTCTACCCTTTGTAAATTTTGGTCTCATCTGCAAAAAGACATCTTTCCCAACAATCCTGCAATGTCACTCACAAAACTGTTGAAAAGAAAAGCTCCAAGGACTGATCCCTGAGGCACACCACTAGTAACATCCCCCTCCTCCTAATAAGCTCCATTTACCCTCAAACAGTTTCTAACCCAGTCAGTCACTCTACACCCATACCAAGTGCGCTCAATTTATTTATAAATAACCTATGCAGAACCGTATCAAAGACCTTACAGAAATCCAAATAGTAAATCTAGCACTCTCCTTCGATCCAACTCTCTGGTCACCCAGTCAAAGGAACTGATCAGATTTGTCTGACAAAATTTACCTCTGTTAAAACCATGCTGCCTCAAATTTTGCAATCCATCGCTTCCAGAAACTGCATTATAAGAAAATTATTCCTTACCTGCTAATTTTTGTTCCTGTAGTACCACGGATCAGTCTAGACCCTGGGTTATCTCCCCCTTCCAGGAGATGGAGTCAGAGCAAAAATCTGAGAGGACACCCATATATAAGTAGGCTCCCTCTCTGCGGTCCCTCAGTATGAAGTATATCAAAGCAAGAAGGAAAAAGATAGTACTGGATAGAGCAAGGTATCAAGATAATAACTGGTAAACCTGGGATGAGAACAAGACATCCCGAAACAGCAACTTGCAAAAAGAACAAATCAACATCTAAACAGTTCAGAATCATGTAGTAACTGCGTATTCGGGCTGGTAGCGTCAGGGTGGGCGTCTGGATTGATCGGTGGTACCACAGGAAAGAAAATGCAGGTAAGGAATAATTTTCTTTTCCCTGTATGTACCCGGATCAGTCCAGACCCTGGGATGTACCAAAGCTTCCCTACTTAGGGTGGGCCCCCGCTAGCCCAGTACCTGAGCCCCAAAAGACCCAATTGACAGGCGCTTGGAGGTTTAGCCGGTAATGACGAGCAAGAGTGTGTAAAGACTTCCAAGTAGCTGCTCGACAAATCTCTTGCGGAGACACAGAACGGCTTTCTGCCCAAGACGCCGCCTAAGCACGGAGCGAATGATCCCTAACACCCTCTGGGGGGGGGGGGGAACCTGCTCCTATGTATGCCGAAGAAATAGCTTCTTTTAACCACCGTGCAATGGAGGTTTTTGACACCTGGTGGCCCTTCTTGGGTCTATGCCATAAGACAAACAGATGGTCAGAAAGGCAGAATTCATTCATCACTTCCAGGTATCGAATGAGGACACGCTTGACATAGAGTTGTCTGAGCTCCCCGGAATCCTTGTCCAAGAAAGAGGGCAGCTCCACCGAATGATTCAAATGAAAAGCCGAGACGACCTTAGGTAGAAATGACGGTACCGTGGTCAGTGTCACTCCCGAGTCCGTGAAAGAAGATAAGGCTCCCGACATGACAAGACTTGAATTTCCGAAATCCTCCGAGCCGAAGAAATGGACACCAAAAAGACCGTCTTAAGCGTGAGATCCTTCAAAGAGCCCCTTTTTAAAGGTTCGAAAGGCGGTCCAACAAGGATCCGAAGAACCAAATTTAAATCCCAGGAAGGTGTAAGCATCTGTGTCAACGGTTTAACGTGCTTCACACCCCTGAGAAAACGGACTACATCCAGATGGGCCGAAAGTAAGGAATCTGGGAGACGAGGAAGAAGAGCTCCAGAGCAGCCACTTGGACCCTCAGAGAATTATAAGCCAAACCTTTGTCCAGACCTTGCAGCAAAAAGGAAAGAATCTGAGGAACAGACGCTTGGCGTGGAAGCACCGGCACTGCCTCATACCAAGCCTCGAAAACCTTCCAGATCTGGACATAGGAGATGGAAGTGGAAGTGGAAGTCTTTCTAGCCTGAAGAAGCATCGCAATCACATTCTCCTGATATCCTTGCCGTCTCAGCCTGCGCTGTTCAAAAGCCAAGCCGCAAGACAAAAGCGATCGGCCTGGTCGAAAAATACGGGACCTTGGTGAAGCAGATGTCAGAGCGGAAGAGGACCGTCCATGGCTAGGTTGATCAAGTCCGTGTACCACGGCTTCAGAGGCCACTCGGGCGCTACTAGAATAACGGGTTCCCGATCAGAGGCCATGGTGGGAAAACAGAGTAACAGCTCTGGAGGCCATGGAAGAACCAGGGCATCCACACCCTCTGTGCCGTGCTCCCTTCTGCGACTGAAGAAGCGAGGAGCCTTCACGTTCCTTTGAGTGGCCTTGAGGTCAAAGTGGGGGACTCCCCACCTGCCGAAAACGAGATCCACCGTCTCTTGGGAGAGTTCTCACTCCCCTGGATCTATGCGCTGACAGCTCAGAAAATCCACTTAGACATTGTCTACCCTGGCTATGTGGGAAGCCGCCAAGCGAGACAGATGGCGCTCCGCCCAGTCCATGAGGAGGTCCTGCCTCTGTGTGTGTGCACGCGAGATAATTAATGGGTGCCTGCCTGCACGTGTGCACGCGAGAGAGAGAGAGAACGAACAGTTGCCTGCTTGCACGTGTGCACGCGAGAGAGAACGAACGGGTGCCTGCCTCTGGTGTGTACACGTAAGCGAGAGAGAATTAATGGGTGCCTGTGTGCATGAGAGAGAGAATGTGTGCCTGCCTGGGGGTCATCTGTGTTTATGTGAGACTGGGTGACTGCCATGGGGCCTGTGTGTGTGAGGGAGAGAGAGACTAGGTGGCTGCCTGGAGAGGTGAGTGTGAAGGGGAGTGAGAGAGAGGGAGACTGGGTGGCTGCCTGGAGAGGTGCGTGTGAAGGAGAGGGAGACTGGGTGGCTGCCTGGAGAGGTGCGTGTGAAGGAGAGGGAGACTGGGTGGCTGCCTGGAGAGGTGCGTGTGAAGGAGAGGGAGACTGGGTGGCTGCCTGGAGAGGTGCGTGTGAAGGAGAGGGAGACTGGGTGGCTGCCTGGAGAGGTGCGTGTGAAGGAGAGGGAGACTGGGTGGCTGCCTGGAGAGGTGCGTGTGAAGGAGAGGGAGACTGGGTGGCTGCCTGGAGAGGTGCGTGTGAAGGAGAGGGAGACTGGGTGGCTGCCTGGAGAGGTGCGTGTGAAGGAGAGGGAGACTGGGTGGCTGCCTGGAGAGGTGCGTGTGAAGGAGAGGGAGACTGGGTGGCTGCCTGGAGAGGTGCGTGTGAAGGAGAGGGAGACTGGGTGGCTGCCTGGAGAGGTGCGTGTGAAGGAGAGGGAGACTGGGTGGCTGCCTGGAGAGGTGCGTGTGAAGGAGAGGGAGACTGGGTGGCTGCCTGGAGAGGTGCGTGTGAAGGAGAGAGACTAGGTGGCTGCCTGGAGAGGTGCGTGTGAAGGGGAGTGAGAGAGAGAGAGACTAGGTGGCTGCCTGGAGAGGTGCGTGTGAAGGAGAGAGAGACTAGGTGGCTGCCTGGAAAGGTGCGTGTGAAGGAGAGAGAGACTAGGTGGCTGCCTGGAGAGATGCGTGTGAAGGAGAGAGAGACTAGGTGGCTGCCTGGAGAGGTGCGAGTGAAGGAGAGAGAGAGAGAGAGAGATAAGGACTAGGTGGCTGCCTGGAGAGGTGCGTGTTAAAGAGAGAGAGAGAGAGGCTAGGTGGCTGCCTGGAGAGGTGCGTGTGAAAGAGAGAGAGAGACTAGGTGGCTGCCTGGAGAGGTACGTGTGAGAGAAAGAGAGAGAGACTAGGTGGCTGCCTGGAGAGGTACGTGTGTGAGAGAGAGAGAGTCTAGGTGGCTGCCTGGAGAGGTGCGAGTGAAGGAGAGAGAGAGAGAGATAAGGACTAGGTGGCTGCCTGGAGAGGTGGTGTGAAGGGGAAAGAGAGAGAGATAAGGACTAGGTGGCTGCCTGGAGAGGTGCGAGTGAAGGAGAGAGAGAGAGAGAGATAAGGACTAGGTGGCTGCCTGGAGAGGTGCGTGAGAGACAGAGAGAGAGAGAGGCTAGGTGGCTGCCTGGAGAGGTGGGTGTGAAGGGGAGAGAGAGAGAGAGACTAGGTGGCTGCCTGGAGTGGTGGGTGTGAAGGGGAAAGAGAGAGAGAGACTAGGTGGCTGCCTGGAGAGGTGGGTGAGAAGGGGAAAGAGAGAGAGGCTAGGTGGCTGCCTGGAGAGGTGGGTGTGAAGGGGAGAGAGAGAGAGAGAGACTGACTAGGTGGCTGCCTGGAGAGGTATGTGTGAAGGAGAGAGAGAGAGAGAGGCTAGGTGGCTGCCTGGAGAGGTGGGTGTGAATGGGAGAGAGAGATAGGTGGCTGCCTGGTGAGGTGCTTGTGTGTGTGTGTGAGAGAGAGAGACTAGGTGGCTGCCTGGAGAGGTGCGTGTGTGTGTGTGAGTGAGTGAGTGAGTGAGAGAGACTAGGTGGCTGCCTGGAGAGGTGCATGTTAAAGAGAGAGAGAGAGGCTAGGTGGCTGCCTGGAGAGGTATGTGTGTGAGAGAGAGAGAGAGAGAGAGAGAGAGTGTGTCTAGGTGGCTGCCTGGAGAGGTGCATGTGAAGGGGAGAGAGAGACTAGGTGGCTGCCTGGAGAGGTGGGTGTGAAGGGGAAAGAGAGAGAGCCTAGGTGGCTGCCTGGAGAGGTGGGTGTGAAGGAGAGAGAGAGAGAGAGAGAGAGAGACTAGGTGGCTGCCTGGAGAGGTGGGTGTGAAGGAGAGAGAGAGAGAGAGAGAGACTAGGTGGCTACCTGGAGAGGTGCATGTATGTGGCTAACTCCGAATATCAGTAGCTAGCCGTATAAGTTACATGGCTAACTCAGTCCGTTCCCATTCGTCCAGTACATGCTTACTTTGTGTGTAATGTTTAGCCGTATAAGGGAGTTATACAGCTAAGCGGTGGCCACTAAACGCAGGCGCATATTTAGCGGCTACTACTTAGCTACAGTAGTCCCGTTGCTCTGGCTAAATAGCACTGAGTGCGCTTTGAATATCAGACCCATTATGTTTAACATTGTACCATGAAGAGTCTGTGTCAGCTTTTCTTCTCTGAGATTTATTGAATCACAATTTAACTGGGATACCTAAACGTTTGCTCACAACTATACATATTAACAGCACACATGTTTTTCTGGGGATGGGATGTCAGGACATTTCCTATTGAGCTACAGACCTGGTTCAAGTATCAGTTTATCTAGAGAACCAGATATATAGTCTTAAAGAAAAGTTAAGTGTCATACATTTTACAAACTGGCAGAGCAACCACTGTGAAAATTGCAAAGTTCTGTGTTCATTGTGTTGTGCAAGTTTGTGGACAGTTTTTTTCAAGACCGTGTAGTTCAGATTAGGTCTTTTATACGAGATTCAACTGAATTTTTGGTTTGTTTGAATGAAGTGGGGTATATGGGAGACTATCAATGGTTTGTAACCGCTGATGTGACAGCGCTTTACACTAACATCCTTCAAGAGGAGGCTTTGAAGGTAGTGCACCAAGTATTAATAGATAAAGTGGGTAAAAATGAGATCTCGGCTGTGAGGATGCAGTATGTATTAAAATTAACAGAGATAGTATTGGGTGGATTTTATTTTTCGTTCCAAGGCTCTTATTACAAACAAGTAAGGGGTATCCCTATGTCGCAGTTTGAGGAGAGGCATGTTTATTCTAGTCCCTTTTTCTCCCAGATCAAATGATGGAAAAGGTTTATTGATGACCTCTTTTGGATCTGGGAGGAAGAAGAGAGATTGCAGGAATTTGAGAGATGGTTGAACTCGGTTGATCAGAATTTGCATTTTACTATTCAAACTAGTAAGGAAAAGATCAATTTCCTTGATGTGATGGTATATTGTAGGAACTCGAAGACTGAGACAACTGTATTTATAAAAGAAACTGATAGAAATTCTATACTGCACTTTGAGAGATTCCATCCCCGGCGGTTAAGGGAAAGTGTGCCAGTGAGTCAATTTCTTCGATATAGAAGACTTTGTTCTTAAGAACATAAGAACATGCCATGCTGGGTCAGACCAAGGGTCCATCAAGCCCAGCATCCTGTTTCCAACAGTGGCCAATCCAGGCCATAAGAACCTGGCAAGTACCCAAAAACTAAGTTTATTCCATGTTACTGTTGATAGTAATAGCAGTGGCTATTTTCTAAGTCAACTTAATTAATAGCAGCTAATGGATTTCTCCTCCAAGAACTTATCCAATCTTTTTTTAAACACAGCTATACTAACTGAACTAACCACATCCTCTGGCAACAAATTCCAGAGTTTAATTGTGCACTGAGTGAAAAAGAACTTTCTCTGATTAGTTTTAAATGTGCCACATGCT
The DNA here is from genome assembly GCF_901001135.1 of Rhinatrema bivittatum. Taxonomy (NCBI): domain Eukaryota; kingdom Metazoa; phylum Chordata; class Amphibia; order Gymnophiona; family Rhinatrematidae; genus Rhinatrema; species Rhinatrema bivittatum. The sequence goes on from NC_042620.1 coordinate 124,574,739, forward strand.
AACTTCATTGAGTGCCCCCTAGTCTTCCTATTATCTGAAAGAGTAAATAAACGATTCACATCTATCTGTTCTAGACCTCTCATGATTTTAAACACCTCTATCATATCCCCCCTCAGCCGTCTCGTCTCCAAGCTGAAAAGTTCTAACCTCTTTAGTCTTTCCTCATAGGGGAACTGTTCCATTCCCCTTATCATTTTGGTCGCCCTTCTCTGTACCTTCTCCAATCACAATTATATTTTTTTTGAGATGCGGCAACCAGAATTGTACACAGTATTCAAGGTGCGCTCTCACCATGGAGCGATACAGAGGCATTATGACATTTTCTGTTTTATTCACCATTCCCTTTCTAATAATTCCTAACATTCTGTTTGCTTTTTTGACTGCCGCAGCACACTGAACCAAATATTTCAATGTCTTATCCACTATGACGCCTAGATCTTTCTTGGGTGGTAGCACCTAATATGGAACCTAATGTGGAAAAAAGAGGGGGCAACAGGAGACCCACAGAGATACCCCTTACTTGTTTGTAATAAGAGCCTTGAACGAAAAATAAAATTCACCCAATACTATCTCTGTTAATTTTAAAACACCTAGTATGGAACCTAATGTGGAAAAAAGGATTTGCATTCACAAAAAAGCAGGGTGTAGCTTGCTTTACGGCGGTTACTACCTCAAACCAAATAAGCCTGATACTTCACTTTCAATGCATACCCAGCATAGCTCTCTGCTTCAACGGCAGGGGGGAAATGAAGAAAAGGGGATCTATACAGACAACAACCAAGGACTGAATTACATAGTCTGGGTAAACAAATAAGCATGAGTGTAGCATGCTTATTGCAGCGGTTAATACCCCTAACTAATTAAGCTATTTCACTTAGAGGCAGTTCCAACACTGCTCTCTACATTAATGGCGGGGGTGGAAGGGAAATAGAACCAAAAGGTTACTAAGAGCCAAGAGTAACAGATAAGTATGAGAGAGAAAAAAAAAGTGCGAAAGCTTGCTGGGCAGACTGGATGGGCCATTGGTCTTCTTCTGCCGTCATTTCTATGTTTCTATGAATAGAAGATGGATGAGACCTTGTGTATGAAATTTATTGCTCAAGGATACCCTCGGGGATGTGAGACGAGCTTATAAGCGAGGTTTATATTCGCAGAGAGAGAATTTACTGGTGAAGTCTCAAAAAGAGCCACTGAATCAGATAGCGTGTTTGCCGTATTCTGTAAGATGTAGTGCCATTGGAAAAATTATGCGACATTGGGGACTGCTTAGTAATATACCAGGGTGTGAAGAACTCCCTGTGTTTGCATACTCTAAGGGGAGTAACTTAAGATCTATGGTGGCGAACAGGGTGGATAGACAATTACGAATTGTAAGTGAAGATGAGTTGTGTCAGGGCTGTTCAGTGTGTGATAATAGATTAGAGGTGAAAAGTTATCAATATGCTCAAAATCGGCTCCCATATATAATTAAGGGTCAATACTCATGTATATCTAAGAGAGTTTTGTATGGCATTTTGTGCCCCTGTCAACTGTTGTATATTGGCCATACTAAGTGTCAGATAAAATCTCGGATTATAGAGCATAAAAGTAATTTAAGAATTAAGAAAGAGGGTGCCCCGCTAGTGGACCATTGCTCCAAAGCAAAACATGAGGTGGAACAGCTCAGAATTTTTATTATCACACAAGTTAAAGCGCATATACAGGGCAATATTACCCACAGGTTATGGAAATTGGAGCAGAAGTTTATTTTTTGGTGGAACTCAATATATCCACATGGATTAAACAGTGGTGTGGACTGGGAGGCGTTCTATAGGTAGTACCATGGATTATTTAAGGTAGTGTATTCGAGTTTGATAGGATCAGATGTTTGATGGTCGTGCGCATGTGTGAAGTGTAGCGAATGGTGAAATGAGGTTTTGAATGAGTGTTCGGCTGGGTGTCTGCATCATGAGTGGTTGAGAATTGGGTGATGTGGGAGATAGATTGTTAGAGATAGGTGAGTATTTTGGAAACGGCTTCTGTATTTGTTGTGAGGTTGTAGTCATGTTTGTTCTATTAGTGGTATTGAATGTTTGATTAGGGTTTGTGATTAGATTTGTGAGTTATGTTGTATGTATTTGTTATTTTTGATTGGTTGTGAACTGGGGTGTGTGAGTTGAGTAATCTGTGTAATGGCATAATTGGTATTTAGATTGTGCGTTTGGGTTTTTGTATGGCTGGTAAGTGGTAGTATGTGTTATTAAAGAGTAGCTGGGTTGTGAAAGGCTGGGATTTGGTCCGTTAGAGATTAGTATTTTGACAATTTTCTCCAAGTATGTTTGAGGTCGGAGTTATTCTGTTCTACTAGAGATATTGAATGTTTGTTTATGGGTATGCGTATGTATGCTATTGGTTCTTTTGATTAATGTAGAATTGGAGTGTATGGTAGTCGGGCTGGTATTTGGATCGTTTGTGGTGAGTGTGTGGTGGTTTTGTTGGGAGGTCGTTTGTGGTGGTTGCATTGCGTGGGATATAAATTGCTTGAGAGAGACATATTTTGATGTTTTCCAGGTATGCTGTGAGGGTGGAGTGACGTGTTGCATGATTGTCATGACGGGTTTACATCGGTCACGTGAATGGGTGTGGTTGGTAGGTTATCAGCATGAGATGCTAATTTAAGGGTTAGGAAAGAGGCCTTGGGTATTGCCGTTAGTAACTGCATGATATGCGCCTTGGTGAGTTGGAATAAAAACTTGGTGAGCGGTGACCTACTATTGAAGGTAAGCAATATGATCAATTGGTTATGGTAGTTATAGAGATCTGTTAATTCAGTTAAGTTTTTAGTGGTGAACATGTGTGCCTTTGTTTTTTGAATAGGCACTCAAGAAGCGGATAGTAAATGGCTGTGTGGAGCTTGTTAATTGAGAGCCATGGAGAGCATGTGGAAGAGACTGTGAGAAGCTTCAATTGTGGATAAGATTTATAAGTAAGATGGGCAATATATTGATCAAGATGATGGAAATGGTGTTACAAACAATATTAAGTGATTATTATATGTCATTCTAGAGTTTCCTTAATATAGTGGTGGTGGACATGGACAGGTATCAACAACGTTGGAATAAGAAAGTTTAACAGTTGTGGGATTGAGGGAGAAATATTAACACATTGCTGGTTTATTGTTTTTTTAATGGTGTCTTTTTGTCTATTGAGGTATTGTTGGAAGTTGGAGATGTCAGTTCAGAGATGAATTCAGAGTTGAAATTATCCCCTGAGGAAGCATATGCGAAACAAGGAACCTTGTAGGGAGTGATGTTAAAGGGTTCTAGCAAGCCTGAAGGAGTGATAAAGGTTCTAACTACTGAGAAGAGAATTTTGGAATTAGATGAAGACTTGAATGATATCTAGGCAAGTCAAAAGATATAGGAATTGATAACAGAACTGTTTCTCCTGTAATAAATAATGTGGGTTATGGGATTTTTAATTGGGGCAGTGAGTGAATGTTATGGATGCGTGGAGTGTTTTATTAAAATGTATTTGGGTAATGCTGGCATGTCCATGTTGTAATAAACTATGATAAAACGTTTTGCAAATATGATGTGATGTTATTGATATGTAAAAAAAATGTTTCTATTTTTGATAATATTGGAATTTAATTAATAAAGTATGAAAAATAAGCATATGAGATCTGTTGGTGAAGTATTATAATAGAATGTGCTGTAAAATTTAGTATATAGTGAAGTGATGTTCCCTTCATTTGTGAAAGATTAGTGATATTGGGGAACTGAATACCACTCTGTACTTAATGACCATAAAAGGTTACCTAAAGTGAGAGCAAGAAAATCAGTCATGACACCAAAGAAAGCAACCAAAGAAGCAGTTTCAGTTTCTGCTTTTTTGTCAATTTCTTATAGTAATATCTGTTCAGTAAAAAATAAGGTTGATATTGTTCTTGACTTATTGCAAAATAATCTGGATTTACTTTTACAGTCGGAAAGCTGGCACTCTGATGCTGATTTTCCTTTGCTTCAGAATGCCTGCCCAGTAGGTTACCAATTTATTCAGACTGCCAGACCACATAGGAGAGGTGGGGGAAGCTGTGTTTTATAAGTCCTGTCTTGCTCTTTCTCCTCTGTTTGGATACATAGGAGTTGGCACTGAAAGTTTACGGGGGAATTTTCAAACGTCAGCACACACCAATACCAGCAGATACAGGCATTTTCATAGCAGCCCGGCCACGCTCATATCTGCCGCTATGCACAGAAGTGCCAGGTTATTGAAAAGGAGCGGGCCTGTGTGCACAACTTACTTCTGCTTGGAGGAGCAGATAAGGTGTGGAATAAAAAACAAAGGTTAGGGTGGAGGGGAGGGGAAAGGAAGAATGTTAGTTGGGGGGATAGGGAAGCTCCCTTCCAGTCCGTTCCTTTATTGGAGCAGACCGGGAGGGAACTGGACAAAGGCCCAATTTCATCTCTGTGTATTTAATAAAAAAAATAAAATAAAAACCCTCCCCCATGCACGATGTGATGCTGTGTGGGGAGCTGATTGATTAGGGCTATGTCTGTTGGTTTAAGCCATGTTTCTGTTATGGCGCAGATGTCTGGTTTTGTGTCTAGGAGGAAATCGTTGAGGATATGTGTTTTCCTGGTGAGAGATTGAGCATTAAAAGAGTGATAAGGAGAATAATGCAAGGCCTAGAAATTGTGTGATAGGGGAGATCATAATTGGGATGAGCGTCCTGCCGGAGCGTGATCTTGGTTCCGTGAGTGCTTTTCCAGTAGTGATGAGACTGTGGTGTAGGATGGGGATTGGGAGTCTTGCTGTCATATTGTTCCTATTGTTAGAGGAGGGGGAAGATGTGAAATGATGGATGTTATAGGGAGGCTGTGAGTAGAAGGTAGGTAGGTGAGTGCAGAGAAGGGAATCCATTAATAGGAGAATTGGTGGAAGATCAATGTTGGTGAGGTTGAATGTTGGATGAGATCAATGCTGGTGAATGTTGGAAGAGAATAAAGCTGGAGAATGCTGGAATGGATGCTGATTATATGTTGTGGAAGACAATGCTAGTGCGGTTGAATGTTGGGGGAGGATGTGAACTGGTTTGATGCTGTATGAATGCTGGGTGATGATGTTAGTTGGATCCTGGATGATGGTGCTGGTTTGATGCTGAGGGAGTGCTGGATGGGTGCTGGAGGATGGTGCTGATAGGATGCTGGATGGAGGCTGAGTGCTGGTAGGATTCTGAAGGCTGAGTGCTGGTTGGATGCTGAGGGAGAGCTGGGTGATGATGTCGGTATAGGTTTCGTAGCCGTTATGTGGATTCTAATGTTCGGAGACGTGGTGGAGGTGGTCTCGAGAGGTTTCTTAGGTTCACCGGGATTTCTCCTTTTACTTCCTTTTCTTTCCTCTTGCCGCTCTTTTCTCTGTTCGGCTCACTCCGTTGAGAGGGTGAGTGGGCTCTTGCCCCGAATGGGCCACGCTGACTGCGCAAGTTCCGACAGAGGGACGATTGCGGCTGGGAGCAGGTGTGCTTGAAAGGTGGGCCCGAAAGGCAGTTCACTGGGAAGTGCGGACGTTTGAGGGCCTCAAGCTGCCTGCTGGTAGGCCGGCTGTCTCAAGGGTTTTGTTCCTTTCGCTTCCTTTCCTATTTATTGTCTCTTGCCGCTCTCTCTCTGTTCAGCTCACTCCGTTAAGGGGTGAGCAGGCTCTTGCCCCGGATGGGCCACGCCGACCGCGCAAGCCCCGACAGAGGAGCGGTTGCGGCTGGGAGCGGGAAGGCCCAAAGGAGATGTAATTGTGTTCAGGCGCTCACGAAGGGGTGAACAAAGGGGCAGGCCCCTTTGTCGCTCTCCTTAGGCGCGCGGCGCCTGCAGGGACTGCCCTGAATTTAAAGGGCGCCGGCTGTGGCCTCTGATAGGCCAATGGAGGGAGGGTGGGCGCGGCTTGCTCCGGCCGGCAGCGTCGGGGCCGGGCTGAGTAGCGCGGCAAGTCACTTCGGGGGCTTCTTACCCCGTCCCTTTCCTGGCTCCGAAGTCCGGGTCTCCTATCAGCCTAATACATATTGAGGTAGATCTTAAAACAGTACACGCGCATGTACTTTTGTTGGCGCAACCGGCGCCAAAAAAAGTACGCCGGATTTTATAAGATACGCGCGTAGCCGCATGTATCTTATAAAATCCGAGGTCGGCACGCACAAGGCTGCGCAAAATCGGCAGCCTGCGCGCGCCAAGCCATGCAGCCTGCCTCCGTTCCCTCCGAGGCTGCTCCAAAATCGGAGCTGCCTCGGAGGGAACTTTCCTTCCACGTCCCCCCACCTTCCCCTCCCTTATCTACCCCACCCCCCAGCCCTACCTAAATCCCCCCCCTACCTTTTGTTGTGCAAGTTACGCCTGCTTGAAGCAGGCGTAACTTGCCCATGCCACCTCGGCATCCCCCGGCACAGGCCGCAATACCGGGGGACCGCCCCCCCCGAACTATCGCCATGCCCCCGGACCCGGCCCTGACATGCCCCCTCCTGCTCCTTTTACGAAGCCCCAGGACTTACGCGCGTCCCGGGGCTTTGCGGGCGCCGATGGCCTATGCAAAATAGGCGCGCGCGAGGGCCCTGCGTGCGTAAATCCAGCAGGATTTACGTGCGCAGGGCTTTTAAAATCTAGCCCATAATTAAAAAGAATACTTAGCCGCACTGTAATTCATTCAAAACCCAACATGGGCCATGTTTCGACTAAACAGTCTTCTTCAGGGTAAACCTTTTATTGTTAATAACGGCACAATATTCTCAGATCCCGGACAGTTTACTGCATCTCTAAACAGATCACAACATGGCATCTCAACTTGGGGCTCTGGCACATGTTTACCACTGTTAAATTTATATTAAAATATCTTGAACAAGGTTTTGTGCAAATGTAAAATAACTGGTTGTTGGTTATACTATTATTGTCCAGTTTACTTTTTAAATGCCGCACATTTGTTTGTTGTGATTTGCCCTATATGTGTGTGCTATTTACTCCGCCTCGCCCTTGTGCTATTAAAAAATTAAATACAGGTTTCAATTAAAAAAAGGGAAAGGGTATTGTGAAATGGTTAGAAGAGGCAATAAATGATTATATAAAATTCACTCAAAAGGCTGAATACTGCCTGCGGCCCATTGATATTGTCTCTTGGGGGCAATTAATTATTGGTAATAGAATTAGATTCTATTTCCCTCTCTGTTTTGCTTTATGTATTGAGTGATTATTAAGAGAGGAGGTGCTTCTGTATTTGTGATTATTAAACATTAAATATTGACATACAACTCAAACAAATTATACATGTATGATACTGCTGTAATATATGCCGACTGCTAATAAAACGCTTTTTAAGCATCTGAAGTCAAACTCCATTCTATTTTGTTTGACCTTCACAAATCTGCAGTTTGAGTAACTTGCTGTAACAAAACTATGATACATTTATTTTAAAAGTGACTCTCACAGGTAGGCAGATTGATAAGACTCACCCAAAATATATAAGGATGTTTCTCTTTTATGAGTCATGAGTAACTATTACAAATCATTGAATGAAACGAAGTTAAACATTTATGCCTCCTGATACAATCAATGAACATTAAATAAGCTCCAATATTTACCATATATAAAGGATAAAGTATACAAACTACTGGCAGCTATCCACATGAAGACCTGCATTGAAAACCTATGTTTTACCTTTACTTTAAGAGAAACAAAAAATCATAACCTATATAGAAAGCATGCAGTCAAAGTCGGGGAATGATTTTCCAAGCATTTTCCCCATTTTGACGCTATGACTAAAAAGCACTGATTAATCAGACCCATTATTTTAATTGGAGTTTATTAGGAATGAGTATTCATAATCTATAAAGAGTACACTGACAACTGAAACTCATAAGCATAAAAATATTTGCTCTACTCAGTAACAAATCAGGTGAAGAACAAAAGATGATTGGGAACAGAAGTATGTCAAAGGATTGTGATATACATTCCTGGTGTGTTCCAAAACAGAACGCCAAAGCCGTGTGCCTTCAATATCTAGAAAGCATACCAGGTATTGACCAATGCCCACTTTAGAGTGCTATTGAACTTCCAAGCCTACTGGCTGAATGCTCATTGGTCTCAGTAGAAATGTCAACAAAATCAGGTGGGTATTTCAACTGCTCCTCATAAAGCACAGGTATTATGTTAAGTTATACTGATGTATAAACAATACTTTAAAAAAGCTACCACAGCTACACTTTTTTTTTTGGAGGGGGGGGGTTACATCACATTTTCAGTATAACTTGTGAGACAGGCAACAGAGACTGAAGACAAAAAAGGCTAGATGCACCAAATGTTCTGTGAAAAATAAGTGTGATTACACCATTTATAAACAAAGTTATTCTATGAAGTATATATGCTACTCTGACCATATGCAAACTATACATATTTGCTGCATACACTGGCCAACACAAACCATGTATATTTGAATTTTATTTAATGAAAAAAGTAAATCAATGGTACATGATATCAACAGCATCCAATATAAACTTACCAAAAAGTGGTGAATAAGTATCTTTATCCTCTAGATCAGTGGTTCCCAAACCTATTCTGGAGGACCCCCAGCCCATTGGATTTTCAAGATATCCACAATGAACATAGATAAGATAAATCTGCATGTACTGTCCTCCATAGCATATACATTCTCTCTCATACATATTTATTGTGGATATCCTGAAAACCTGACTGGATGGGGGTCCCCTTGGACAGGTTTGGGAACCTCTGCTCTAGATCACCATTTCCCCAAATGTTTTCAAGTTCAAGG